>NC_092630.1:74134236-74448652 GCF_039555335.1 Amphiura filiformis
TCCGAGGAACATCTTTCGACTTGCTGAATCTGCAAGCTCCTGGCTCACTCGGGGCACGTCACGGGCTCATTGATATTTATCTGCTCTAAATTCCACTGAAATTGTTCCGAAAGCTTCGATGCAGCGTCTTCTTTAACGGATTACAATTCGATATAATTAGGACGATAACAAAAACACTTACTTTAGCCGAGACATATATGAGAGTCTATTGTTCAGAAATATTAAACGCAAGGGATTTCGAAAGTTGATCTGTAACTTGACTTCATTGTTTGGTGCATTAATGCATATAATTTCAACATGGGTGGGTGGTAATTATGGGTGCTGTACACTGGTCCTTTAATGTGACTCTTTAGGAGATCGATGAAATTGACAATATCGGCCAATTCCTCCCTCTCGCTCACTTCTCTTGGTACTTTATTGTTTTCAAACTAATATATTTGTAGTCGCTGCCTGATAAGCTAGCTTACAATATAATGACAATCATTGAGTAGCATTCAAATTAACCTACATGTATATTGGCGGAGTCGTCGTAAATCAGAAAGAGGATCGGATTTAAGAAATAAAGGGTAATGCTTTATCCTTTACACCCAAATAATGTGTCCGAGGCAGTAAAACGTAAATAATGGGTGAGGCGCAGCCGAACCCATTATTTAAACGTTTTACTGCCGAGGACACATTTTTGCGTGTAAAGGATAATGCTGTACCCTTTATTTCTATTCTATTACCAGAAAATAGTGCGATTTAAAGAAAAAATATCATTTTTTGGCACAAATATTTTAAGTTGTTTACTTCAAGGTGGAGCGCGTACGCGTAAGTGACAGCGCGTATCGCGGAAATATTGCACGCGTAATTGCGTAGAATGTGTTACGGCGCTCGACCCATTATTGCAGAATAATGGGCTCTCACGTGACGCGTTTCAACAAATCACAGTGCGCGATTTTGAATAATGGGTCGTGGAGGTAATAGAATTTACAATATAGGACACTGAAATGTATTAATAATTATCATTATTTGATTTGAAAAACAAATTAATTGTCAAAAATACCCATGAGATGTATTTCAATATGTATGTGCTAAATAATTCAGCGCACATTACGAGTGATGATGGTACAATTCAAACAAAATGTATAAAGCTTTTGGTATTTATTGCATAAATACCGAAAATTGCATTTGTTTTTGGTAATACTGCACTTCATATCTATGCAACAAGACCAAAATTGTGATATTTGACCTATATTATATTTAGCAAAAAATAATGGTAACCAATTGGAAACTGCTTGCTATTTGGTGATGATTTAGAGGGTCCAAACAAACTACCTAAAGTGTTTATTATTGGCTATGATGTCATCTGATATTTCAGCACAATAGTAGTATGTACCCCAGTAAAATTCTCCGAGAGATCCAAGTCAATATGAGAAAAAAAATTTTTTCGCTACATCCTAAACAGTGCTTGTCCAAAATGCAGTAAGATGATACATCATATTGTATTTAGGACAAGCACTGTTTAGAGAAGGTAAGTTGAAGAACAACGGGCTTTCCTCTGTATTCGATTTTGAAAAAGAGATTAATCAACATGTACCTGGTGAACCCGGTTAGTGAATAATTCAACGAATATTACGGGCGATGGAGGTACATATTAAATAAATGTATTAGATAAAGCTTTTGAATATAAAGTCTTTGCAGCCAATTAATAATCATATCATCATACTGTATTTAGGACAAGCACTGTTTAGGGAACGCAAGTTGAAGAACAACGAGCTTTCTTGTTTAACTTAAGAGCACTCAGTTTTTATATATGAGAATGGTGAGTAGCAATTGAATGTAATACGAGTATAGTCTTAGTTATTCTTTAGTAATTAAGTGTTGTTATATCAACCTTTATCCAGGAATGCAAAATATAAGCAATGCTAGAATACAAGGAGGAACAAAAACCCAGGACAAAATCTAGACAAGATGCCCAATGGTCTATTGCCATTTGGTCTAATACCATTTCGTCTAATTCCTGTTTAGTCTATATTCAATTGGTCTATTACCAGAAAGGCTAATCGCCAGTTAGTCTAATAATCATATAGTCTAATGTCTATTTAGTCTAATATTATTTGGTCTAATAACCGGTATGTTTACTAACCATATAGTCTAATAACCATTTGGTCTAATATTTCTTCAATAACCGTTTGGTCTAATAACCGTTTGGTCTAATAACCGTTAGGTCTAATACTCGTATGGTCTAATAACCAGTTAGTCTAATACAATTTCGTCTATTTATTAATAAACTAAATGCTTGTAAGGCTAAAATGGTTTGTAGACCAAATGGCTATTAGACCAAATGGCTATTAGACCTATTGGTTATAGACCAAATGGGTATTAGACTAAATGGTTGTTAGACTAAATGGTTTTAGACTTAATGGGTATTAGACTAAATGGTTATCGGACCAAATGGTTATCGGACCAAATGGTTATAGGACCAAATGATTATTGGACGTAGTGGATATAGACCTAATGGGTTTAGACGAAATGGATGTAGACGAAATGGATATTAGACCAAATGGTATTAGACCAAATGGCAAATCCCCAAGCAGAACACACCAGGAGTACCAAGCAGGAGTGAAAGAACCCAACAAAATGACAGGGCGGCGGGTGCGGTCACAAACTGATGTGGGGCTGATCTTCGGAGCCCCAGGCCGGCTCCTGCCTAGCATTTCATATGGTGTAATTAGACAGGAGGGCCATTTTGCTGAGTTCTTTCATGAATTTCTTGGACGGTTTGGATCTGCCTACAAAAGAGAATACCTCGACAATGCGTCCAATATTTTCCTGGGTAATGAGCCCACGTGATCCGACTTCAAAACACGTCAAATCACAAGTAAACCCATTATCTTAAATGTCGGACACAAGGTCAAGGTACTTCGTTTGTTTTCGCTCATGGGCTTTTGATATGTTGGTTTCAAATGGCACCGTTAACTCAACAAGATGGATGGAATTTACCTGCTTATTTTGGATGACAATATCAGGCTTGAGTTTAAAACAATGGCATTAACTGGTAGGGTAACCCCTGTTGTGGTGAAGCCCGAAATGTCGCTGAAGATGAGGATATTGTTATTTTCATGACCAGTCAACGCTTTACGAGTATGTTTGAGGATGGAGTTATGGCGCCAGGTGTATCTGCCTTGGTTTTAGTGACACGGGGCAGTTGTTCAGAGCGTAGGGCAAGGTGTCATGATTGCCGCATAACTTACATCTAGTTTGGACCCTTTTTCCCCACGTTCTGAGGTTGCTGAATGTTGGTAAGAAATCAATGGCAGAACGAACGGCAAAGCTGAGGACACCTCTGGGGAGATCATATATCAGGTTTTCAAGTTCAATGCTCTTTAGGAAGTTACCCTGTTAAACAAGAGGTTTTATGTACTCCCGCCAAATGTTGAGACGATTATCAGTGACCAGGTTTTTGACAGTTTGTTTGATGGAAGTCCATTTATCTGGAGATGGAGTCTGCTTTGTCGCTAGCACGTAATTTTCGTGCCAACGGACTGAGCCAAACTTATTTTTATAAACTCATATTTTCATAAACTCATATTTTCATAAACTCATACTTATAAATAAGTCTAAAATATGTCATAAGTGCCACTTACGACAGTTTTGCTTTTACATATATCATAAGCAGCATTTCTCTTTAAAGATAATGTGAAATACAAGATCCGCAACAACACATTTGTAAAATGCAAGTAGTTGAGCTTTTTTAACCTCTGACACCATTATCCAGTCCACTATATGTCCAGTGTCAGGCTCTTCCACAGATTGTCACGTCCTCAGAAAAAGCCTTGTCGCCGAAGGATTTAGTCCTGCTTTTTGTGCCGACGAGAAGCTCGCGAGAAACGGAGTGAAGACTAGCAATAGGATTATGTGGTTTGAGCAGTTCGGTTGTGTCGGTTACATACCTTTGGGACATTTTGTATTTATATCGATGATGAAAACAGCATCAAAATGTCCATTTTGCTTGGAAAATATCCCCCAGTAAAGACTACCCGATCATTTCTCTGTTACAAGCACCGTTGTATAAGAACAGAACATGCAGATCATAATTTATACTGAACATAACTGGTAACATTTTAAATAGCATCAAATGACAGCTTAGATTACCGCTCAAAATGTAATCCTCACGCGTGTCATTTACGTTTATAACATTACGGATCTCGGCATCAGAAGTTATCCTGAAGATTACTTGAATGTATGGATTTCTGTGAAGAATATTTGCTACGTGAAAAAATATTAGGATGTCATTAATTCGAAACTAATTTGAAAATTGAATGAAAACTCTTAAAAATCTTAATAGTCTTATCAATGAATAATTGATCAGAAATAATAAGTCGTAAGTAGAAAAGCCTCAACTTTGGGAAAATAAAGTGCCATATATGAAATGTCACCAAGGGTAGAACAACAAGGTAAGTATAAAATACAGTCCGAAAACCAATGAAGATTGTAAGGTAGTAGACACTATACAGCAGAAACTCCTTTGTCAATGCTGCTGTCAGAAATGGGTTACCCTTTTCAACAGTTTTAATGTTATTCATTGATCTAGCACATGGTGCTATCATGGTTATAGAAATGTTACGGAAATGCTGACACCTTCGCAGAGTAAACAACATGCTGTCTCTGTTAGAAAAAGCTCTGTGACCTATTTCTACTTCACAGTTGAAGCGAAGTTCCATGAACGGAGATTTACAGTGTTTCTTTTGAATAAACAATGAATTGAAAGAGTCTAAAAAGAACGTAGATACCAAAAGGCTACATGAACATTACATTTGCTACTACAGAAACAGAAACTATTTAGGGAATAATGCAAGTAGAAGAAATAACGGGCTTTTGCATTAAACTTTAAACAAATTTCAAAAGGCCCAATTTGTGTACATATGTGGTTTTTTTAAAACTAATTTGACCATAAAAGATAACATACTGCACAACCCATTAGTCTTACATTAATATTTGAATTGATAAAGAAAATAATATAAAATTGGCATGAGACGTATTCCAATATGTATCTGATAAAACATTCAACGGACACTGCGAGTGATGGAGGTACAATTCAAACAAATGTAAAGCTTGCTCTGCAGCCAATTATACATCATATTTAATCAATAACTGTTCAGGGAATAATCAAGTTGAATAACAACGGGCTTTCCTGTTTAACTTACAGATTTCAAATAGCCTTTAGTTTATTTGTGTGAGTAGCAGATGAATGTAATACGAGCATAATCTTTACATACTTTTGAGACATCTTGCATTTATATCGATCATGAAAAATGACATTAAAATAATCAACGATGTCCTACAGTTACGCTTATTATATAGCTAGATATTCGTAGAGCTGGTATGAAAGATAAGGTGAAACTGAAATCAAACACTTTACTTGCAAAACTATCTTGATATTGTTATCGCAAGTTAAATAAAACATTTTTACATAGTTGAATTGACTCGAAATTGCATCAAGAAATCGAAAAGACTTCACCAGGTCAACCATTGAACAAAAAATAAACTTCAAGAAATTAGTAGCTCTGTTATTGGATACTGCTTCTAATTTTAGGACATTGTAGAACTTTCATGTTGCATTACTTCAAAACTAAGTTGGGATTATCACTATAATGCTCCACACTCTCTTCATTATTCATTTATGCAATTCATTATTTATTTAACTACAAATTTAGTGCCTGTTTCAATTCATAGTGAGTCTATTATAGTGGACGGGGAAACACGGCGAAATCAAACGCGAACATAATCCGAGGAACGTCTTTCAACTTGCTGAATCTGCAAGCTCCTGGCTCACTCGAGGCACGTCACGGGCTCACTGATATTTATCTGCTCTAAATTCCACTGAAATTGTTCCAAAAGCTTCGATACAGCGTATTCTTTAACGCATTACAATTCGATATAATTAGGACGAGAACAAAACCACTTTAGCCGAGACACAGTATATGAAAGTCTGAGAAACAATAATTAGGTCCTAAGGATCTTTTTATGTTTTAAGTTTCTGAGAGTCTATTGTTCAGAAATATTAAACGCAAGGGATTTCGTAAGTTGATCTGTAACTTGACTTCATTGTTTGGTGCATTAATGCATATAATTTCAATATGGGTGGGTGGTAATTATGGGTGCTGTACACTGGTCCATTAATGTGACACTTTTGGCGATCGATGAAATTGAGAATATCGGCCAATTCATCCCTCCTCTACTCGCACTCTTCTAGTCTTCCCTCGTATCTCCGTCCATCAACCCGCTCCTCTCCTCCTCTTATCCACCGCACTCTCTTCTACCTCGCTCTCCTTCGCAAGCAATCTTTATCAGTCTGGTCAATGACTGAACAAATAATAATAATCATTTCAATTCGAGATTGCATTCGAATCTTGCCTGAAGCAATGATCAGTCTTACCAATTTCAATTGTAATACGGCAATGAATGGAATCAATTACCTTCGTTTGAATTCAAAATCTTTTGTGTTGCATACCATCACACACGTGACTTTCTTGCTCAATTGGGCGAAATAAATCGCTCGTTTTGTCCACATAATAAATCATCTGACCGACTTATTTCAATACGCTGGCGAAGTGACGTAATAAATCGGATTAATTACCATAGCAATAGTTAAAAACAATTTTAACTATATCGCGATCACCTCTGTATATCTGCAATCATAAATTGAATACAATACCAGTCTTTTCAAAGATACTAATCTTACAGGTGCGAGTGATCAGCATGATATGGTTCAATGCATGAACGTACCAGTGCAGCGCGATATATTCAAAAATTGTTTTCACCTATTGCTATAGTAGTTAATCCGATTATTACATAACTTCGCCATCGTATGCTAGACTATTTTCACGAGTGACTCTCGTCTAGGCGGTGGTACATCAAGTCAATGAAGCCTTGTAATTTCTCGCGAATTTAAAACCGCAAAATGTAGATGCTTCATTTGTTTAAATGAGCACGTACCCTCTTACTGCGAGTTTTCAAGTTAGAAATTTACACAACTTACGAAACCGAAAACGAAAATTAATTTCCTTCAATTTGTGAGTGAGTGACAAAAGGCTAGAATAAAAGGATTGACATCCAAACGCGTAAACAAAAACGAAAACAGACACTGAAAAGATAAGTACCATAGGAAATGACGAGCATGTAACGGGAGAGTGAAATATTGCAAAATGGTGTCAATCAATATTCATAAGATTGTAAAATCAACGTCAATGTTTTGAAATTGGGTGATTTGTGTTAGGCAGGTGTAAAATATACCACTGTGTGTTTTAATAACGTATAAAAGTGTTGGCTTCATTGCTTGGCTGCCATGTGCTGTCATTTGTTTAGTTTCTGAATAGGTTTGGTCTAATAGTTTAAAATCCATTTATGTCTTTGTTACATTTTTTCTCTCCCTCTCACCCTTCTCCTTCTACAGTTCACATGTTAGCAATTGGTCTTATCCGAAAATATCAAACAAGATGCCGCTGAAATAACAATAAACAGTGATACGCATATATTAACTTACTTCATACACGAGAAAATTTTTTGATTTTTGATATTTTTATAACAAATTTTTCACTAGAAATGTTGGAAAATGCAAGCAAATATAAATGAATCCACACGAAAGAATAATGAACGCGTCCGAAAGCACTGCGAGTACTACGCGAAGTGCGCGCCAGGGCAATTATATCTATATAAATAAAAGGAAGTCGCTAAATCTTGTGCGCGAATAGACTCAGAGATGATTTCACTTTCAGCTCTGATTTATTCGTACATTGATCGGGTACATATTGCCATTAAACCATATGAAGTTCATTTTTGCAAAAATTGATGGTAACTAAGAGAATAACATAAAAAACTGTCGTGTTGCTATGCAAAATCGCATGCAGTGGCATTGTGGGTAATAAGGACAGTGTGAACCGCGTAATAATATTTCTATTAAAAAACCATACGCAGAGCAACATTGCCCTGTTTTCTGCCAACTGCGAGGTGGCCAAGAAATGATTCAGGCTATCTAGATGCACAACATCGCGTACTTTAAGAATGATCTTACGAGCTTTTCGCCCGTACGCAGAGCTACGCACCCCATTTTCCGCCACTGCACCGAAGTTGGCAGCCAAGAGATTAAGGCTACGTCGCGTGAATTTTATTATTTATTCTAGGCCTATAATGAATCGTCGTTTAGTTTTACAGCCACATTCATACGGGAGATTGAGGAATATACGGGGAACGCATTGCACTTTATTTGGTTGAAAACGGTCAAGACCAAGAATTGGTCTCAAAATCAGTGAAAATATGGTTAAAACCGGGGTTTTTCCCGGGATTTTTTGTTGTCAAAACTCAGTGGTAGCGCGTACCGTAACTAACTGGCAGCAGGGGGTTGGCGTTAGTACGTCGGCGTACTGAGCAATGTGACGCGCACGTACGGGGTGCATAATATGCACACACCAACTTTCCGTGCCAGAGAAATAGAAAAGAAACTAGATCTGGTTACAGATCTGGACCTAGCCGGGGCCGGAAATGCCAGTCTTAACTTAAAGTTTGACCTTTGACCGGCTATTATGGACATCTCACATAATGGTGCATCACTGTAGCATGTAGGGGCTTTATCCGTCTTCCACAGGCTGAGATACAGCTACTTTTCCGTAATTTTAAACATTTTTTTGCAAATTTGACGTTTTGACCTCCTTAATGACCTTTGACCCCAATATAAAAAAAACCTTATATACACCGAGAAAATGCATTGTTACAAAAAAAAAAAAAAAATCTACTATGCTTAGTTATGGAGAAAAAACTCTTGAAGTTATTTAGCTTAAAACCGGAAATGACGTCTAAATGACCTTTGACCAAAAGATAAAAAATACCGTGCATACATCGGGTAACACTAATGCACATATGAAGTTTATATCACTCTGGTCTGGTCACGTTTTGAGATATAAAAAAATTAACATATTTGATGATTTTTGGTTTTTGACCGGAAGCGACCCCTTAATGACCTTTGACCCCAATGCTGTAGACACCCTTAAGACCCTGGTTAGTAGCAATGCATGTGTGCTAATGACAACACTCTGCTATGTAATTTGTAAAGACAGTGATTTTTTGAATATTTTTAGCATTCTGACCGGAAATGACCCCTTAATGACCTTTGACCCCTTATATGTGAACACCCTATAGACACCAACCAAAGTCAAGTCACATGACCTAAGCATGTCACCATCACATGTAATTTGTGGAAGAAGAAGCATTTTGAAGATATTTGGTTTTATACCGGAAATGACCCCTTAATGACCTTTGACCCCAAATCTGTGAACACCCTATAGACACTGGATATAGACAATGCATATGTGCAAGTGACGTCATTGTACGATGTAACATGTAAGAGAAGAAGCATTTTGAAATGTGTTGCCAGAAAGAAGAAAGAACTAGATCTGGTTACAGATCTGGACCTAGCCGGGGCCGGAAATGCCAGTCTTAAAGTTTATGGACATCTCACACCATTAATGGTGCATCACTGTAGCATGATGGGGCTTTATCCGTCTTCCATAGGCTGAGATACAGCTACTTTTCCGTAATTTTAAACATTTTTTGCAAATTTGACGTTTTGACCTCCTTAATGACCTTTGACCCCAATATAAAAAAACCTCATATTTACCACGAAAATGCATTGTTACAGTTTAAATTTAAAAAATCTACTATGCTTAGTTATGGAAATAAAAATTCGTAAACTTATTTAGCTTAAAACCGGAAATGACGTCTAAATGACCTTTGACCAAAAAAATAAAAATACTGTGCATACATCGGGTAACACTAATGCATATATGAAGTTTATGTCACTCTGGTCTGGTTACGTTTTTAGATAAAAAAAAATGAACATATTTGATGATTTTTGGTTTTTGACCGGAAGCGACCCCTTAATGACCTTTGACCCCAAAACTGTAGACACCTTAAAGACCCTGGTTGGTAACAATGCATGTGTGCTAATGACAACACTCTGCTATGTAATTTGTAAAAACAGTGATTTTTGAATATTTTAGATTTCAAACCGGAAATGACCCCTTAATGATCTTTGACCCTTATCTGTGAACACCCTATAGACACTGGATATAGCCGATGCATATGTGCAAGTGACATCATCGTACTATGTAATTTGTGGAAGAAGAAGCATTTTGAAGATATTTGGTTTTATACCGGAAATGACCCCTTAATGACCTTTGACCCCAAATTTGTTAACACCCTATAGACACTGGATATAGCCGATGCATATGTGCAAGTGACGTCAATGTAGGATGTAACATGTAAGAGCAGAAGCATTTTGAAATTTGTTGCCAGAAGAAGAAGAAAGAAGAAGAAAGAAGAAAGATCCGATAGCATCACAAGACCTAGCCGGTGTCCCGGCTAGGTAAAGAAGAAAGAAAGATCCGGTAGCATTTCAAGACCTAGCCGGTGTCCCGGCTAGGTAAGGAAGACAAAACTGAAAAGGTAGGCCTATGGATGGGTCGGGTTGTGGATTATATGCATGGTACTGGATTCGGTTAAGAGATTACCCGCCAAGATGATAAAAATCGTGAGGATACGAGAGGAAAGAAGGAAGCTAAAAATGAAAGAATAAAAAAATAAATAAATAAATAAAAAATAAATAAATAAAAAATAAATAAATAAATAAATAAATAAATAACTCATGTAAAAAAAACTAAAATAATGAGAACAGAATTAAATAGATAAAATTCAAACGGGAAATCACAAGCTAAGCAGGAAATATGAAAAATGGGAACAAAATGTAGAAAAAAAGCCACAACTAAAAGGAGAAATGTAAGAACTGGTAGATTTATAAAATACTTAAATGCATGGGAACGGGGCTCAATAAATGAATAACATGGAAAATGGAAACGGAAATCACGAGCTAAGCAGCATGGGAACAAAATAGACCTATGCAAAAGAAACTGAAGAGAAAGAAAGGAGCTAAATGAATAGAAAAAAAAGAAGAAGACAAAAAAAGGTAGGCCTACGGGTAGGCCTATTTTACAGGTTATGATTACAGTAACTAAATGAAACGGGAGCAAACTAAAGAGGGAAAGAAAGAAACTAATCAGGAAAATTAAGGGAAAAAAGAAGTTAAAATTAGAAACTAATCACGAAAAATAAGAAAAATAAATAACAACTGAAGGAAACGGGAAATCACAAGCTAAGCAGCTGATAAAAATGAAGCTATAAAGGGAAACGTATAAGAAAGGATAGATTTAGAAAATAATGGGAATGGGGTTAGGCCTAGATAGATAAATGGAAACGGAAAATCACAAGCTAAATAGCATTTATAAACTGAAAAGAAAATGGAAATGCAAGAAGGGACAGGTTTAGAAAAATAAAATTTACCTTTCAATGATTCTCCCTTTTCAGTAATTCCTCCTGTTTTAGTGATCGCTCCCATTTACTCATCTAGCGGGGACCCGCGCGAAGCGCGGGTATCCCGCTAGTAATACATATATTTATGCACGGCTAGAAATTTATTAACGTTTGTTCTGATTGGTTCTCATTATCTTCCCAATCTTTGCACAAGAACATATGATAATGAGTCAAATTAAAGGGAATAAGCAGAAATGATTATGGTGATTTCGAAATTGATGCATGCTTGAACCATATTGTGTACTTTCGCTCAAAATTACAAAAAAAATGACTTGGGCAATTATCGTAGCAAGGAGACGACATACACAAATAACAGGAGGCAGTTTTCATCATATCTCAACAAGGGGGATGTGTTTCTACCTTAGTTTCTGGAAATGACAGATACCTCTCAATGTGATGGATTGTTGCAATCTTAGACTTCAACGGAGTTCTTCACGACATGCGGCTTTTAAGCCGTCTATATAAAGTTAATACCATACAAAGAAATTATTGATGATTGTTGAGCGTTTTGTCTTTTGTCTGTGTCACTAAGACATGCAGATCTAAGCTGTGACGGTTAGCATTTCTGGGAATTTTTCACGATTTTCGGCATTTCTTATTGATTAACCTGCATTGTGTTCCATCTCAATCTACGGGTTTGAACTCACACCGTAAATTCCTCTTTGTAAGAAAAAAACTACAAACCATTCATTTCATGAAGCTGCCCATAGCAAAAAGAAAAGTTTCCCGGTGACCACCCGATGACCATTCGGTGGTCATCAGAAACCTTTCGGGTACCTTTTCCAGAGTTATCCGAAAGTGCCCGCTAGCGGATACCTTGCGGATACCTAATTAAGTTATCCAAAAGTTTTCGGGTAGACATCCGGAAGTCTCCCAAAAACTCAAATATTTCAAATGAGTTACCCAGAAGGTTCCCAGAAACATAGATTCTTTGCAGGAGTTACCCGGTGGTTATCCGCTTTTAATTTGACCTTGAAAATAACATAAAGCGTCTGAAGAATGCAATGTGGGTGGGTATATGGTCAAAGGTCACTGAATGAATTCAAAATGGAGCAGCTAGCTGTTGGCAGTTGGAATGTATTTGTGCAGAATATTCAAGTTATTTGTGGTCCAAAATGTATGGATTTACATGTAGGTCATTACAAGACGTTTACTAATTAATCTGGAACATGCTGTAGGAATTATAAAGCATTGAATGCTTGATTTCATATGATAATGCAGGTAGGAAAATGTGTATGAAATGATTTGTATATTGATGCAGTCTTTATAAATCTACCTAATATATGACTCATTTGAATGTTTTAGTTTATATATTTTCTAGTAAATCATACATGATTTTGACAGTAAAGTAATGTCAATTAAATTACTAATCATCAACTAATGTGTCAATTAACTGATATAAGCTTTGTGTTAAGCTATTTGTTGTAAATAAATTATAATATTTGATATAAAAATTATAGGCTGTGTCATCACATTTAGGTACTGTAATACATTATGCTATATCATAACAATTTGGTTGTACATTAATTAAGGTATGCACCTTATAAATGTGTGAACCAAATTACATCAGAAGAATATTTGTGTACAATAAATACAATTATATTGTACACTTTCAAGTTTCTTATTGCAAGATAGCACTTTATAAGCTCAACTGCCATGCCTACAGAGTTGTATTTCTCCAAAAACTACAATTCAAATAATAAGCTTACTAACTGTCTAATAAATTTGTGCATACTCATGAATTTGTATTTCTGCATTCCCCAAAAGGTCAACAGGAAGTCTCCAAAGAGGTCACCAGGTATATTGTCACCAAAAGTTATCCGCTATAGGTCCCCGAAAAGTTATCGGGTAGTTATCCGCTAGTTCCCAAAAAAACGTCATCGGGTAGTTACCCGCTAGTTTCCCAGAAAAGTCATCGGGTAGTCATCCGGTACCTATTACCTGAAAGGTATCTACTATGGTTTCCCAAAAATTTAATCTGCATGTGAAATTTGCCGGTGTCTACCCGGTGACTATCGGGAAGTTATCCGGAAAGGTCTCATTTTTTGATATTGGTAAAATGTTCCCAAATCTAGGATTTTAGTGCTTAAATATTGCATTAGTCCCCAGCGAAAGTGAAAAAAAAATCAAATTATGTATGAATTACCTGAATTGTGAAGAATAGGTAATTATTATTATCACTGCGTTTTTGAAATGACAAATTTGGCAAAAACGAGGAAAACAGCAGTATTGACAAAGTTAAAGCCCTATCCAAATACATGAAGCTAATTTTAAGTAAAGAAATTAGAAATTGCAGATTCATGTAAAATGTCTTATTTTGTCTATAAGGCTACATGCTCTTTTTGGTTGAAATTTTTGCCGGGAAATAATCCCGCCAAAACATTAAAGTAATCTTTTCCCACAACTAAATATCATAGTCAGGAAATTAATGATGCATCTGGTAGTTTAGATCATAACTTTCATTATACTTAGTTGCAATTCCAGAAAATTCTTGATTTGTTTTTACGGAGTCTTGAATTGTCGATTTTTTTGATCAAAAAACATTACTCGGTGTATTTTGAAACTCGAGGCATTAACTCTTCTCAAATTAGCCCCAAATCATAATTTATTATATGCACGTGTAAGCAAACACCAATGGGAATAATTGGACGTTGTTTGCGGAGCCTAAATTTGGTTTGATTTTATTTCACAATAATTCTAAGGTGAGAATTTTGACATTTCCTTTTTGGATTTCCAATTTAAATTCATTGATATGTGATATTTTGAATAAATAAAGAGTACGCTTACCTTTCTGCAACACTTACCGGTATCATTAAAGGTCCGTAACCCGATCGACAGCATCATCCCCCGATTTTTGTCATTGTTGATGAGGTTTTGGTATCACATAATAGATACTATTTTTCTCATTACTATCCTGAAATTTGACGCTCCAAGTCGATGTATTTCCGGAGAAATCATGAAACCCAGCGGTTTTTACAGGCTACCATTTTGTAAATAATAAAATTACTTCGGATTTCTGTGCAGGGAATTAATTGCGAATCATCAGTCTCCTCAACAGCTACTTTGGTTTCGCGCCATACACATTCTGTTAAAAAAGCGAACCACACTAACTGCTGAGGAGACGGTGCGCCGTATTTAGTTATAAAAATTTCATAATGGACGTAGTGGGCTGAATAGCTCAATCGGTTAGCGCATTATGCGTTACCCGAGAGGTAACCGGTTCAAAACCTGCCATCGGAAGGTCTTTTTCCTCTCCATTTTTAACCCAAACCTTTTTATATTCATTTGAAATGTACATATTGCAAGGGGAAATATATTTTGTTTCCTTTTTTTTTGAAACGGTACGAAAAAACCCCAAATATTTTCCGTTCAATACGGGCCGGGCATTGTCCAGCATGTCAGCATTCGTCATACGAACGGGAATTGTTGTTGTTGCTTGCCTGCCCAGAATGCAATTCACGTATACCAAGGTATTGGATTGCAAATTTGGCTATTTATTCACATTTACGCTGAAAATGCTCTCGTTTTTTCACAAAGCAGCATAAAGGGGGCGATATTTGATATTATTATGTAATTTTAAAGACAATCTATATCCAAAACCAATAGGGTTACCCCCTCTTAAGCATCTGCTGATAACCAACATTTTAGCTGAAAACAGTCCCTTCCTATCATTTTTGAACAAAATATGGTTCAAAAGTACGTACACTACGCGTATATAATGGCACAGCGAGGTAATGAAGAGAGCTATTTACGGTGGGGTATCTATTGTAAGCTATTAGGGTAGGCCTATAGTATATCTTCCCGCAAGTGACAAGATGTGTCAAGCAGGTGCATACATAAGGGCGGTATATTCAAACGGTATTGTCTGGATCATTGAGTATCGATTGCGCACGTATACAGTAACACGGATGTGTGTGGTCCTCCCCAGGTTTTGACATGAATTACAAATGACGTCGTGAGTGACCCAGCGTTTTCATTTTATTATTACAAAATTAATCGTCGTTTATCACGAGTCTTAAGAGTCGTACCAGTTCAATTCATCAAAATTAATTTGTATTAAATGAAAAACAAACAGACAAGTAGAGTCATATGTCTTTCTATGACTGTATTCCTACCAAAATCTGATTTTCAATACACTAGAAACGTGTTGATATGTATATCTTTGAAAATCGCCGAATGAAACAGTCACCGTGGCACAGTAGGCATCTTTAAGGCCCGGTCACACTATGACGGACGATAAGCAACGAAAGGTGACGAACGTGACAATCACAAAATGTTGACGGCAAAGCGACGACAAAAAGAGGAAAAACAAGATTCGGTGACGAGTGGGAACGACCTTTAGCCACAACACGACGGCAAGGGACGAAAGGCTGTGGCAGGAAACGGAGACTAGCGACCAAATCCGGACGTTGTCTTGGCGATGAGTGACGAAGTCTCGACGGAGCCCGACAATAAGCAACGAGGTCAGACGGCTGGCAGCGGATTTGCTTGCGGCAAGGAACGGCAGCTGACGGTGGATTGCGGTGATGATGACGTGACTCAGCAGCCGACATCAAAGCCTGTGTGTGTGTGGGTCGTATAGTCCCCTTTGGCGTTCCCACTCTTCACAACGTTCTGATCATCCACTCAAAAATATCAATATCAATAATAATCTAAACTATTAATATCTATATCAATAATTATCAGGATCAATATTAATAATAATTAAAATATTACACATATCAATAATGATCAAAAAAATTAATATAAATATCAATAATAATCAAAATATTAAAATCAATATCATTAAAAATCCAAACTGTTATATCAATATCAATAATAATCAAAAATTTTAACATCAACATATCAATAATGATCAATATTTTTTATTATTATTGATATTGATGATAATATTAATTTTTTGATCATTATTGATATATTGATATTGATATAATAGTTTGGATTATTATTAATATTGATTTTCATATTTTGATTCCTATTGATATTTATATTAATTTTTTTGATTATTTTTGATATGTGTAATATTTTTTATTATTATTGATATTGATATTAATATCTTTGATTATAATAGGCCTAATTGATATTGATATTAATATCTTTGATTATAATAATTGATATAGATATTAAAAGTTTAGATTATTATTTATATTGATTTTACTATTTTTGATTATTATTGATATTTATATTGGTTTTTTTTATATTATTATTGATAATTTATGTGTAATATGTTTGAATATTATTGATATGTGTAATATTTTTGATTATTATTGATATCAATATTAATATTTTTGATTACTATTGATATAGATATTAATAGTTTAGATTATTATTGATATTGCTTTTACTATTTTTGATTATTATTGATATTTATATAATTTTTTATTATTATTATTGATATGTGTAATATTTTTGATTACTATTGATATTGATGTTGATATTTTTGATTATTATTGAAATAGATATTAATAGTTTGGATTATTATTGATATTGATTTTAATATTTTTGATTATTGTTGATATTGATGCTAATAATTATTTGTGGTTATTATTGATATTGAGGTTAATATTTTTGATTATATTGATATTGATATTTTTGAGTGGATAACCAGAACGCTGTGAAGAGTGGGAACGCGTAAATGCACTATACGACCCGCACACACACATGCTTTGATGTCGGCCGCTGTCAGCTGCCGTTCCTTGCCGCAAGCAAATCCGCTGCCAGCCGTCTGACCTCGTTGCTTGTTGTCGGGCTCCGTCGAGACATCGTCACTCGCCGCCCAGACAACGTCCGGTTTTGGTCGCTAGTCTCCGTTTCCTGTCGCAGCCTTTCGTCCCTTGCCGTCGTGTTGTCGCTGAAGGTCGTTCCAACTCGTCGGCGAATCTTGTTTTTCCTCTTTTTGCCGTCGCTTTGCCGTCAACATTTTGTGATTTTCACGTTCGTCACCTTTCGTTGGTTATCGTCCGTCATAGTGTGACCGGGCCTTTAAATATCAACTGTCATGACTGTACCCGTTTGTTTGGTGAATGTTCATGAAATATTGATTAATTGATGAATTTCTAATTGATCTCTGGGCGCTGCCATTAAACAAAACATGCTGCTGCTACCATGCTACGGGAAGACCATGGGAAAATTTACCGTTATAGCATGGCAGGTACCGTAATACTGATCAAACTTACTCTATAGGTTCCTGTTGTCTTTTCAATATCGTAGCTTCATATTGTACAATAATGATAACTAATTATTTTTTATGTTAAGATAACACTATATATCATATTTCTTATTGACTCTCATTTTTATAACAATCGCACATTTGATCTGCATTTATAATCGTAAAATCATCGCAGCCGAAGCAGACGATGCGCGAGCTGACTCCAGGATGGCAAATCCGCCATTTGTGACTGGCGGTTTGTATATGACAGTGCTAATGTCTCCAGCAGTTTTCCGTTAAGTGTTCAGACATTAATAAAATCGCCCATTTTTTCACGTTTTAAAAATTTCAGTTTTTTTCCATAAAAAATTCTTCATCTTGATCACAGTACAATCTCCCTGAGAGATGAAAAGGTTTATCCTTGCCACAGAAACACAAAATTAAAGTTAAGATTGATAATTGATAGATATTGATTCCGTGGAAAGGCTTGAAAATGAGGGAGTTTCGTAAAATTCCTTTTTTTTTTCAAAAACGAAGCGGTCAATTGTCAAAATTCAAAAAGTATGGGATAGCTGATATGCTCCTCAACGTCATCAGATATTTAGTTACGTTTAGTTTATGCGATAAAGTACCAAAAAATCAGTTCTCGACGATACAGTTCTTTCAGGGACACCCTGTAAGGGAGTATCATATATTGGTAATAGCCGGCCGAATTAATATGTTGATTCTCGCCAAACGCAGACCTTGGGAATTCTGAAAAGAAAGATAACAATCCTTTTCTAGATAAATGAAAATAATTTGCTTCCAGGACAATTAGAGAATCTAAAATACTAGTATTCAGAAGTTAAAGAGTGTCATCCATATTTTGATGCTATAAACAACAGACAGTTACATGTCTAGTCCCGCATTGTCAAGCATTGATTGTCTAGCTACTTCCATGATTTGATTAAGGTAAAACCTTTACGTTGAACTTATTTTAGCGTTTATCAGATTGTTTATTGATTCAATTGCAGCTTTGAAGTGCATTGATGTCTATCATTTCAAAACATCGTATTGTATTGTGTATTGAGAACAAAAATAAACAGACTGGAAATAAGTCACGTTCTAGCTGCAGATTAGTGCTGATGATACAGGGTAATATATTTGTGCGTTTTATAACGTATTGAAAATGCAATATCTTTAAATTAGAAACACATAATTGGCACAAACATAATTAATTTCAATATATGCTTATCGTCATTTGGCATAAAATATCGACAACTTTAAAAAAATAATTCTTTACTATTCGGATCACGAATGTTAAGTTTATACGATGAACCCCTAAGTATCATCTTTTCATCCATATTCACTACCAAGGAGTGATTGACTTCACTAAAGTACATTGTTACCACATGCTTGTTCTCTCATTGCATGTGCGGTATTTCTTGAAGACGATAATATAGCACTTTGGTACGAACATGAAGCCACTTACACTATAAAAGTGTCTGATATTAAAACTGTCTAAATTTGCATCATAGATATATACTATTTATGTCGAGTCTCATGAAAGTAAGTATTCTAGATTTTATTCACGCCTGAAAAGAGAAGGTGAAGCATTAGCAGGCCACGAATGTAATATAACTGTACATGACGACGAAGGCATTCGAATGACATGACGAGTAGAATTGTAAATTAGACGTCTTGTCATCAATTTCAACCCGAGACGGTAAAATCTCTGACAATGATTTCGTATTAAGCACGGAGTAATAGGAAGAACGACTTGAGATCTTGCAGTTCAAAATGAACGTCTCAAAAATCCTTTGTGGCGCCAGACATTTGTGTCAAAAATCACTAGAATTCTTGTTGACACCTGTATTAATGAGACTGTGCAATGCAATTTCGACATTACAGCTCTAATTAGAAGGCATCCAAAAGAGGTTCCAAGTAGGCAAGAACAAGCTTACATTTCAAGGAGTAATGAGCTATCTATTGGTAGCACGCACCGGGGCACGCACGAGAGGACTCTGGTGATAAATTGCAAAATATGCCTTAATCCAAATGTACAAAGAACACCAAGAGTACAAACAGTTTGACTAGCCTAACTGCGTCAGGCCCTATTTGACCAGGTTCCTTCTGGACATGATTCACAAATATTTATTTATTTATAACATTTGGCACAAGGCCAGGCAGATCCAATATTGATTACACAATAAATTGAAGGATTGCCCAAAAGTGAGACTGACCTGTAGAAAAGGATGAAGAAGATTATTTGAAAATTAATTAATGATATAGGCCTACTTAAAGGAGTG
Organism: Amphiura filiformis; assembly: GCF_039555335.1. NCBI lineage: Eukaryota > Metazoa > Echinodermata > Ophiuroidea > Amphilepidida > Amphiuridae > Amphiura > Amphiura filiformis. The sequence goes on from NC_092630.1 coordinate 74,154,076, forward strand.
TTTCGTGATCCTAGCATCCTCTTTTTATGACATTTTTCAGTACATATCCACGAAAAACGCCTATTCCCAAAGTTTCAGTTGATTCCGATTTTGCGTTTGCGAGTTATGCATGATTATGTGTATTACACTGCTCCATAGACAATGTGTTGTAATTTCGTTCTGGTGCACCAGAACGAAATTCAAATTTCACGATATCTTTGCAAAACGAATTAATCTGCAAGAAATATGTTGTACATAAACATTATGTAGCCAGAGGTTTCTAGTGATATAAAAATCTCAACTTTTGTTGAGAAAAGTGGGGGGATGAGGCTGTGGATCACGAAATGCCCCTTTAAATAGCTTCAAATGAGTGTAGTTGGCCCGCGTCACGTTTTCATGATGATTTAAATTCATACCAGTACACGTCCATGCATAATTTTGTAAGAGTTAGTTTTTGGTTAATATGAAGTATTTGATGCAACACGGTTTCAAAGTGTGCGCCGTCGGATTGAAAATTATTTGAGACAGAGCCTTAGAACATTTACATGATTAGATTTAAATTTTGTTATATTTTACCGGCTGTGGCATTGATGGGTGTGGTTTTGCTTTTCATACAAATTATGCACGAGACTGTTTTTCCCTAGAGTTGTAGCATCACTTGACTCAATTAACATAGATTCAGGTCTTTTACCTTTCCTAAATGTTAGTGTTGAGGGGATATCTCGGTACATATCCAACTGTCTGTAAGTTTATACCAACCTTTACTAGAGAGATCATTTGAAAGTCAGTGCATTGTACGTCAAATAACAGGATCAAGGGGTAATTTGACTCTATTGCTAAATATAGGTATCTGGAATAGGAAATAATACCTTTTATAAGGTTACTTCAATATTAACTTAATAATCCCATAGGATCATAACATATCACTGAATATACGGTGTAACGATGTCCCTAAAGTATTCGTTAAATGTTAGGATATTGCAAACATCATATCTATGTTGACTATACATTATAGACTACGCCAAGCAACTTCCTCTCATAAAGTACTTTTAAAGCCATTTGATACCTTTCTTGAAGCAAATATTATGAGACCTTTTAAGGCGAGTCGGAAGGGAGCATGACCTTGTGGTGATTGCACTCAAAAATTGAGAGTATTAATGCTGACACTGTAGGAGTCGTTAATGACTCAAGGCCAAAAACACCTTTTCCCAAAATTCACTTCAGAATTCACAACAAAACACACTGTTTGATTAAGTTAACAATATCTAAGTTTTTTAATCAAAAGAAAAGTATGGTTTAACAATAATCTTATAAGTGAACATAAATACATACAATCAGTCAGAATCAATTATACACTATGTTTAATAATTTTACTTAGCCAGCAGCCTTCTTCGTGTTGTTATTTCACAGTTCTGATGTATAGCGCCGCGAAAATCGTTGGACCCTGGTGCTAATCCACCCGAAAGTGGTGTAAGTTGTCTGACGGCCTTACATATCAGATTTTGTTGTACTTGTACAAATCCAGAAATTTACTCACGTTTTAGACGTATCAGTCCTTATTCAAAGTGTCTGACGGTCTTTTTTGAAGTTTTGCAGTATTGAAAGTCTCTATGTTGGATGAATTTGCTCATAGAAATGGTAGACATGCCGGAATTTTGAATCCCCGCCATCATAAACATAGGAATTGCCATCATTTTTGAAATTCAAGATGGCGGCCAAACCAAATTAGTGGCAAGTAAGGTAATGTTTTAATAGAATCGATGATATCACAAACATGGGTATTCCCACCATTTATCCTTCTAAGTTGCTCAGAAGCGGAGATATAGAACAAAAATATAATGACAAATGACGGTCATTTTGAAAATCAAAATGGCGACTGAAGACGCCATTGAAAAAAATGGTACCTTATTTTTTTGAAAAAGCACCCCAAAATTGACAAAGTTAGCCAATAAAATCCATTCTGGCACGCCTATCCAGCGGGATCCAAATATCTGACATAGGGAACTGTACTATATCCACGAAAATCAACTGGAAACACTACATTACTGAACATGTTCATCAGGACTGTTATTGAAAATTATAACAAGATTTCATAGTTCTAGTCCAATAAAACAGTACTCACTGTGGACGTTTCGAAGTCTAGCAGACTCCTTTTTCAACACTGTTGAAGATCGTCACAACATCGACAGTGTTGAAAAAGGAGTCTGCTAGACTTCAAAACGTCCACAGTGAGTACTGTTTTATTGGACTAGAACTATGAAATCTTGTTATAATGGAAACACTACAGCTAAGACAGCAAGTGCAAGGATTATTAAATCAGGATGTGACACTGGCTCATTAGAATGTGTCCAATTCATATGTAAATAACGTATTGTTATTTAAATGATGGTCTGACCTGGCTAAAGGGCGCTAATAATGTGTACAGACATAGCTTGACTCGTATTCTATGTTGGGTCAAAGCACAGATATATCTGGTTAAAGTATCTTTTCTGGTTGGGTTAAATGCGCAATTAAATACCTGTTGCAAAAATTGGTTAAAATCAATGTAACCATTCAATTTATAGTGTGTAGACTTCAATTTTGTACGTGGAATCTAGCTAAATCTAGTAGTGTCAATTCTGCTGCATCACTCCGTCTTAATGATAGAATTCTATTAACAAAATATTGCACGATTATCAGCATTTAAAAGAGATGTTAATTGACGAAAGATAAACAACCGAGTATACAAATGACAATAAACAACATGTAAAACCAACCGCCAATCTTAAAATCACCAGACTGCCCACGCCACGTGGTTGTCCGGGAAGCGTTATTTCTTTCTGCAACCATAATGGGCCGCAATGCGATAACACATAGTACATACATGTAATTATAGGCCTATGAGGCTAGATATAACACGAGTTTATTACCATTATTATTTCCTCTTACTTAATAAAATAAAAAGCAATCGATAGAATTAAAATTCTACAACGGTTTACGTATATAATCCTAACCCTAATCCCTAACCCTAACCCTAACCCTTACCCTAACCCTAACCCTTACCCTAAACCCTAACCCTAACCCTAACCCTAAACCATAACCCTAACCCCTAAACCCTAACCATAACCATAACCCTAACCCTAACCCTAACCCTAACCCTAACCCTAAACCCTAAACCCTAACCCGTACCCTAACCCTAACCATAAGACCCTAACCCTGACAATAATGAACCTTGCCTCGGACTATGCGGTTAGTGATATATTGCGGCCCCACACCACTCCACGCCATACATAAATTCTGCCAGTCACATTTCCCCAATATTAAATTTTTTTAAAGTAAAATTTTAATTTTAATTTTACTTCATTAAAGTTTGGCGGAGGCGGGGTTCGAACTCACGGCGGTGGACTATGAACCCAGCGCCTTAGACCACTCGACCACTTGTCTTGTTGGAATTCATTTGAAACTTATTTGAAGATATAATCGCAACTTCAACATAGGCCTACCACGTGACAAGCAAATGCAGAAAACTTACTTTATTTTGGAATTTTATTTCAAATAAAAACATTTATGTGTATTATTAGCGCTCAATTGTTGTTAACTGCGTGTTTTATACAAAAAAATCCAACGATAAGCATGATAACTGGGCGTCTATATGGACAATACATTATATCGATTTTGACACGTGCTTGTGTCTCAGTACATTTCCATGGTCAGTAAAATACTATAGAGAAAAACCTACCATTTTCTTGTATACACGTTCGATGTTTTGATCATGTATGTGAATATTCGACATTAGACCCACATTTTTTTTTCAGGAAATAAAAGATTAGATTACCATAAAAACGAAACAGTAATCTTTTGCCGGGTCTAATGTTATTTATACATACAATTTTCAACGTTTTTTCTATCCTCATTCTTGCTCAATTAAAAAAATATTTTGGCGTATATAAAATTGAAATAAAATTCTCTGCCTCATAAACGACATCAAATGTGCCACAATTGGGTATCACGAATCGTTCTATATGATGTGCAGTTAATATTCATATTTTCTTTTATACAGAGGATGCTTCAGTTTTGACAGGAAAAATATTTTCTTGAAAACCCTCTCACTCAGTTATTTTAAAAAGGTAACCACGCTTCCCTAGAATGTGCAATAAATTAGCATTAAAATTTATCTTATTCTAACAGCAAGCGTTTCTAGAATGTATTATGGCGAAATGTGGTGTGTTGCGGCCCATTATGGTTGCAGAAAGAAATTAAGCGTCCGGGAATCCCATCCACCTACTCAACCTCTTTTTGTGACCTCATTCAGTGTGACCTTATTCAGACTTTTTGGTTCATTGGTGCTGCACTCACGACGATTGTGTAATTTTCTTTACCTACTTATAAAATCAATAATTCATGCTGAGAGCCGAATACCATTATATCTGATTAGTGAAGATTGATATTTTTTTACGTTTACGAGAAAATGAAATAGAAACACATAGACAAATATAGCGCGATAATGCAAGATCACGTGAGGTGTCACATGTCTTATGACTTCAAATACTGACTTGTATTTCATTTCATATGCATGTCATGCATTTCCTTCGTATTATTGTTAGTAAATCCTAATTTCGACATTACTTCAGCAACAAATTTCAGGAAAACGCTACATTTATTGCAATTCCCAAGCCGTTTATCCCATTTCATTTCAGTCTTATTTTAAAAGATAAAAAAAGGTTGCAGATCAATCTGCAAACAACTTATGTCCTCAAAGATACCAAAAGCAAAACAAAAATGGGAAGTAAAATTGAATAGTAGCTTTTCAGATGATGAATGGAAGATATACTCTTTGTTGCCATTTAAATGTACAATGGATACAAAATTACGATGGTTTCAGTACAGAATTTTGAATGGAATTCTTACCACAAATACATTTATGTTTAAAATTGGCAAAAGAAATGATAATATATGCACTTTTTGCAACGAGGAACCCGAAACGATAATTCATCTTTTATCAGATTGTAAAAAGGTTAAACCCATTTGGTCTCAGCTCGAAACCTGGTGTTTACAAAAACTCGGTATACCTATCACATTCAACCGAAATCATATTCTTTTCGGGACAGATTTTATGAAAACTAAATAGTGCTATCAATTTAATTCTCATTTTAACTAAGTTTTATATATACAGAAAAAGATGCCAAAATGCAACCCTTTCTTCTATCCCTCTTCAGAAGGAAATAGAATATTATCATAAATTGGAAAGATTCATTCTTTTAAAAGATTCAAAATACTGAATTTATCAAAATAAATGGCAGGTTTGGAAGGGACTTTTCAACTAAACATTTTGTTCTTATTGTAAAAGCTAGACAATTCAAATGCTATATAAATATGTATGTGAGAGTGTGTGTGTGCTGGTACTGTTTATGTATTGTTTAATATTTAAAAAAATACCTGGTGTATAAAAATCAAATATCTGTATTTATCTGAGTAAACTATGATTGTGTAAAATGTACACTGGAAAAAAAGAAGAAAAAAAATATTTAAAAAATAAAAAATTACTTCAGCAAAAAGATATTCCTATATCAAATTAAAAGACTTTCTTGGAAAAAACAAATCACTGTGGCCTGATGGGATCATAGTAGTTGCCCCACTTCCGCCCGGTCTGACCTAGCTTGAGTGCGCTTTTCACTATCTTCAACATGTTCGACTCACTAAATTTACGACATCTTGATGTGATGACCTCAATCACATGGGCCGAATAAGAGTTGATGTGAATTATAAGCCATCAAAATTCGTCATAGGTTTGCGTTGCTAATACAAAAACCGTGAATTTGGTGTCACCCCCTGGCAAGTATTGGATTCATTACAGTCAAGAAGTAGCAACCAGCCAGTAAAGTTGTGAAACGTCACTACTAATTGTGAGTACCTGGATTTGTTATGAGAACTTTAGCAATAAATCCTGATGAATCTCTTCAATAATGTACCTTTCTCTCAATTTAAGATCTTCCCTTCCCCCTCTTATTATATTTAATATATTAATATTAATATATTTCCCCGGTCAGCCATAGTTATTTTGTTCATGGGGTGTCTTAAGCAGCAAACGATAGCGACCGCTCTCATCAAGTGTCAGCCGCGACTTTGGTGACGTTACGTCGAGGACGAACAAGTGTAAAATCTATCCGATCATCTCAACTCAATCAAACAAACATATTATCAAATTCACTTTTCAAAATCAAATTCTCCTTTCGGAGCGTTTCCAAAGGATCAAGAAATTATGCGATTTCCGATCATACAGCTCGTACTAAATGTGTAATTTTGGTTTGTTTGGGCTTCCACCTTTAAAAACATGTGAGCTACATTGATACCGATGCCAACAATAGAACAAGAAGATTTACCCCTTCATTTTGCTTTTTTTTTTCTCATTTCTTCACAAAATGCAAAAAACGCAAAATAAAATGCAATGGGTGTAGTACCCCCGTAAGGTTTTCCCTTTTAACTTAGATTAGTGGTACTCAGTTTCCTACACTACCCTTCGCAACTTGACCAAAGTAATGCAGTTTGAGCTTCGTTGTCAGATCATCCAAGCCACCCATTTCCTCCCAATACAATCCGCGCAAAATAGCAGCGTCTTCTTTTTCTAATTCAAATGGCCCTTTTATGAATTTACAGAGCAGACATTTGACCATTTGACCATTTCTGTGGGAAGTTATAATACCTAAGATTATAGTTAACAATAATGAAATACAAGATAATAAGGTTTCAAATGATATTCCCGACACATACAAAGCCAGAGCTTTTATTTCGCACACTTTATTGTTGTCAAATCTGACATATCCCGTGCTTTTCTTTCATGGGCGTGGGTTTCTTAATGGCTTTCACACTTGAAACCGACGTAAACGTCTGGAAACGTCTTCAAATTACATTTCAAAATTTAAAGCAAGTCATAGCTGAAGCGTATTTTTAGAAACTAACCTAGGGAAACAATTTGCATTGATACAGCATTTGTCTTCAATGATATGTATTGACAGTAGTCACAGTACAGTTACTGTTCGTTAATGGTTGCCCCTGAGCTTTGCCAGGTTATATGATATGTGCTGAGGTTGTATGTTAACTTTCCGATAAATTCATTTTATTTCAATATGATGTCTAATTAAATCAAATCAAAAAATTTACATTTCATATTTGATTAACTCTAAACCTCGGTTAAGCTATATGACATGTCGGTCTATCTAAAATGAGGTCAATTTTTTCATTTGATATTTACGCTTTTTCTTGCCTTTTTCAACATACACTTCATACAGACATGATAGAGAATGATACCGTATTTAAAACTATCTGTTGCAACGCTGATATGAAACTGATTTTGTATGTAAATTCCCTTGGGTAAAAAAAAAAAAGAAACACTAAATCTGATATGACTATGTTAAATATAATTGCATAAAGCATTTCCTTCTCGAAACAATATTGTATGAATACGCAGAGGCGTTATAGCATATTATAGAGCAATTTCAGTATTCCAAGCATATATAAGTTACAATTTGTACAGCCTCTTTGAGAATGGTTTTGAAAATCGGCATTAAGTATTTTACTTTCCTCTTCGAACTACGCTTTTGAAGATTTTTAAAGATTAGACACATACATTAGTTATTCTGCTGAGTGTTTGGGCCTGTCATTACTGCTACTATGTTTCACTAGCACCTGTACGATTAGTGTCTTTGAAAAGAGCAGTATACACAGACATGATAGGTGATGAATGCATCCTACTTACGTGCAGGGCAATACATTCAACAATTGTTTTCACCTATCGCTATGATAACTGCGGGGTAATTATCTTATGGTCGATCGATTGCTGGGATTCCGAGGCAGAAACAAGGAATGTCAAACCTGAGAGTGTCAAACCCACGGAGTATCTATATTCGCCGTAGAGGTATCTTTGAACGTATTGCTCTGCACTATGCGCAGTATACACTAATCATCTGTGTATGTGCGCAGTGATAGTTTGACTACGATACCGCTCTTTTCAAAGACACTAATTTTAAAGGTGCGGATGATCAAAAGAAAATTCTATAGAATTACGATCCCGGTCTTTATCCCTTTTCCTTGATATCTATGGAGCAATGCAGAGGTGCCGCGTAACGTACCATTGCAGGGCGATACATTCAAAGATAGTGTGCACCCATTGCTATCGTAATTAATCCGGTTACCTAACTACTTCTACGGCGATTAGAAGGAGAGGAAATATATTACCTAACGCATTGATCCTTTGATGCAGATTTGATTTGCCGACAGGCTAAAAGTGGTACCATGCTTCGAACAAAGGGGTTCCGGCATTAAATACCGGCCACTAACCCGAAAGCATATTAACGCGTTTCCTGAAGGGTGCCTGTAATATTAAAGTGATGAATAGAAAGTTATGTGTAAGCGCACCACTTGAGAAAGTGGTACTATTGATTGTTTTGATTGATATTTTATTTTATTGCCAATTCGTGGCCCGTAGGTCAAATTACATACAATAAATTACAATATTAGAATACTCATAAGAACAATTAGAATTCAATATTCAAGCAAGAATTGCACAAGTTATAAAATTGGGTAGAAAAGTCAGTTAAATCATATTATGAAATATTGCACTTTTTTAACATGTATAAAATGACATGGAAATTCTGGGTGGCAAAGCAAAAGCGCAAACTATTTTATTAAGGAGATCAACAACAAAAGGAAGAGGACTATTCCTAAAACGGTTAGTCCTAGTCCGAAACTGAGATAAATTGCTACAATACGCAGAGAACGATCATGACACTCCTTCCTGGTAGGAGGGATAAGAGCACTTGTGCGATTGGTTTTGGTAAGCCCTTCGGCGAACCTAAGACAGTGCTCCTCCCTCCTATCAGAAAGGGTGTCAAACTTGCAGATTTGAAGCGCATCACTATACGATAAATAGTGCCGACCCAGGATTGTTCTGCAGGCATGTTTTTGAATGCCTCTATTGTTCTCAAGTATCCCAATTGTGTGTTTGTGCGATCTTAATCTTAAATTTTACCTGGGGGCACTGGTCATTGACAAGGGGGTATCATGCGTGGCCATGGAGTTTCAAAAAGCACCCTAAACAAGTATGTGCAACGACTAAAAATACACCCCTAAATAAGTATAACAAGTGTAATATCCTACCCTAAACAAGTATTGGCGTTTTTTTACCCCTTAGCAAGTAAAACATATATTTTCGACACCCTAAGCAAGTAATAGGCCTACTACTTGAAGCTCCATTTTCATTGATTTCTTTAATAGTAACTCAGAATGGCTCTGCTACCAGGGCAGAATATGAGCTATTTTAAAATTTCAAAATAAACGTTACATTATTTTAAGCTGATTTAAATTATAGTATCAGAGAGCCTTAGGAATTAAATGAAAAGAAAATTTACAAAACTCTAACTAAGAAAAAACAACACGAAGAAAAGAAAATAGAGAAAAAGAAGTCAAGAAATGTGAAATTATATCATTTTTGTAGGCCCTATTAAAGTTTCGACAATTTATTCTCCATCCTCCAAATATTATTATAGACCTACAAATCATGTTTCAAAGTGAGACAAAAATCATAAAATAGTGGTCAGATTTTTTTTTATGACCTAGGCCTTATTGCGAAAAGATGAAAAGTGCATAATATTAATAATATATTTTAAAAGCTTAAAATGACAACAATTAAGGCCTACTTCTGGAAGGAATCGGATGAATAATAGTGGTATTATTTCATAAGTTGAATAAAGTATTAGGATGAAAATAAGTCGGTAAATAGCGACTGAGATGCATGGTGCTCAATCAGTTCAGCCAAAACTTGCAGGATTTGTGTATGACTGCAGAGTTTGATACCAATCCAAAAACGTATTTTAATTCTGCACCATATCCATCTTACCTTTTAATATTCATTTGATGTTTTCACAATTTATTCAAAAGTTTAAAATTTGTTTTTTAAATAAAATCAAGATCACTTATTGTGACAAAATTCTGACAAAAATATGATGCTTTTGACGATAATAACATGCATGTTTTTATTTATTTATTTTGTGGATAGGTCACAGGCCAAATCAATCAATCCTCTACCCTAGATATTTGTGGTTAAATAATTGTATACAACATGAAAATTAGCTTGAAAATCTTTATTTTTATCCATAATACAAGATAGAAAATTCAAATAATAGTAAAAATATTTTAAAATGAAATGAGAAACTTTGGACTTTATAAAGGAGAATTGAAACTCTTAAAATCAGAGTATACACGTGCTGTGCATGTACAATGTACTGCATGTGTACATCACCATTGAATGTTGTAGGGTTGTGCATGTAGCATTGAATGGGTTAATGGAAAAATCACAGGCCAGCTGGGCGAAGTCGGCAATCTTTATGGACTAAACAGAGAACTACACAGTCAAGTCTAGGGATAAACATGATTGAAGGACATGAAACTTATGAAGGACTGGTGTCTGGACGGACCCTAAATACGTAAATCTGTTGTGAAAAAGATACCCTTTTCTCTAATTTCCATGTTTTTGACACCCTATTCACGATACGTACGTACAGTGCCTGATCGTGAAAAAAGACCCTTTTTACGTGATTTTTTGGCCACGCATGATACCCCCTTGTCAATGACCAGTGGCCCCCCCGGGAAATTTTACCATTATCATTTTATGTACCCGGTTTTGTCCAGTACAAAAACACTACAGATAGTTCAAATTTAACATACACACACGGAACATGACCGGAATATTTGGAATCGGTGGTCTGGTAATTCCCAGAGAATTTGCAAATTACCGTAGCTTTAAACATGTATCAGAATTTCAGCATGCAATATTTTCATGCCTATAGGCGTGTTTCTATTGGGACCGTTTACCGGTAAAAAGACGGTAAAGGGATTATTTCTGCTCAATAGAAACTGACCTTCCCGCTATTTACCGGTAAACAGGGGCGAGTTTTTACTGGTAACGTTTTCCTTCTTGAGGAAGGAAAATAGCGGGGACGCTTACCGGTAAACGTCAATAGAAACTCACTCCGTTCCGATTGAATGCGCATACAGGGAAGAAAACGGAAGTTGAGTCGCGAAATTGACCTCTGCATCATGAGCTAGCTTATACCATTCCGTTCGCAAAAATTCTTAGGCCTAATCACATACAAATATTTGACTCACTTGCTATAAATAAAGTAAATGGAAGAAATATTCATAATGCATTATCCCTGCATTATACATATTATGCTAAATATTTAGTTATGATTTATGACCCTAGTAAAAGCCATGAAATAAAACAACAACAACATCAGCGGATGAATCCAGCTGTGCAATGCGAGAAAAAAAAATAGAAGTCAACTCGGATCCGCGGCGGCTTCAGAAAATTAGAAAGATTTCATGAATTTAATATTATGTTGTCGATGTTAAATTACTATTCGCTAAAAAGAATTAACTGAAATTAAACTGTGAAAGATGAAATTCCAAGACCTATTTTTTTGCGCGCAACAATACTGAGTACTCACGTCGATATCACTGAGGGGGATTTCCCAATGGCGTAATTTGATGTACGAGAACGAATGAAAACGCTAATATAAAAAAGCAAAAACATTATTCTTCAGTCTTCTTTTCTCATGTTCATGATGTTTGCTACCTCATTTTAGCCAAACAATTAAGAAAATACTACAATATTAAAATCCACAATGCTTTGCGATTGACCCGGGGATTGACCCCAGTGCACGACCTTTCACCGGCAAACTTTAAAAGTTTAAAGGTGTGTCAATTGACGCTGTTCATCGAGTGTTTACCGGTAAACAACGTGCAATGGAAACTGACCGTTATCCGCCTTTCGCCGCTATTTGACGGCGAACAGTTTTACCGGTAAAATGCAGGGGACTCAATAGAAACACGCTATATGTAAGTGTCTTGTTGGAGAATAATGGAATCACGCTCATTGAAGGTCATATAAACAGTAAAAGTATAGGCCTACATCGATAATATAAATCCCAGACAGGCAATAACAATGTGACCATATTTATACCATCCTTGATTTCCCTTTGGTAATCTCGAAAAGCAAGTTTTGGGGCCAATTTAGCTTTACTTATTTTCATGGCATTAGAGAGATTAGACTGTATAATACATGAGATGTAAGAAAAACAATGCTGCAGGTGTAAAAACTACATTTCCACTGCTTAAAGATATTAGTAACAAATAGAGCGTTTGGGGAAGACGTTTTTTCTGTTTGATTTCATAGTATTAGTAACGAATATTACCTGTCGTGATGGAACCTTCAGGACACGCTGTACATTCAAAACAGCAGCTTGGCAAACATTCCTTGATTCGACTATCAACTGACAAATAACATAATGCTGCTGGCAATAAAAAGATCACAATTGAAAAACATGAAATTATTATTTTGAAAATAGGTGTAAGTGGGTTGGATATAAAACTTACGTAAGTGAATAAAAATCGCCAAGTCTATTTTGCATAACAGAATGTGCATAAAACTGCATAAACCTGCATACCAAAATGCCAAAGATTCTCAGGCTAAATGAGTAAAATCATGTAGAGCTCCCAAGAGTGAGGAGTTGCACTGCATTTGTTTATGCCTTGTACTTCCAAAATCATGGTGGTAGACTTTTTCTTCGATAAGCGTTAGACTTGTTTCAAGTCTTTGGAAGCAAACCAGCCCCATTTCCAATAACATAGTTCAATAGCCTCATACAACAGTAAGTGCTTAAAATGCAAACTCAAGTTGTGGAGTATGAGTTTCTGTATACCCAAGGACGTGAGATCCTGCAGGCAAGGTCTTAAGGGACGCACCATTAGATACCAAGGGGGGGGGGGGCTGGGTAGTTTTTTTTAAAAAAAAATTTTTTGTCGTGCCATCTGAGCAAAAAAAAAAAATTTGCTCCCCCTCAGACTAAAAAATAAAAAATTTGCTCCACCTCGGACCAGAAAAAAAAAGATTTGCTGTCAAGGGTGAAAAAAAAATTGTCACAGTTAGTGAAGAAAAATTAACCTCATATAGCTTTTAGATTGCAAAATTTTTCGCGCTTAGCGCGAATTTGCTCCTTTTTTCAATTAGAATATTTATTTTAGCTTCGAACTTGTACGTATTTTATGCGCATTTGTTTGTGAAAAGTTATTATGTGAGCCGGGTTTGTGAGTGAAAACACTTGATTCACTCTACTTCACAGATTTTCACCAAATTCCACCCCAATGTCAAAATTATTATAGAAATCTGTGCCACATGCCAGGTCCACATGACTGATTGAGAGCATAGGCGTAGATCCTAGGGAATAAATCCCCAATATTTGCTAGGGGTGGTCCATACAATAATCCCCAATGTTGACGCCTGTATGTGGGTTTCTGACGAAATTAATCAAAAAAATTCAAATTTTTGCGCGCTTCGCGCGCATTTATTCCACATTAATGAACCGTATTTCCCCAGTTTAGCTTCAATATGCCAAAATTATTCGCACCAAAAGAGGTTCATTATACGTCACGCACCTAAAAATAATGATGTTTTTGTGGCACTCGAAAATTTAGTGCTACAAAACGTAAAAATGATTATAAAAATGGACAACATTTTACAACTCGACAAACAAATTGTTGAAAATTATAGGACTTAACGATTGCAAAAAAAAAAAAATTTGTCTCTCCGAGGTGTTGAAAAAAAATTTTTTGCTTCATCCAGGGGCTAAAAAAAAAAAATTTGCTTCACCGAGATGCTAAAAAAAAAAAATTTGTCACAACCCCAACTACCAAGCCCCCCCCTTGATATCTAATGGTGCGTCCCTAAATATGGGCTTGGCCAAATAGGTAGGTGCCAATAATATAAAACAAAACATAATTTCCACTTAAAGAATCATGATCCCGAATGATTTCCCAGCATTCAGTAGAATTTTCACTGTACTGTACAATATCATGTTTAGCATAAAACAAAATATGAACACATTGCAAATTCATGCTAATTTATGTGGGGCATTGTGGGGTATGGTTTAATGTTTATTTATCTTATCTTAGTCTATATCTTATCTTAGTCTATCTGTATACATTTATAATGTTATATGGTACTCATAAAAATGTTGTCAAGTAAACTTTTAATGTCTTAATATCATTTCCAGATTAAAATTAAAATGAGAGGTTAAAAACTCCAGAACATTCCAAGCATTGATCTTGGGAAGTAGTACCTCACAGGATTTGTGTTGTTTCCAATTGGTTTTTTTTTGTGGATTAATATTGGCAGTGGAAAGTCGAAATCATGGACACAGAAAAGCTAATCCATGTATATTTCAATTTTTTTTGTTTTATAGTGGATATAACTATTATAAGAAAACATATAGGCCTATAATATTACTCTGTTTCTTCTTCATTAAGTTCATTTTCAGTCTTAGATATCGTATACTAGGCCTAAAGTAATATTGTTATTGGCCTACCAAATTACACAATGCAAATTTGATGAAATAATGCATTTCAGTTTACTAGTATTTGGGGGAGGGGTCTCAAGGATTTTATGGGTACCCAAAAAAGTTGCAATTCCGACAAAAGTAAGAACAATTTCTCCTCCATTTCTTTTTTGAAAACTCGGACTAGAAAAATGTTTTTATTTTTAATCGGCCCAAATTTACGTAATTTTGGGTTTTTTCCCTCAAAAGTGGGGGGCAAAAAAATGGGGGTCAAAAAGGAGGGGGGGGCAAATTCCCCTTGCCCTGCCACTGTAATCTTATAAAAATGTTACAAATTAATATCAGACTAAATATTTATACCAGGCAGGCGAGCAATACAAAATCATTTTAAACTTCTGCAATTTCATGTCTAATTGACCTCGGTATTGACCAAGTCCAAAATTCCTGATTTGAGACATAATATGACAAGCTGAAATGATAAATATAAACACAGACATCCTTGGGCTTGGAACATGAGGCCTGTTAAAACAATTAATACCACATTATAACACCCACATGAGCTAACACAAACATGCTTTATTCCCCAATACACTTGTACAGGCATAGAATGACCTTTGAGTCTGTTGGGTAAAAATCCCATACTCTTTAACTTGAGGGTCAACTTTTAGCTATATTTATTGAATGGTGTTAATGAACTTTGCCATAGGAGATGAGGTTATTTTGGCAGACACTGTAACTCGTAGGAATGAATAACTCCCCAAGTCCTCTGTCCTTTTAGTCTGCAAATCCCATTATGCAGTTATGCACTTTTTGTTATGCAAAATAGACTTGCCGAATAAAAATTGGACTTATGTTTTTATAATTCAAGTATAATACTAGGACCATGTTTGTTTGGGGCGATACTCCAATTCAGTACAGAAGGGCGGGACCAATTATGTAATGACTCAACTTATAACTCCCACTTATAAACCCACCACCTTTGGGTAAGTGAGACACAGGCTGGGGTAGGTGTAAATTGGACACTTTATATTCATGAACTTATTACATTAAAAGAACATATTTTACAGCAATGCATTATTTATATTGGAGCATTTGGGCATTATTAACATAACTATACCAACAAATAGTAATATTATACTATCATTATGTTTATTCAGGGCCGGATTTACCATAGGGCCAGATGGGCCCGGGCCCAGGGCCCCCAAATTTTGGGGGCCCCAAAATTGCAAAATTTTGCGCGCTTCGCACGCACTGGCCTGTTATATAGCAGTATTCGCTTAAATTCGAGCTAAAATAGTCCAAAATTCAATTTTTTTTAGCGCGCGCCACGCGCAAATGTCCTAGTAAAATCTAAAAACTTGGTCACTTGAGTATACATGCCTTCCTCGCGGTGCGTTTGGGGCCTTCAAATTTTGGCCTGGCCAAGGGCCCCCCAAAATGTAAATCCGGTCCTGATTAATATCATCTGAATACATGAGGCAGTTTTTTTAAAACATTTTCTTGATTTTTAGTGACAAAACCCTAAAAAAAAGCCACGCTTTGTGATATTCAGCCACAAAATCAAAAATCAAATCATTCAATAGGCGTGTTCAGTATTAATTTAATTTTTGAGCTTGTTGGCGTCATATGCAATTTAACTTAGTAATAATTTTGGTATTTTATGTATCAGAAATTAATTTCAAGAACCACTGTCCCACCTACGCCATGTAGATGAGGATACCATACTAAATATGCCCTAATTGGTTCATTTACCGTCATTTGGCATAATTTCATCATGATTTTCTGCTATCAGGCTTGTAAAAAGCATTCTTCTTATGGTAAATGAAATCTACCAAAAAACGTTGACAACGTAAAGAAATCAGCAAGTTTAAAAAACCCACCTCGGCTCACTTTTTGAAACTTGGTCCCATTTGTAAAAGGTACTGATTTAAACTTTATCATATTTACATCAATTTAAAACATTTCCAGAAGTGTTATGTATCTTTAATGTGCAGATGCGATATTAATTTGTAAGCTTTCTGGAACGACCTGAACGGTTATTATCTTGTTCTTGCATGATAAGCCAATATCTTTTGTGTTTTGTTTTATAATATCATGATTAATGATTGAATTAAGTAGGCTTGTTTGTAATCTTGTTGGAAACGCTGTATTCTGTTGAAATAAAATAAAAACACTGATTTGCTGTTGGTGTTCAAATGGGACCAAGTTTCAAAAAGTGAGCCGAGGTGTGTTTTTTTATACTTTCTGATTTCTTTACGTTGTTAAAGTTTTTTGGTAGATTTCTTTTTTTTTTATGAATGTAGCCAAGCAGCTCCAAGCTTGGAAAGTCAGGTTACGAAGTGCACCATAAAACGAATAAAACGAAAATGGATGTTTGAAGTTGCCATTCTTGATTCATGACAATAAATAATTAAACAAAACTTTATCAGTCGTTTATTTTTTTTTTTGCTCGTCACGCGTGACTGTAATGTTCAGAGGCGTACACAATGATCAATAAACATTTTAATATACTTTAATTATTCAAGGCTACGTAAATATGTAAATAAAATGTAAATATGAACAACACACACCCAATGTTGACAATGCCAGAGAGACATACATAGAGTAAATCCGATTTAGGCCTACTTCATGTCGGAACTGGTAAATGCGCATATATTTAGCCTATACTACGGAAGCGTCTAAATGCCTCAGATAATCGTGTTTTAATGTTGGTGGTTCTGCGGGGCAATCTACTTGGCTATCCGAATTTCGCGGTTTGTGGTTCTTTGTAGCCCTTCGGGGCAACCTAGTTGAATATTCCTATTAAGCGGCGGTTGTCGGCGATCTTTCGTGGTTTGTGGTTTTCATCAAGCCCTGCACTCTATCGGGAGCTAATTTATAGTTTAAGCTTGTTGAATATCCATATTTCGTGGTTTGTGGATCTTTGTAGCCCTGTGGGGCAATCTAGTTGCATATCCAAATTTCGCGGTTTGTGGTTCTTTATAGCCCTGCGGGGCAATCTAGTTGGTATCAATATTAAGCGGCAGTTGTTGTTGATCTTTCGCGGTTTGTGGTTCTTTATAATCGAATAATCGATAGGCCTGCGGGCAATCTAATTGGATATCCCAATTTCGGGGTTTGTGGCTCTTTGTAGCCCAGCGGGGCAATATAGTTGAATATCGTGGTTTGTGGTTTTAATTTCCTCATCAAGCCCTGCCCTCTATCGGGAGCTAGTTTATAGTCAATATTGAGCGGCAGTTGTTGGCGATCTTTCGCGGTTTGTCATAGGGCCTGCACTTTGGCTCGTTTTTTGCAGGTTTACATGGTCCAATAATCACAAGATGACTGACATGTGGTAACAAAGGAAGCAGTCACTGCAATTTGATTATGTCCCATATGATTGGCCATTCAAGACACCCCTGTGAATATACTATAGCGGCCTTTTCAAAATATAATACCTGTTTGCTTGACTGTATTGACAATACCCGGGAACAATACACACAGTATATGCATTGGATAAACTTTTTACAATAAGCATGATAAGTGATGATGTGACCTCCAGATTTATACATCGTTCGTCTCGCACACTGACAACATTTGATTGAATGGACTGTAGGCTACTGCGCCGTGATTACGGTGAAGGACACCGGTTCAAATCCTTTGTTTGGAGCCAATCGATAAAAGCATGCAGGGCCTCTATTCAGCATCGAAGTGGTTACGTAATTCTCTTGGTTACCGGATCACGCTACTTTGGTATGCCTTCGAGTGCCATATACTTTATGTGGTGATCATTTCGATCGTGGTTCATTACTCTAGCGCGTGATCCCGTTGACATAGTAACATTACGTAACTTCGATACTGAATACCCATGTACAGTTTATCCCTACATAACCTATGTCTTGAATACGCTGGCAAAGTTATGTAATATTCGGATTAATACTATATAGCAGTAGGTAAAAACATGTTTTGAATAAAGTCCCATTCAGTGATCCCAGCGAAAGTGAAAAAAAAATCAAATTGTTACGTTTATAAATTTTTTTAATGAAAAACAAATGGCAAAAAAACAAAACAGGAAAACGACAGTACTGACGAAGTTGAAGCCCCATTCAAATACATGTAGCTAATTTATATACTGTCAGTACCGGTATATAAATTACAGACTCACGTAAATGCATTATTTTTTGTCTTAGGCACACGGCGCGGCTTTCGGCTGAACCACTGCACTAGCAAGCTATGTTAGCACATCTATGACAATGACGAAAGGTACAAAATCAGCCATAGGCCTTTAGATAGCAGAAGACACAAAAGTGGTGTTTTATGACCTTTGACATTCTTTTGTGGCGAGTGACATGGTCTTTCAATTCACGCCGAGTGTCCTTGACAGGTTTGACTATGCTTCAGTGGTCATGAAAGAATTCAAAAGATAACCACTGCCCCAATAATCCCAAGCAATTGTCTGAAACTGCTCCTCGGATCATAAGAACTCAGTCCTCAAATGATAGTCATAATAATGTCCAAAATATAAAAATTACTGACTATCATTGAAGACTGAGTTCCGCAGTCTAGTATCCAAAAATCTGAATTTTGATGATTTTTACGATCGTCGGGAAAAAAAAAAAAATCAAAAAATCACTGAATGGGCCTTTAGTTCCCTACTCTCCTTACCCTGGCAATATAAATCAAAGAAAAATAAAGAAAAAATAAAGAAAACAAGAAAAGAAAATTAACCAAATTAAGGGATCTGTTTTGAGCGTTTCGATAGTATTTTTGTGGGACATGAGAGCACATCAGACATATCGAATTGCATTCTGAATACGAAGAATGTCTTTCTGATATCAAATAAATTTCATTGTTTGAAATTCACGATATAATACAAATTTTATGACAAATTATTAAAATTTGATATTTTTCACATTTTTGATAAATAACAGTCCTCGAAGTAAATTTCATCAATCTAATGTTATATTCTTAAACAGTCCCTGGCATACAGATACCATACATGTATAGGCCTATGTATAGTAAATTTGTCTGCTTTATCTGTTTTGTGCTGTTTAAGGGGACTCGATCTTTTGTGCGTAATTATAGAGGGCCAGGGATTCACTCTATCATTAAAAAATCATTTGAAGAAGTCAAAGAGCCCTAAGAATAAAAACTGTAGTGTAATTCACGCCAGACACAATTTCTTTATATGACAAAATTAATTTTTGTAATCGATCAAAAACAAACGTTTTATATCAATTTTAAATTTAGCCTGAATCCGTAAATATGGTACCTCTCGCCCTTTTTTAGGTCAAGGCTGTTTTTACCATTATATATAATGTATAAAACATTCTAGCGAAAGAATGATGCCATATACTGTTGAAATATCTTTTGTTGATTTCGAATGATAATGTCATGAAGTCGTAAATTTTAAGGTCAAATTCCTAAACCAAAACAAAACATTGCGACGCATGTATTCCCCGACTTACGCAATTTCATCATCACATCAGTGTCTTTATTATTTGTTTGAAACCTTTCCCAAACGTTCGTGCTCTTTATGCATAAAACGGGTAATCTATCTTTACAAAACGCGTCTTTTTTTAGTAAACAAAAGGCTAAAGAGGGCATTATGAGATTTATCATTTATCATAACACTCCTCCACTCAACTGCCACCGTGGCCGAACGGTAAAGCGCTAGACGCGTAATCGAGGGAAGTTTCGAATCGCTGGTTCGAATCCCAACGAAGCCTGTGGAAACTTTTTTTCTTCAAAATTCATGATCGCATTCCGAAATGAGTCTCTTGTCGGTAAATCATGTATCGTATCCTTAAGCAAATAGTTAAACATAATTTACATAAAATGTAAGCTTTTACTGTCAGATATGTCCCCTTTTAATTTTGAGCAGAACAAGTGAGGTAAAGCAAAGAAAATTGAAATTTACTACTACTAGCGCCAATGAATGTTATACGATTGTAAAACGGTACGATCCTCTGGGTGTGTGGGGTGTGTGCGTATGTGTGTCCTGCACGCGTATTTTTTTCTGCAACTATAACGGGACGCAATACGATACCGGTATGTTATAAGAATCAAACTTACAAGAAAGATGGCTCTTGTCAAATCCTACAATTCTGTCAGAGAAAATATGCATTTGCATTAAATTTTTAATTAATTGACATAATTGATTAATTAATAAATATTTTATTTAATGATTTACCATAATTCCAAATATGTCAAACAATATGTCAAATTAAAGCTAATGAAATGCTTTATAAATTGGTCAGAGCGCATTTTGCAGAATGCATTTAGTACTTTAGTTACATGATTCCAAACATTCTATTCCAATTTTTTGCTATACACGCATAGGAGCTGTACTTTTAAAATCCGCGCCTAATCAATAATAATAGTCTTTCACTCCATTGTCAAAGTACTGTGCTCCCTGTAGCATTATGGAGTGACCAGGTCCTAGAGTGTAGTCCTAGAGTGTGATGGTTTTGTAGCAGATGACAGTGCTCATTCAAGCCTGTCAAGGTCAGTTAGTAGCCACTTGCTGAATGGATGGCCATGATCAGCTATCAAAGAGATGCCTTGTGCAGCTGCCAATCACAGTAGAGGTTTGATAACATTTTGTTAAAACCCAAATGTGATATAAGGACAAAGCTGTGCATGTTGGTACTTAATTGTTTGGATTCTTACGTTGAAATTCCCTTGTATTAGTATTTTTATGTGTAGTGTATAGTGGTCATAAATTATATAGCTTTTAAATTTTGGCATTTTTGCTCTGTTGCACTGTACCATTATGGAATTTGAGCAAATCAATTACCGACACAAGCAGGTATACAGTGTATTATTTTATTTTATTTCGTATCTCAGGAGCACAGCTCACTTGGTAAGGCATCAGAATTTGGTACACTAGCGCTTCGAACTTTAAATCGGAAGGTGGTGAGTTCGAGCCTCATCACGGTCACATTAATTTTATGAACCAAATATTGTTCGAACTTTTCATATTTGTTTTTCTTTTATTGTTTCTTTTCTTTGTCTTTTTTTTTTTTCTTGTTTTCTTTATTTTTTTTTTTTTTTTTTTTATTTTTCTTTGATCCATATTGCCAGTGTAAGGAGAGGGAGGAGGGAACTAACGGCCCATTCAGCGATTTTTTTTTCATCCGGACGATCGTAAAAATCATCAAAATTCAGATTTTGTACAAGACTGCGGAACTCAGTCTTCAATGATATAGTCAGTAATAATCTTTTGGTCATTATATGATTATCATCATTTGACGACTGAGTTCTTATGATACATCATCCGAAGAGCAGTTTCAGACAATTGCTTGGGATTGTTGGGGCAGAGGTTATCTTTTGAATTCTTTCATGACCACCGAAGCAGAGTTAAACCTGTCAAGGACACTCGGCGTGAATTGATCTGACCATGTCACTCGCCACAAAAGAATGTCAAAGGTCATAAAACATCAACTTGGTGTCTTCTGCTAGTGGTTCAGCCCTAAGCCGTGTAGGCCTATTTAAGACAAAAATAATGCATTTACGTGAATCTGTAATTTATATACTGACAGTATATATAAATTAGCTACATGTATTTGAATGGGGCTTCAACTTCGTCAATACTGCCGTTTTCTTGGGTTTTGTGCCAATTTTTTCATTAAAATTTTTTATAAAAGTAACAATTTGATTTTTTTTTTCACTTTCGCTGGGATCACTGAATGGGGCTTTGCAACGCGATATATTCAAAACTTGTATTCACCTACTGTTATAGCATTAATCCGATTATTACACAACCTCGCCAGCGTATTCAAGACATCCAATGCAAATAATCACCTAGATTATGACATATCATACCGTAAATATGGCGGAGTACTCAAATTCATTCAACAAAAGCATGATTACAAGCTATTGCAATCTACCGCGACAGCTCGTCTCACACACATAACAAATGCACAAATACGATCAAATAGGTTGACGACAACGTTGAGTAGCGATGTTGCGGCTCCCGTATGCATATGTACCGTAGATTTTTATGAATAGATTTACGGTTAAAAGTCAATCAGCTGTAAAATTTGAAGTAGCTTCACGTGCGTGACGCACCACGAATACAGGCTTATATCAATCAATAAATCCCACCGTTAAGCAGTTAAGTCTTTATAAATGTGACCCTGAAAGTTGTGCCTCATACATCAATAATAGAGCTGGGTGGGTGCTGTCCACTTTATCTGCCAGGTTTCAAGGTTTCTCTGTGGTTTGATAGACACCGGTGTTTGAATTGGTCCTCATCGCTCATAATAATTTTTTTATTGTTGGAATCGGGGCGAGTTAATTTTTTGTTTATAAAATAGGATCTTTTGGTGATAGTGATGAAATTGGGAACATCATCTAAATCTAATTCCTCCCTTTCCTTCCACTTTCTCCCCGGCCGGGGCTTTTCCTCCCCCGCTCGTGATTATTTTGTTCGTACATCATAATTGAAAATTTGTTCCGTTTTTCATAATCAAACACGGAATAAAGCAAAGCTCCGCCTGAAAAAATAAAAAATCCTGAAAAATCAACTGATTTTACCACATGCGTTAAAATATAGGCCTATTTTTTCCTATCCTGTCCTCGATCTCTTTTCTTCGCCTTTCCTCTCCTTTTTTCTCATCTCCACAGATGTCCGCATTTTTCTCAAAGGTTCCACAAAGCTTAATTTGTTGGGTAGGCCTACACACCGTCAGTTCGAACCACTGTCAGTTCGAATTTTTAGTGTTAGGCTTAGGGTTCTTAGGGTTCCTAACCCTAACGCTAACCCTAAACCTAAACCCAACCCGAATCCGAACCCTAAAAATTCGGACTAACGGTGGTTCAGGTCAGCCCCAGTGTGTGTATTTCACGGAGTTGTCACTGTGTGGAGAGAGAAGAAAGGGAGGATGGGCGAAAAGGGACCGGGAGATGAGGGACAGGCGAAGAGGAGAAGGTAAATATTGGATTAAGTTCCCAATTGCGGAACCACTTTCACCAAAAAACCCTTGAAGTTTTATTAACTGAACTCATAATATCGAGTTGGTTCAAATAGTAATAATAATAATAATTATTATGATGAGAGAGAGAGGGGGGGGCACCTGACCACTTCCAATGAGAGTATAATCAGCCCGATATCTACCAGTATTTGGCAGCATGCTTATTTGTATTTAAAAAGATAAATTGATTAGCAAATCTTTGTTAAAGAAGCCAAATTATAAATCAACTCACATAACCCCCTCGGTTTTCGTTTGGTACAATACACAAACAGAAATTGAGATAGAAAAGACTTTTTGCTCAATTTTTGCGCAAAATGGGTTGATTCCCCCCCCCCAAATTCACTTTGACCCCTCCCCACCCTTATACCCCCGACAAATGCCTGCAGCCGCCACTGCCCCCGGCCCCCCTAATCCCCACCTCCCCCACCCCACCACTGATATGGTTAGTTTCCGTAAGGGATTAGTGAAACTGCTCAGCTGCGCAAGCCCGATAAGTGTTATGGTAATTCTCTTCATTGTTTTACCGTATTAGACACATTAGGTAAAGGTTTACACCCAGTCGCCTTTGGAAGAGCGGTTTTATTCAATAAAAGTCAATCAATCGTCGCGATAGCGTAGCGACTGAGTTTAAACATTTACCTAAGGTGAGTAACCTGTTCCGTAACAAACAATGAAGAGAATTAGCATAACAAGCGGCATTATGCGCTCTCTAATCCCTTACGGTAACTAACAATGAAGGAACATAGTAGTCATGGCTACGGTATATCCTTTATCCATAACAATCAAACGTACGGTATCTAACAAAGGAGAATTAGCATACTAACAAAAGAATAACCTTAGCGGTCATTCACCTAATCCCAGAGAAGTTGGTGTGTTTACATGTTCGTTTAATTTCGAAAGTAACTTCCAAGTGTGCGGCGAGTGTGTCCACACGAGACGTAGGCCTACTTGTAAGTTCACTCCCGGGAGAGGAGAGAGTGGAGATGAGAGGGGATGAGAGAGACGGAGTGGGTGGGTTGTGGCCATGTGTGGGAGAAAGAAGAAAGGGAGAGAGAGCAAATAAGGAAAGGGGATGGACTGGGAGAGGAGGAAGAGTTAATGTTACGAGAGGGAAGCGGACTCTGGCATTGTACTTGGTAACTTTAATCAAAGGCGATCAGTCCCCCCCCACCTAGAGGGAAAGGGTGGGTGGGTGTGTGTGTGTGTGTGTGTGTGTGTTTCATGGAGTTGTGTGTGGAGAGAGAAGAAAGGGAGAGTGGGGTGAGAAAGGGACCGGGAGATGAGGCACAGGTGAAGAGGGAAGGGAAAAATGGATCAAGTTCCCAATTGCGGCACCACTTTCACCAAAAGACCCTTGAAGTTTTATTAACTGATCTCATAATATCGAGTTGGTTCAAATAGTAATAATAATTATTATTATTATGATGAGAGAGAGAGAGAGAGAGAGAGAGGGGGGGCACCTGACCACTTCCAATGACAGTATAATCAGCCCGATATCTACCAGTATTTGGCAGCATGCTTATTTGTATTTAAAAAGATAAATTGATTAGCAAATCTTTGTTAAAGAAGCCAAATTATAAATCAACTCACATAACCCCTTCGGTTTTCGTTTGGTACAATACCCAAACAGAAATTAAGATAGAAAAGACTTTTTGCTCCATTTTTGCGCAAAATGGGTTGATTCCCCCTGAAATTCACTTTGACCCTCCCCACCCTTGTACCCCCGAAAGATGCCTGCAGCCGCCACTGCCCCCGGCCCCCCTAATCCCCACCTCCCCCACCCCACCACTGATATGGTTAGTTTCCGTAAGGGATTAGTGAAACTGCTCAGCTACGCAAGCCCGATAAGTGTCATGGTAATTCTCTTCATTGTTTTACCGTATTACATTAGGTAAAGGTTTACACCCAGTCGCCTTTGGAACAGCGGTTTTATTCAATAAAAGTCAATCAATCGTCGCGATAGCGTAGCGACTGAGTTTAAACATTTACCTAAGGTGAGTAACCTGTTCCGTAACAAACAATAAAGAGAATTAGCATAACAAGCGGCCTTATGCGCTCTCTAATCCCTTACGGTAACTAACAATGAAGGAACATAGTAGTCATGGCTACGGTATATCCTTTATCCATAACAATCAAACGTACGGTATCTAACAAAGGAGAATTAGCATACTAACAAAAGAATAACCTTAGCGGTCATTCACCTAATCCCAGAGAAGTTGGTGTGTTTACATGTTCGTTTAAGGGGGTACTACACCCCTCGATAAATTTGTGTCTATTTTTGCATTTTTCTCAAAAACTAATAACACAGTGGTAACAAAAGTTATGTATATTATAGGGGCAAGGAATCCAATTACCACACTGAAATTTCAGTAACCCAAGACAAGCGGTTTGTAATTTATGATAAGAAATAAGGTACCGCTAGGATGTACCTCATTTCCTATCATATATACTGAACCGTTTGTCTTCAGTCACTGAAATGTCAGTGTATTAGTTGGATTCCTTGCCCCAATAATATACATACATTTTGTTACCAGTGTGTTATTATTTTTTGAGAAAAATGCAAAAATAGTCACAAATTTACCACAGGGGTGTAGTACCCCCTTAATTTCGAAAGTAACTTCCGAGTGTGTCCACACGAGACGTAGGCCTACTTGTAAGTTCACTCCCGGGAGAGGAGAGAGTGGGGGTGAGAGGGAATGAGAGAGACGGGGTGGGTGGGTCGGGGCCATGTGGGGGAGAAAGAAGAAAGGGAGAGAGCAAATAAGGAAAGGAGATGGACTGGGAGAGGAGGAAGAGTTAATGTTACGGGAGGGAAGCGGACTCTGGCATTGTACTTGGTAACTTCCATCAAAGGCGATCAGCCCCCCCCCCCCACCTAGAGGGAAAGAGGGTGTGTGTGTTTCATGGAGTTGTGTGTGGAGAGAGAAGAAAGGGAGAGTGGGGTGAGAAAGGGACCGGGAGATGAGGCACATGTGAAGAGGGGAAGGGAAAAAACAAGTTCCCAATCGCGGCTCCACTTTCACCAAAAGACCCTTGAAGTTTTATTAACTGAACTCATAATATCGAGTTGGTTCAAATAGTAATAATAATTATTATTATGATGAGAGAGACAGAGGGGGGCACCTGACCACTTCCAATGACAGTATAATCAGCCCGATATCTACCAGTATTTGGCAGCATGCTTATTTGTATTTAAAAGATAAATTGATTAGCAAATCTTTGTTAAAGAAGCCAAATTATAAATCAACTCACATAACCCCTTCGGTTTTCGTTTGGTACAATACACAAACAGAAATTGAGATAGAAAAGACTTTTTGCTCCATTTTTGCGCAAAATGGGTTGATCCCCCCCCCCCCTGAAATTCACTTTGACCCCTCCCCACCCTTGTACCCCCGAAAAATGCCTGCAGCCGCCACTGCCCCCGGCCCCCTAATCCCCACCTCCCCACCCCACCACTGATATGGTTAGTTTCCGTAAGGGATTAGTGAAACTGCTCAGCTGCGCAAGCCCGATAAGTGTTATGGTAATTCTCTTCATTGTTTTACCGTATTAGACACATTAGGTAAAGGTTTACACCCAGTCGCCTTTGGAACAGCGGTTTTATTCAATAAAAGTCAATCAATCGTCGCGATAGCGTAGCGACTGAGTTTAAACATTTACCTAAGGTGAGTAACCTGTTCCGTAGCAAACAATGAAGAGAATTAGCATAACAAGCGGCCTTACGGTAACTAACAATGAAGGAACATAGTAGTCATGGCTACGGACTATCCTTTATCCATAACAATCAAACGTACGGTATCTAACAAAGGAGAATTAGCATATTAACAAAGGAGGTACCTTAGCGGTCATTCACCTAATCCCAGAGAAGTTGGTGTGTTTACATGTTCGTTTAATATCGAAAGTAACTTCCGAGTGTGTCCACACGAGGCGTAGGCCTACTTGTAAGTTCACTCCCGGGAGAGGAGAGAGTGGAGGTGAGAGGGAATGAGAGAGACGGGGTGGGTGAGTCGGGACCATGTGTGGGAGAAAGAAGAAAGGGAGAGAGAGCAAATAAGGAAAGGGGATGGACTGGGAGAGGAGGAAGAGTTAATGTTACGGGATGGAAGCGGACTCTGTAACGGTAACTAACAATGAAGGAACATAGTAGTCATGGCTACGGTATATCCTTTATCCATAACAATCAAACGTACGGTATCTAACAAAGGAGAATTAACATACTAACAAAAGAATAACCTTAGTGGTCATTCACCTAATCCCAGAGAAGTTGGTGTGTTTACATGTTCGTTTAATTTCGAAAGTAACTTGCGAGTGTGTCCACACGAGACGTAGGCCTACTTAAAGTTCACTTCCGGGAGAGGAGAGCGAATGAGAGAGACGGGGTGGGTGGGTTGGGGCCATATGTGGGAGAGAGAAGAAAGGGAGAGACAGCAATGAGAGAGATAGAGAGGGCGCCTGACCACTTCAAAGGCCAGTATAATCAGCCCTATATCACCCCTTCGGTTTTTATTTAGTACATGTACAATATTAATTGAGATAAAAAATACCTCATTTAAACAAACACATACAGGAGGCGCCGCGGGGGGGGGGGGGGGCATGGGAGAAAATTGGTTGATTTAGCCCACTCCCATGCCCCCGAAAAAAATCCTGGCCCGCCATTGTTTATGACATGAAACAAGAACACACATTTTATGACAAACAAGGTGGTGGCAGTACACAAAAAATATGCAAATGTAAACTTTGCGCCAATTTTGGCCAAAAGTTGTCTACCCCACCCCAGAAATTCACTTTGCCTATATCCCCGAAAGAGAATGGCGCCGCCACTACCTCCCCCCTCCCCTTGAGAGGAGCCTGAGAGAGTGAGATAAGGATAAAGCCGACCTTTGGCGGAAATATTTGAGGAGAGAGGTATAGAATTTATTTTGCTTTCCAAGGCCAGAACAAGAACCTACAGATATAATCAAATCAATTCCGCAGTGGCCCAGGAATCGCCCAGGGCTTGGGGGGGGGGGGGGAATAATTTTGGTGGGGCCAAGTACCCTAGGCACCTCCCAATAATCTAGGGTAAAATGCATAATTTAAGGGTAAAGTTCATAATTTTAAGATCAAATTCACAATTTCAAGGTAAAATTCATAATTTGGAGGTATTCCTTATTTTATTGTATTGTATTGTATTTTAAGGTCAAATTCCTAATTTTAGGGTATAATTCATAATGTAATTGATTTTAGGTTAACATGTATGCATTTCGAAACCCGCCCTCCCGCACCCACCCCTTCAGCATATCGGGTCTCGGAGCAGGCTCAAAATAATTGCCCCCCTTCCCTATATTCAAAATCGTTCAGAAATTTTGCTCCGCGATGACCATGAAGCTTGTGAATCGAAAACCACCACCCTCATTGAAGAGGACTACTATGCATCGATGCACAAACCCTCTCATTGTTATGTGTATTATACTTTGGATTCGATTTCAAGTCGGATTTATTGATTGATATCAGCACGCTCCTCGTGGTGTGTCACGCATGTTGAGTACTTCAAATTATACAGCTGATTGACTTTTAACCGTCAGTCTATTCATCAAAATCTACGGTGCATATGCATACGGGAGCCGCAACAACGCTATTGAATGCACTGCATTGTGCCATGATTACGGTGAAGGACACCGGTTCAATTCCTTTGTATGGAGCCAATCAATAATTTCACCCACATCCTCTATTATTGCCCAATTATTGCCCGGGATGATTGCACACTGTAAAAGAACTATTGTTACAATGTTTGATGAAATCGTGTTTAACTACCGTATTTGGTTAAGAACGGCACAATACAGATAAAGCAGACAGATTGACTACATGTGGTACATGTATATACATATAGGGAATGTGTGTGAGTCGAGTATTACCTAATTATAATTGGATGGGGCGTATCCAAAAATGAATTCACGCCCCTTTCAAATGTCGAGCCAAAGTGCAGGCCCTATGGGTCTTAATTTGTTGGATATCCATATAATCGATATGCCTGCGGGCAATCTGGTTGGATATCCAAATTTCGCGGTTTGTAGTTCTTTGTAGCCCTGCGGGGCAATCTAGTTGGATACCCCTATTAAGCGGCGGTTGTCGGCGATCTTTCGCGGTTTGTGATTTTAATTCCCTAATTAAGTCCTGCCCTTTAGCCCTGTGGGGAAAACTAACGGGAAATCTAGTTGGATATCAATATTCAGCGGCAGTTGTTGGCGATCTTTCGCGGTTTGTGATTTTCATTTATAATATTTATATCAAATATAATTTCAGTCTGAGCTGTGAACAGAGCCACTGATAAATAAATAATAAATAATAAATAAATTTCGGTGTTTTAAATGACGAAGATGCCATGATAGTCAGGCATGGTGATAGCATCTGGATGGTGAAAGTAGGCCCAAGGCCTAGGCCTAAATGTGAATAAAAAATCAAACATGTTTGTTTGATGAAAAAAATAATAATATCACACTAGCAATGGATGTTCGAAATGGTGTTATTCTTGATTTACGACAATAAATTGATTAATAAAACATTAAAAAAAAGTGGTGGGAAGTTTCGAACTTGAGCAAAAATTCATAAAGGTATTAGAAGTCCATGGCCTTAACCACTTCACCACGGGGACGTCCCGTTATTACGATGTGTGAAAGTGGAGTATTTATTAATATGAATATATGCTGTGGTCCGGAAAGAATAAAAGAATTATGAAAAACTTGATTTTTTGGCGAATGGGGTCCAGAATTTGTATGTAGGGTATCCAGGAAAATGCCTGGGTATATTTGAAAGTGAATCTGAAAAATTAGTGCGACAGTGACAGCCATGTATGGCTGTAGCAGTGTCGAAAGATTGTGGATATCAGTATGATTAGCTATGATTTGCCACTAATTTTGGCTATGAAATACCGCGTGAAATAAAGCAAGAATGTTTGTTTATTATCAAACAATCGGATTGACTGTAAGATTCGTGTAACTTTTTGAAATAAAGAGTTATTAAAATATGACACTTTGGACAGTAAATACGATTTAGCATGGTTTTAGATATATTTTGTACCCAGCGAAAAATATCATAGAACAATAGCGTTTTGTTCCGTGTAAATATAGTCTCGCGGTGCATCTGTTTATTCTTCTTTATCAGTCGTTTTTTTTAAAACTTGCTGGTCAAGCTACCGCGTGACTCTAATACAGTCTCTACGCAGGACAACCAATTATTTTGTTATGCAAGGCTCACTCAGTCATTTAATGAGGCAATACAGACGATCGAATTTGGTGTTGAAATGAGCAAAATTTTCAATGTAAAATTAATTTTCTCGGCCAAATGAAAAGCAATAATTTTAATTTTTTCAGTAAATGTCAGGAAAAACTGTAATGCTTGATACTGTATTTTTTTTCAAATCCTAGTGTTAAACTTAGGCGTGAAATTCAGTCATTTAGTGTAAGATTTTCGATTTTGATAGGCTTCAACTCTGCCCGCGAGCCTTTTTTTGATCAACCTTTTAGCTTTTCAAAGTAATATAGTTCGCTAAAGAAGGATTTTTCCCAACTTTCTAACGCACATCACCGTGAGCGATATATCATAGTTTTGTCAGAATTTCCGTTTTGATTCCATAATTTTTTACTACCAGCTGAGATTTTTTCAAATCCACGCGTGAAATCTTTCACAACCAGCATTGTGGAGCGATATCTCTGGGTGCCCGGCCTGGCTACAGTGTTGCCAGAACTTCAATATAGCAAAGAAATTACCTAGTGTTTCAATTGTCATGAAGGTGAGCTGGGTATAGTGCCTTTTGTTTGTGTTTGTTTGAAATTGCTTAAACCCACCGAAAGTCATAATGAAGCAGCCAAAATAATACAAGGTTAAACATGGAAGTTTATAACAACCTATTATAATGACCTAAAGGAAAAATCATTTATGGCAACAATGAGCCTTGCATTGTAAGTCATGGTTAAAATGTGTTGAGTACCACCCTACCATCCCTACATACACCCCACCTCACACACCTCTGCACCCACCCCACCCCCATAGGCCTACATAATAGGTGGGAGAATCAGTTACTTGTTTTAGTTTTTTAAATGTCTAAAAAACATTGCTCCACATTATTTGTCGTCTCAATTTACCTTCACCTCGTCTACTCATTCTAAGAACACTCGAAGTCAATCACATAACAAATTGGTCGTTCCAAGGTGGAAATTATCTTCTGGGCAGAGAACATTTCATTATAGAGCTGCCACTTCATGGAATAGACTTCCTTATAATCTCTGTGCCAATTTGGATTCTCTAAGCTTGAATGAGTTCAAGAATGCCTTATAATTTTGTATGTATTTTAAGTTAATAAGGAACTTATTGTAGCCTTCCTCATTTAATATGTTAATTTGAACTTGTTCTATATTTACATGTTTGTATATTAATTATTCATATTCTTATAATGTTATTTGTATATGTTATCAGGGCTTCCAGGGAGACCAGTACTTTTGTATTGATGGAATTTTCCTGAATAAATAACGAATAAATAAATAAATTACATACCGCGTACCTAATAATATTTATATAGCACGGCTATAGCTATACATTTAGAAAGTAGGTCCTATAGCGCTAAATTATGACAAATAGGCCTACACAAACCCGAAGGGTGTAATGAAAATGCCAACCCGCGATGGGGGGGGTCATTCAAAATTCACCTGGAGATAGGAGGGACAGAAAATTAAAATCCCCTATAATAACACGCGAATTTTTCTAGGTTTGGACAGTGGATTTTCCCATGGACCTCATCCTAGGTAAATTAACAAACAAACAAACAAACAAACAAACAAAATGGTTTTCATAATCATGGAATCCATAGGCCCTTTAAATTGAAATTGCAGGCTATCACGGGAGCAAATTTCCAAAATTCACCTCATTTACCAGAACATCCAATTGGGGATTTGGGCTACCAAATCGCTGGTCAGGCAATCCTGGTTTTCAATGGAAAAGGGACCTGGTTGACAACAATTGAAATATCGATTATTTCTGCTGGTTGCTCTCGAGATAAAGTACTGAGTTTGACATTTTCGGAGCATGAAGGGAAAAAGGGTAAAATAAAAACGGAAATTCTGACAAAACTATAATATATAGACCCACACGATGTGCCTTACAGTGGTGGGAAATATCTTTCTTTAGCAAACTATATTAGTTTGAGACGCTAAAAAATGAATTCCGTAAAAAGCTCGCGGGCGAAAAAAAGGCCTATAAAAATCAAAAATATCACACTAAAAGACAAAACATGATGCTTGAATTTTAACACCAGGATTTAAAAAAATATGTATATCCAAGCACTATGTTTTTAACTGACATTACTGAAAAGAAAAAAATATTGCTTTATATTTGACCGAGAAAATAAATTTCATAGCAAAAGGTGTATCTCTGAATTGTGCTGATTTTAACATGTATCGATCGACTTTTAGCGCGACTATGCATTTCTAAAGAATTGGTTGTCCTGCGTATAGACTGAATATATTATATCTCAATTTGTTCATAATTCTCAGCAAAGATGTTCAAAGTAAGAGGGTTGCCTGAGGATAAGATCAGCGGACTAATTTTCGAGGATCGATCCGGAGACAAGTGAATTGTTTCTAAAGTTATATCAATAATATTCAGTACTTAAAATGAGAGAAGGACAACATTGTGATATGTATCGGTATTCAGATATTTGCGGATACGCATTTAGGTATTTAGATTAAACAGCTGTTAGTTAATGGTACAAGACAAATTGGTAGTGTGTAAGTGTGATAAGTCATTGTCATGGGATAATCGCAGACAGCACCCAGATTGGGAATGCTATGGGAGGATAGAATTTCCTGATCACCAAGATGAACGGTAATATGTTTTAGGGACTTGTAGTGATGTGCAGATGAAGCGACAAAAAATTCTATTATTTAGCATCCATGTCTGCAGGTCGTTTACGCAATGGCGGCTCGACCTAAATCACAAGCACTGAGCATCATGACAGCAGCGTCAATGATTTAGACAACTCTACGGTGTAATAAGAAAAGCATGGGGCCAATGGTTGAGCCGTAGACATAAATGATGTTTTTGTTATCAGAAAAAGCACCGTGAATTTCGAATTCGTTTCCCGCATATGAGAGTCCACCCAAATCTACTATAAGTCTACAGTTCTAAAAAGACGTTGTACAAAAAGAAGTTGTATATGGTAAAGGATGGAGTGAACACTCCAGCCAGAGTCAATTCTCGACACTGTTGGTCTACATACCCTAGGGTCTGTGGTTTGCATCACATACCACGGAACGTTAAAAAGTTAAGTTAAAAAAGAGCAGTACCCTTTTTCGATATTATATTTTGCCGAGTTTTTAGACTGCATTATAATATGCAAAAATACACCAACAAACAAATAAAGTTTGTAAACGTAGTAACCAAAGTACAATTTCAGGTCACAAAATCATTGATATTGGTGGGGCAATATATCCACAAATGAGTGATGTTAAATATTGTTTTGATTTTATACGACACAACCATGCCGGCGTGTTAATACATAATTACGAATTCTAGTCATGCTAGCTAGTGAATATTCCGTGTCAAATGATCTAATAAAGAAACCCCCACAAATTTTAGTCATACTATTAAATTGGATTCTGACGCTTTTATAATTCACACACTAAATGTATTGATGCAAGGTGCTATATACTCTAGTTCAGATGTAACCAGGTTTATACTTCTTGTGGCCCCGTCTGAATATTGCATACGAAGATCGTTCCTCTCTTGTATAATTTGCGTTGCTTACAATTGCCACTTGAGAGAAAGTCGACGACGGGTCCTGCCCATAGACATGTTCATTTCCGAAGTGTCCACTACATGATGTAGGGCAGAAGTCGACGGATGATAGCACAATATAACCACAGATTATAGAAGGATATAACTCTGCAATAGTGTTTTAATTTAAAAGCCTCATAGTAGTGAATGTGGTTACCAAAACATTACTGCAGTTATAACTCAATAGGCTTGTTATTAACGTGCCAATCCAAAGATTGTGGACTTGACAAAAGACATTTTAAACTACTTCTTCTGAAACTATTCGCTTAAGACAAGTAGGATGGCAGGAGCCATATTTTGCCCGTTTTAGCCATTAACTAAAAACTGCAGTGAAGCCAATAATCGTGTTTTGCAATGAAGGTCAATAAAAACTTAAGTTTTGGGGAACTAAAGTTTCCCCCTCCCGAGAAAAATCATGCACATGGGACGAAATGACAACCACAATAGAGCCCATATCGTGCTTCTGGCGTGTCTTGCGTCAGCTTTATTTGTTTCAATATTTGAGTGTGAGTGCATCTACCGCTAGGTTATTCCTTTACCATACACATACACGCGTATCTTTTAGAATTTTCCAATCAGTCTGTCTTTCTTTTAATTTTGATTTGATTCGTGTGCAAAACAGTCAGAATAATTGTAATCTGATAACCTAAAGTAAGTGGGATCATACTTATTTAGTACGACGGTCGACCAGGTGTTGATATTTGATATTTTTCACATGATTGTAACTTGATATCAACGTCTTGTGAAAAGTTGGTATTCTTAAAAAAGAAGTTGTAATTACCTTTGTCTTGTGGCAGGTTTTTACACTATTTTCTCACGAGGTTGATATTTGTATATTTAGGTCAGTGGCGTAACTAGGGTTGGTAGCGCCCGGGGCAAGAAACAAAATTGGCGCCCCTACCCATCCCCCACCCGAGAATATCTTAGACACGGGCACCAGGGCTAAGGATATGCTCCCCCCTTTTTTTCTTGAAACAACTGCGAAATTTTGGACAAATAAGGCCTACCACTAATTAATTTTGGTTACTGGATGTTGAATATTGGTCTTAGAATGGTCTCTCAATTGATTTTGTGCTGAAATGCGCGCGAAAGTTTTGACTTTCATCGAAGTTGGCGGGGCGCAGAATCGATGCTGAATTAGTCAATTTGGCGCCCCCTAAGGGTGGCGCCCGGGGCACGTTGCCCCACTCTGCCCCCGGTAGTTACGCCACTGCTATAGGTGTTGTCTATTCGGTGATACTAAAATAAGTACCAACATTCTACAACGACGTAAGTGCACCCTTACACAAAATTAGGAAATTATAGCTACTGAGTATACCCAAAACGCAGGCAAAAATGACTTTTTTATCTTTAGGCCAATCCCTACTTGATTGACTCCCAATTACAGTTATAATTTTGTTTGTAAGAGCAACAATGAATTCCAGTTGGCTATAACACTTACCCACCGCCCACACACCCCCACCCACCCCCTTATACAGAGAGGATGTGAGAGTCTGGTTCTTCAATTTTAATCAATTTGCGTAAGATGTCTTATCAGCTCATATTGCTGTTTCTCTTGAAATAACGTGGTAGCCGGTATGAATGTCTACCCAGCAAACACAAAAACGTTTTAAAAACGTTTGAAATAAGTTATATTTTGGCTTTTGGTTTAGGTAAAAACGTTTTAATAACATTAAAATGTCGGGTTATATAAAGGTCATGATAACGTATTAAAACGTTTTGTATGAAAACACACTACAACATTATTTTTAAATGTTTTCAAAAAATGTTATTGTAAACTATTTTTGCAAAAATTTTTGCCAAATATTGTGTCAATACTTAAGTAACATTATGTTAAAATATTTGAACCCAGCAAACACAGAAATGTTCTTAAAATGTTTTTTCAAAACCTTTTAATAACATTTAAATGTCGGGTTATATAAAGGTCATGAAAACGTTTTTAAAACGTTATTGAAAATATTTTGGGCAAACATTTTTCGCAAAATATTTTTTCAACTAAAATAACATTCTGTTTGGAATGTTTTGTATCAAGTTTTCAAGAATGTTTTTGGAATGGTATTAAAACGTTTTTATACCCTTTATATAACTCGACATTTAAACGTTTTCTGTAAAACATTTTTGTATGCTGAACAGTAGATTATCAAAAAAATTTTTTTAAGGTTACGAAAACGTTTTATACTCTTAATATACCCTTTATATAACCCGACATTTAAATATTTTCTGACAGCCTTTTATATCCTTTTGCGAATGATGTCGAAAACGTTTTGTGTTTGCTGGGTAGTTTGTTTGATTAGTAACGGGAAATCTTAATTTCCTAAACTTTTACGTGGATAAACCCATCACCCTAAATATGAATTAATATGAATTGCGTTAGTTATCTACGAGTTTGGAGTGCAATGAATTATTTGAAGCTCGTCAGTGCATAAATTTCATGTTTTTGTCACTCTAATATATTTCCAAATTTCCACGTTGACAGTGTTGCCAATTTCGGGCCAAACCCCAGGACCTCAACGTGCCTCCCAATCTTTATATTATCATTGACATGATTATTTTGCTATGATGTAAGAAGTGACCTGAGTTTGCAGGCGACCAATAGGTAAAACTTCACTTTTCCCTTATAAAAGCAGAATGGCCGCTAATGACGTGACGTAGAATCGTGACGTAATTTCACTCACGTGGTGATATTAGTTAGCAAACATAGACCCTTGAAAGCGTGTTTATTGTGGGAGCAGATGTACGGTACAATAGCGTATAAATTTTATCCGCTCAGCAATTACAAGAAGAAAACCGAACTACAGCTTACACTCTGTTTTTAGAATGTTCAGTGCCTTTGTGTGATCTCAAATGCAATGCAGGCAAAGTTATATCTCAGACTCAAGAAACAGTACGTCATCATGCGTGTCATTTACGTTATATAACATTGCGGATCTAGGGATCTGAAGCTTCCCCCAAGAGTTATCTGAATGTAGTTTTATGAAGATAATTTACTAATAAGTGGAAATTAATCTAGGATGATATTATACTGCGAGGCATTCAAGCATAGCAATTTTTGATAATAATTATGAATATAAGAAAATGTTCGACTTTTAGAATGTCATTAATTCGAAGCTAATTTTGATAAAATTGAATAAAAAATTGAAGAATGCCCATTTAATAGATAACGTTACCTTAAATGTTAATGTTGTTATCAATGATCTGATCGCAAATGATCGAGTCGCTAGTCGAGAACCTCAGCCATCTTCTACCGTGTGATAGATGGCATGCAAATTTACAATTTGGTTCATCTCAAGTTTGGTAGTGACGTATGTGCGTATTTCGCTCGCCGTAGTATCAAATCGCGCGCGTAAAGTTAAACGCCCGAAACGTAAATAGGAGTTTTGTTGGCACGCTTGCAGCGCAACCGCGAAGTAGCATTGACGTCACTACCAAACTTGAGTTGAACCAAATTAGTTATAGTTCACCTCAAGTTCGGTAGTGACGTCAATGCTTTTTCGCGGTTGCACCACAAGCGTGCCAACAAACCGCCTCTGTACACGTGCGTGTACACTCAGCGCGTTTAACTTTACGCGCGAGATGAGATACTGCGGCGAGCAAAACACGCACCAAATTATAAATGAAATGCATCCCTTACAAGCTAAATCACAGCCACTGACTAAGAATATAATGTACCACCCACGTTTCATTATTTATTTACTTAATTTATTATTTATTTAACTACAGAATCAGTGTATATTTCATGTTTTAATTCATAGTGGACGAGGAAACACGGCGAGATAAAGCGTGAACATCGTTTTCATTCCACGTTCTGAAGCTACGAGCATTTAACTCACTCGGGATTCGGGCTCATTGATATTTTATACGCTCTAATTTCCAATGAAATTGTTCCAAAAAGCTTCAACTGTGCAGCACATTCTCTTAAGGATTACTAATCAATAACATTAGGACGATAACTAAGACACTTTACCCGGGAGATATTCTTCAGCATACATATCTCAATAACAAGGGCTATATGTTCTACCTTAGTTGGTACCAGGAAATAACAGATACCTCTCGATGTGATGGATCGTTGCTATCTTAGACTCAAAGGAGTCCTCCAAACAATGCTGTGAGGATTTTAAACCGGCTATATGAAGTTTAATACTACCATACAGTGACGGTGAAATCAATTATTTATTTGGGGAATAATTTTAACCAATCTTTGCTGTGGCCACTAAGAAACGCAGATCAAAGTTTATCAATTCCCAACTATTTTTTTGGAATTTGTCATACTTGTTGCACATGTCATTTCTGATAGATAAGTCTGCATTTTGTTTTCTATCTCTATCTATGGGTTAGAATTTTCATCAAATAATCACTTTTTAACAAAAACAAATTTGAACACATTATTCCATTAGTGGAGCAGGTAAATTGGTAAAATGTTTCCGCAAGGTAGAATTTTAGCTCGGACACACGCATTATTATGAAACAAATAATTGAATTGACTAGGGTGGTAAAATATTGAATATTGATCACGCACCCCTAAATACACACCCATCAACACACAGAAACATCTCAAAATCTACACCTAATCAGAAAACTCACCTTTGATCTGTATAAAAGTAGTGCTGTAATGGTGCAGATTGTTTGTTATCATTTTATAATCTAACGAGAACATTGAGGGCGCTGTTTGTTAAGCCTTGTTGCAATAACATTCATAAACGGTTCTAATCATAAAAATGTCAATCACTATGATAATTCTTTGAATGAAATTAAATAAGGACAATTTTGATTGCTCCCTTACTTTTCGCAAGATTATGAAGTACACAAATAGATCAATGATAATAAATAGCTAAATGAATAAATATAATACACCCAAAGGTCAGGAAAGCTATTTTTCATACATCCCTCAACGCCAGACCCAAACCACTCACACACCATTTATCCTGCAAGTGGCGTTTAGTAATCTATTATCATGAAGCAAGGTACAATATCCGTAAAATTCAAATTTTATTAATCTTCACCCAAAATGCTGAAATAATATTAGAAATAACTGCTTGAAAAGTTTCTGTCCATTTTATAAATAACAAGGGAAAGTGAAAGAAATCTCACTGGCTATTTTGGCTGTTTAACATGGAGTTCTATGGGGATTTAAAATAATAAAATGACTTTATGTCGAAATTTGTTCTTTAGACCTCAGGGAGGTAAATAACATGTTAACTGGGTGGGCATTTGCCTACCCAGTAAATTATTTTGCCAACGCAATAAATTCAACTTGCCTATTTCCCAAAAGTGCCCACCCAGTAAATTATTTTGCCCACCATATAATCAACATAAAACTAGTACATGTGTGCCATGGTGCATCTCTTGAAATCAACTTGCATTTTGAAAGTGATGTTAAATAATGAATGCGGTGTATCTTTTCATAACATCTGCCATTGTATTCATTTACCATGTTTACAACAAATACTGGTTTGGCAATTTTGTTTGTGTTTTAAACAGAATTTCATAATTTCTTATCAAATAATTTCAAAACAAAAGAAAATGTCACTTATCCAAAACAGGTATAATTAAATTTAGCTTTTTTAATCTGTGCGTGATGTGTGTCTTTGACAAGAAATTTCACAGTAAAAGTCAAAAACATTATTTCACTATAATACCAAATAAAAATATTACCCTTCCCATCTAATTTTACTGTTTTTTCTACCTATGGTAATGGTGAGTGATAATTAGTATAAGATTTTTAGATGTCCAAAGTGAAATTTAATTCGTGAATGCTGCTACATGAATATGCTAATATCGCCCGCCATAATATGCATTTAGGGGGAGTCCATTTTTACATCAAAGCCAAATTCTACGCAAAGCAGGTCTACATTTTTCGAAAATCCAAGCGCCTGGATGCCATTAATTATTGCTTCCCACCCAGTCAATTATTTTCCCTACTTTTTGGCAAAAATTAATTAAATTGCCCACCCAGTAAATTATCCTTATTTACCTTCGTGGTAGACCTACAAACACAATGAATTTAACCAACTCCATTTAATAGGTATAAGTTGGGACTTGTGTAAACATTACAAATATGCCAAAATTAACCAATTTCCTATCGTACATTATGGGTTTATAAATGTTGATTTTTGGTAAAGCTTTTTGGAGAAGATACTTCTCTATGGCATCAGCCCTTACCGTACTATACCGAGTTTGTGAAGGAGCTCAAAATTAAAACGCCGGTGTTTTCTTGTTTGATATTTTATAATAATTTATAGAAATATATGTTATACGGGCTTTAGGGAGTTGAAAATATAAAGAACCTATACTGCTCCGCTGCCCCGTAAACTTCGACCTATATTCAAGACATATTTAAAGTACTAAGATTCCATTGTTTTTAGAGGACTTATGGTAATTTGGGTCCTTCAAGGTGTCAGTTACATTGAGGAGAATACCCAACTCCACTCATAGATTTATGCTCCACTTTAGTACTGACAGATATTCTTTACGCGATTTGACATCTCAATCATTGTCAATAGTTACTGATCAATAAACCCATTATCATGTACAGTTACAAGTTCCTCAGTCTGCGGACGTACAAGCTGATTCAAAAAGAAGTAAACTCATGTTTGTGGCGCTTTAGTACGAAATCTACAAGGAATCCGCTATAAAAGAAAATTTCATTAAAAAGAACAGCTTCTGAACGTCTAAATTTAAACAAAAGTTGTTGTATTTGCTTACACCATGTCATGTTTGTGCTCATGTTCATGCCAATCAAACCAAACATGTTTGTAGCTACACATGGTTTCACTAAGCATGTGTGTGGTGTATTGATTGATATGGCGCTATATTCAAATGTAAAATCCACGACTAGACGGTGCTGCAGTTTGTATGAATACCTCTTCGAGTAACCATGATAAGTCTTATAACTCGTGTTATTATTCATTGTCAATGTCTTCCGAATGATCCAACTAAAACTTGCTTGCGAAATGTTGCGCAAGGGTTGCGTCTAGAGCTGCTGTTCATTGGGTCTTTCTGCAACGCATGTCTAAATCTAGTAATTTCCCCTTGCGATCTAGCATTTGGGGTCTTACTGACCCTGACGCTTCAGAATGTCGGTTTATTAGAGTCACATGATTCTAAGCTTACTCATACAGGGTGTATCAAAATGATTGGTACCGGGCTATATGACATTTTCAAAAAAATATCAAAAATATAAAATTGCTAATTAATATAGTTTTTGTACTATAAATATAAAGGGGCATATGTTAACTTATTGATCTACTAATCTGAAGATAATAGGTTGATGCATCTGGGAGCTATTGTCATATAAGCGAAGATCGACGTAAGCATGGATTTACTTACACATATCACAAGATGGATAGGTTCACTGCTTGAACTATTTATTGCATACATGTTCTTCAATATCTCACCTCAGTCTACATAACATAAAATTGCTTTACACATGCTTTTAGAAAGATAGTTCCTGAAGTCCCTGCCTTACGACTCTGACAGTGTGAGGTGAAGCCCTATCTTGAATGAACTTAACACCTGGGATGGATCCATTCTGTAACTGCCCATATCAAATTTTGAAACATTGCAAGTTATAGCATGTTTGCATGAGATACTCCTTGCCTTTGTAAACTGTCTTCTAAATCTTCTCTGCACATCACCATAGCTTCGTGCCAACCAGTAATTCTTTTATTTACTATGAATGCACGCTGAGTGTGGAACACTGCGGAGCCATTCCAATAATTTTTACCAGCTTGAACCTAACATACACTGTCTACAGTCTATAGCCATTCTGCCACACCATCTACCTAGTGATCTCAATGCATCTTATACTACAATTTAAATTACCGCCTAGAAGGTTTTGATAC
Source organism: Amphiura filiformis (assembly GCF_039555335.1). Taxonomy (NCBI): domain Eukaryota; kingdom Metazoa; phylum Echinodermata; class Ophiuroidea; order Amphilepidida; family Amphiuridae; genus Amphiura; species Amphiura filiformis. The sequence goes on from NC_092630.1 coordinate 74,196,025, forward strand.
ACAAACTTCTCTCATTCCACCTAAATTATTCAAGTCAATAATATTACTCTCAACCAATAAATATTGATTAGAACATTTATATACTAGTATATTATGAATGAAGAAATAGGCAAGGAAAAATTTAACATTTCAATGATTTTCAACATATCATTCTCATAAGGTATTTGTAGTAAAATAGAGCTTTGAAAATGATGCGCTACTGATCCAGCGTTACGATGAAAAGTGTAAAAACACCTACTTTCCTTTAGAATCATGTAACGTCTGAACAGAATGTGTTATCTTTATGATCTAAAATTCTTAGAGAAGATAAAACTACTATAATTTCAAATATATAAACAATTAACCCCAAACGGGTACAAAAAGAGTAAAACAATTCGGCAAAAATGAGAAGTTGTTGATACACCCTGTATTATAATATTTCTTCCTTACATATACATGTACTTGATATCCGATCAGCTGGGGAAACTGAAGACGAAAAAGACGATGAACATGATGACCTTCACGGGGACTCTTAGTTTCATAATTGAGGTGCCATATTATACTTGGCCTGGTTTTTGGTCAGGAGTGCAATATAATACAATTGAAAAATTAAAAAAGAACTCTTGAGGCCCGTCTTTTGGCCATAATGTAACCCGCTAGGCATTATTGATCAAAACCACTACTGCAGCACAACTTTATTTTGCATTTGAATATCGCGCCATACGTGTCAACACGCTGCCGTGATCATGACTACATGCAGCATTTGTTTTTAAATTTAGACATTCAGAATCTGTTCCTTTCACTGATATTATATTTTACAGCGGATTCTTTCTAGGTTTCGTACAATAGCGCCACAAACATGAGCTTACTTCTTTTTGAATCAGCTTGTATATTTGACCAAAAAAGCTTATTTGACAACAAAGTGCTTATTTCAGAATTAATTACTTACATTCACATACTTCAAAACATTAGCATTAAATTTTAAATACAAAACAAAGTCTTAATTTGACAAATCCTATAATAACATTTTGACAGCATGTTGCTTTAATTATTCAACAATTATCCATTCTTCTCGGAATAAAAATGTCAGTTTCAGTGTGTTTAAAGGTGAAAAACAATGTGTACACGAATAATCAGGGGCGTAGGCAGGGAGATATCGCTCAAATTACCACAGACCAAAGATCCACTTTTGTGTCTGGCAAGGCCCGCAGAGCTGGCATAGTATTTTTTCGCGGGCAACTCAACCCAAACCTCCACGTGTTGTCGGATGGGTAACGCAAACTTGGGCAATGGGGAACAGGCTTGGATGCGAGCAAGTCAAGCTAGCGGAGGATCATGTAAAGTTTTGACCACGTTCTAGCCCTTCCTCGGCTGACTCAGCCTGGCGTGGCTCTGAAGAGATACGGTTTGGTTTTTAAACTACATCTGCAAAGAAATAAATTTGGATTCATCGTACGAGTATGCAGTGAAGCATATAACGTTTTGTGACTGAATGAAGATATACAGGTGCAATTTGACAAAGGAGTGAGTACTGGCGCAAATAACCAGATGAGTTGAGAGCGCCATTCAAATCTTTAAAAAAAAAAATCCACTTTTGCGAGTGTATGTTTTTTATTCTTTTTCGGGCAAAAAGGGGTTTAACCCCTAATTTTCAATTATAAATGTCATATTCCGTTATATTTGATACCAATGTGTAGCTATGGGTCTCCTCTATCTAGAGATACCACATAAGTACAAACATGCACCACATAATGTCGCTATGACGTTATAATGTGAGCGCGCCCATGCAAATATATATAAATATAATAAATTGGTTTGCGACTAAAAATTCTGCGAACATGCAATCTTCAACAAATTTTCTCCTAAATATAAAAGGAAATGAATATTTCAACCTATATAAGTAAAAAGTCAGTAGCTCTTAAAATAGTTCTACAAGAGAGAAATGAAAATCATGGATTTTACTATTGAAACCAATGGTGGGTCTCACCAACCACCCCTCTATGGTCATTTTTGATAGCCGGTCCAACCCCCGGGTAAGGTGCTGGGGTAAAAATGGTGTCATTAAAAATAGGAGCGCAAAGGATGGATCTACGATTAGCTTAGGTCGTTTGGGCGTAGACAGGCGCGTTTTTTAATGACAGATAAAAATTCTTAGGGGGTTCAACCAACTTCGAATCATGTTGTTTCTTCAAGTACAGAATGTGTGTAATTTACGGGAGAATCCTATATTGATAGTAATCTCCGATTAAGTTTATAAGCAAATCAAAGTGAGAATAAATTTATTAATTCTCGCCAAATTTGAGTCTTGCAAATCGTAGACCTTATAGGAATTCAAAAAAGATAACAAGACTCTTCTGCATAAATGAAACATAAGTAATTGCTTTCTGGATAATTAAAAAAATTATCAGAATTCTCTTAACGAGACATTCATAAATGTCATATAATTTCCATATTTCTATAATGCAAAGACAAGTTACAAGTACAGTCCTGTATCAGATTGTGTATTGATTCAACGGCAGTATTGAAGTATATAATTGATGTCATGCAAACATTGTCTTCTGAGCATTATGTGAGAAACTAGAATCCGTCATAAATTTTATTGTCAGGTCAGGTCAAATAAGGTTAGGTCATGCATTGTCAGGAAAAAATAATTGTGGGAAAATTACATAATAATATACATCCTCATTTTTAAACTTAATTTCTGTCACATGTAGCCAGAGGTAACGAGATAAAAAATATTTTCCATGTCACCACCGTAAAGTTGTGACCTCCAGCACCAAAAAAAGTAAGTCAATGCTATTAGTAAGGGGCTGTGAAATAATTATGATCCGGGCGAGGGTAAAATTGGGCACAAGACATTTTTGGTCACCCAAATAAAAAGGGGGAGGGGCAAGAATTTCTTGGCAATATACAAGCCGGGGGAAAGCGATTTTTGACACACATTCATGGGGCGCCTTTTAAATAAACGTTCTAAAAAGACCAAATTAAATTTAAAAATTCTGACTTCACTCAGAAATAGTTCATGAATAAAAACAAACCCTTCGACAAAATATAAAGCAAACTGAAAGACCTGATTCGTCTATTACAATCAAACAGATCAAAAGTTGTCTCTCGTAACATGAAAACACAGGTTATGTAGGGCTAATTTACTATAATAGGAAATGTTCTAATAGTGCAACAAAAGGATATGTGTTGTGAATAGTGTAGTTTGCGACTGACAGACCTCTGAATGTCCCTTTAAGGAATCACCAAATCCCAGCAGTCAACGTAACTATCAGCAACAGCATATTACATATAAAGATTTCTTCTTGAAGGAAAAAGTTCATTTCACATTTCAATAACCAGCTAATAGCTAAAGGCTATTTGAGGTTGATTAAATGGAGCACTAGATGTACAGAACATAATCAAGAATAATATGGGACAGGATTTCATAATGGAACATGGTCACCCACAAGGGTATTCATGGATTCACAAGTCTGTCAAAACTGGAGGTAATGTTGTTGTCAATCTGCAGGCACATGATGGATGTATGGCTAGCAATTAGATAAAAGTTATAACCATGCTTTAAAGCGCAATACACAATTAAGTCTCAAAGCGCTACATAATAACACTGTATAAAATTACAACAAAAGGTTAAAAAGTTACCATGGTTACAAGCAAAATATATAGAATTAAATTAAGTAACTTAATTAAACATTAAACAAGTATATGTTTTCACAGAACATTTGAATTGATTAACAGTCTTAAAGGGTTTAATATTTTAGGGAAGATTGTTCCAAAGTTCAGCTGCAGCAGAAGTAAATAGACTATTCCAGTTGAAATCCGCACTACCCCTGTGGAAGATGGAGAATGTGTTTTTCAAATGTAATTGGTCAGAGTTTATCATTTTAATACCCATACGCCCCCTGTATTATGGCTTTACCTATATCTTCCACAACTGGAGTGAGTATTTCAAATGGAAATTACCCAATTGTCTATTCTTTTCAAAACTTATAGTCCCTCTGTGGAAGACATTAGCTAAATCTTCCACAGGGGTAGTGTGGATTTTAAATGGAATAGCCCAATGAACCCGATCATAAGACTGAGTTGACACTGATGGCGTTACAAGAAGAAATTGAAGCTAATTGAGCAGTAGAGCGAAGATTGCGCGTAGGCTTGACTTGTATTCATGAACAAGTTCTTGTAAATATAGCGATGCGTGTCCATGAAGAGATTTGTAGGTAGGCTAAGAAGAAGAATCTTGTACAGGGTGTCCCAGAAAAAATTACCGAGTGAATAAAATTGAATGTAAGTCGAGAAATAGACAATAGAATCAAAAAATTTAAAATGTAGCGCATAGCCTATTTTGTTGTGCATCACATACGAATTTTTTTTTTTTGATTCGGTTGACTGGTTCCGAAGAAATGAACGATTGCATAATGCGTGCATCAATGCAGATCATACTCGCTCACTGCTTCCTAAAGTTTGTGTATCTCATTAAATTTAGTGCACATTATCTATTCAAATCCGACGGTGTTATGTCATTCATGTTACACTGAAGATGAATAACAGTTTATCCGAGAAAACTTTGATTTCTGCAATTGGAAGCTCTCCAGCTTTAATTCTTTAGATTGTGCAAATATATTATATTTTAACTTTACAAAGAACATTTGAGCCTAGAATGGCAATGATCAAGTGCTTACAGCTTTACGTGTGAATTTTGATACCATGCAACATTAATGTTGAAGTTTTAAAAGATTTAAACTTTGCATTACAATTTCTTGGAAATATTCCGAAAACAATAATGTGTGTGAGAATTTTTTAAGCGAGCTGGAATTCTTTATGTACGAATTCTTTATTTATGAAACATTTATATCAAAAAAAACGAAAAAGGATATATACAAATACCGTGCATAATCTTACATGCAAGCTTTCATTTTCAATATCGTGCAGGTTTTCAAACTTGAATAAAACCTAATTAAATGTTTTTCAAGAAACATGTTGTTTAAAAAGAACGAAAAGGATTAGAACAAAACAGGAAGCCCATTGACAGTTTAACCACTAGTGCGCATTGTGTTGAATGACCTTTCTTTCAAATTTGGAATGAAGTGAATTGACACATGCGGTATGTAATCGCTCATTTCTTCGAGATCAGTCAACCGATTCCAGTAAAATTAGTGTATAAGATGCAGAATAAGATGGGCTACGCGCTGATATTTAGATATTTGGATTCTGATGTCTATTTCTCGACTTACGTCCAAATTCATTTGCCCGGTAATTTTTTATGGGACACCCTGTACATGATGCGAGATTTGTAAGGTAACCAGAGTAGATCGCGTAGAATTGGAGAGATGTGATCACGTGATTTTGCAAGTTTAGCGGCTGAGTTCTGTATTCGTTGAAGCTTACAAATTTGTGTTCAATTATCTTTAGCATTATCATTTGTTTTGTTAATACTTAGTGAGTTGATACCCCAGATACATTGTGAGTCTGTCCTTGGTCGATAACAGAATTGTGCAATGTTTTCAAGGTATGGTTTTTTAAAGTACTATTAACACACCAAGCAACAAGCCAAACAACCTATCGAAGTTTAAGGGCAAATTTTGAAATTTTCTGACAATTTCCAGATATTTACATAGCGATTTATACCAAAATGCTGTGATTTTGAAGAAAAATGCAAAATTCAGCCATCACGGAACTTTTATGACGTACTTAACTTATTTAGTAACATAGCGACGGGAGGGGGGGGGGGTGCTGAATTGGTGAATTCAGCATCGATTTTGTGTCCCTCAAAGCGATACAAGTCAAAATTTTCACTAGCTTCACGCGCATTTTAGCAGAAATACTCATTTGAAAGATCAATTTAAGACCAAAATTCACTGCATTATAACCAAAATTACTTAGTGGTATTTGTGTAAATTGTTTCAAGAATCGGGGTGGGGGCGTCATTATGTATCCTTAGCCCCGGGCGCCACAACCACTAGCTACTACAACAAATTTATTTATCTTATAAAGTTTTTGCTTATATTTGATTGTGCTTATGTTTTGTAGGTAATCAGAATTCAATGCCAAAGAAATGCCGTCATATTTGTCCCCCATTCATTGAGTCCCCCTAAGGATGAAAAAAATATCCAAATAAGTGAAATAACACATAATTTAATTAAACTTGTTTTTTGTTCACGTTCTTATTCAATCTTCGTACACTACACATAGGTATTGCAAACTGTACATTGCTGAAAAGGAGAATTCAAAACTGTTCGTGTTACATTCATCCAATATAATATCGATTTCACATTACGTACTAGATGGCATGTTCTTTCAATGACATAATTATGACCGGACTAATCAAGTTCAAGTTTTATTTCACCATCATCATATTATATATAATCATTGGATGGAAGTTGTCCCATAGTGCGCGTTTTTCAGCGCTTACGATGGCCTAAAGAAGGAAAACGTTTGGACGCAGAGAAGAAGAATCTTAAGGCCACACTGTAACGTATCAGGAAATTGGTTATGGAATAAAGTTGCACGAAAGAAAACAACAGTCAAAGATGGCTGACATCGAACAAGGGTTGGAACACTCGGAAATTTCAAATGCAATAAAGAACATCATTTAAATTATGTAATAAATACATGAAAAATGTTTTGGCGTGATTCATGGTCATTGAGTGCTTCTTCTGAGGTTCCCCAGACCTTGATTGAACTTTGTCTTCTAAGGCTGTTAATTTCTTCCACCGACATATCCCCATATTTTTCTGCAGAAACCAATTAAACCATTTGCGATTATTTTGAGGCGCCTGGACATTTTCTAGACTTAAGTTTCATCCTCTCTGTGTTCAAATGGATTTCTGTCATTCAACCACTATAATCATAGGAATACACACATGATGTCACCATAGTGGACACCTTTTATCACATTGATTAATCTAATCGTAATTGTTTCATGCAATGGACATTGCTATCTAGTACATAATGTGAATTCTACAGGATATTGGAGCAACGTTCAGTTTACAGTTCGGGTTGTCGAATTCGTCTTTGTTTGCGATGTTGCTATACTTTCATGTAGTGTGTGAACTTGCTAAGCTTCTTCGATCTTTTATTCCTGCAATCTTCTCCTTCTTTAATTATCTACTTTTTACGTGTTCGCCTCATACAATGTTCTTCTTCTACGATGTTCTTCATTACTTTCTTCTTCTTTTCCTCTCATTTATTCGTGCTCTTTTCGTCACACACAATTAAACACACCAAAACCTTTGTATTAAGGGATCTAGAATGAGCGTTTATTGCGTTTCGACAGTATTTTTTGTGGGACATGAGAGCACCTCAGACCTATCGAATTGCATTCTGAATACGAAGCATGTCTTTCTGATATCAAATAATTTTCATTTTTGAAAATCATAATATAATACAAATTTTATGACAAATTATAAAAATTTGATATTTTTCAAATTTTGATATATAACAGTCCTCGAAGTAAATTATATAAATCTAATGATATATTCTTAAAGTGTATGTGGCTGGGAGGAAAAGCCGACGGTCAATTGAAAATTTTGACATTTCATATTGAAGATATGGATTTTTTCCCAAAAAGACCTAATTTTTTTGGTGTTTTGGAAAAAAAATCCATATCTTCAATACGAAAGGTCAAAATTTTCAATTGATCGTCGACTTTTCATCCCACCTACATACTCTTTAAGTATAAATCATCCGATTTAGTAAGTTTACTTCGAGTACTGTTAAATATCAAAAATATCAATTTTTAATGATTTGCCATAAAATGTGTATTAATTTTCGATTTTCAAAAAATAATTTGAAATCAGAAAGACATTCTCCGTATTCAGAATGCAATTCGATATGTCTGATGTGCTCTAATGTCCCAAAATAAATACTGTCCAAACGTTCATACCCCAGCCCTTAATAAAACCAAAATTAATTATTATAACATTAATTCGATTTCAAGTAACCCTTTTGATCCTTTTATACAGGTCAGTCTATCTGTGAACCGTACTCGTCCCTCTATATAGCGTATCACCATCATCATCATCATCAATACAAAAACGCTTTATATTATTGATCTAATGGAGATGATGAAAAATGTATTTTCAGCTGGTATATTTATTTCTAACGCTTGAGGACAAAGATTTGTTCAGTTCTGATTCCATTATTCATAATACAATACTCCTACATCATTCTACATTAAGATTTATTATTTATACCTTCTCAACAAATTATTCAAATATTATTTCTTATTTCGATCTAGTGTTTCATCGTAAATTTTCCAATAAATCGTTTTACTTTAATCATTTTAATTTGAATATTATTAAAAGTAATTTGATATCGATAAACACGGATGGAATGACTTTATTTCAAAGGAGAATAAATTCATTTAGTTTAGATTCACTCCTCTAAAGTCTTCCTTTCCTTTAGCATCTTCCTGTTCTAGTGTATAAAGTATAGGTGAACAAGAATAAATAGAATTTTGTATGACGTCATCGTTAATGCTTAGTATCTATTTTTAAACCCTAGTGAAAGGGCACCCTTCTGAATTCATAATCCGGAGGTACTCTTGGGAGAGACTAGCTCTAGTTTTAGAAAAGTGTTTGAAGCTATATACAAGATAGAACAGTGACTAAAATTGATTCATGTATTCCTTTTCTCGCGACTTTTTCAGCGTTTTCCTTATCGCGTCCAACACTAAAAAACACCACTTGTCACGCGTTTTTGATCACTCATGTGTACGGCGGTCTCCATGCGGAGAATAATTGGGTCATGTAAAACTGTACTATATAACCACGGAATTTGTGAGTGTGTTGTGCTAAACAATATAGTAAGTGTTAATGGTAAATGTTTAAGTAACGTTTCTTTCGTTTTGAATTTGCTTGTATGGTGTTTTTTTCGTTTTGAATTAGCTTGTATGATAACCTACCACAAGCAATGCGCAATATTTCCCCTTAAAGTTAAAACAAGATTGTTGAAGTTTGTCCTGGATTCTTTTACAATGGTAATGAATGCTACAAGAAGCTTGAATGTATGTAATAAATGGAATCTGAATATAGTGTAGTAATTGTAGCTTCATACCGCGAGAAGTTCTTCCCTTATCGTATCTGTATGCCCATACAGAGTGTCACAGAATGATTTATACCGGAAAAGTTGAATTTTCTTAGGTATGAAGAGCATTACTACTATTGGTAGTATTGTTTTAAATTACAAAATTAACATATAGTTAGCTTTCTTAGGAATTTTGGATTGTTAGAATTGGACGTTTCTAATAGAAGTTACAGGATACTTAAGACTGGGGGTCTGTTACCGTCAAGCAAAATTTTAAATATGTGGACAAACTCAAAAAAATAGAAATCCTTGATTCTTTTAGCATGGAAAGGGTTTAGGGGGGACATTTTAAAAATGACATTTAAAAAGTTGCATTTAGCCTGTTGGCATGGTAACGGACAAAACAAATTTTAGTCGAAAATGACAAAAATTTACAATTTTCATTTTTGAAAAAGGGCAAAGTTTGGTCGAATGCCACAAATAAATAAGATGTGATATAATTTTTTTAATTTTTTCTCCAGATAGGGGTATGCTTTGGTAGTCCTTGCAAATGAAGAAAGAGCTTTTCACTCTTTTAAAAGATCCTTTAATTTTAAGTAGAAAAAAACACATTTTTGGGCAAAAATTGTAAGTGTCATTTTACCCCAACATTGAAGGGGTGTAAATGTAAAGAAGAAGTTGATATTTTGTAAGTGTATGGTGGCATAGCTAGAGTGAACCCTTGCTGACAGATATATAGTTTCAAAAAACTGGGGTCTCAACTTCTAAAGAAGTTCTGGCTTTTTAAATGTACCAAGTTTTTGAAAAAATGTGTATTTTTTAAGGGGGCAAAAAAAGACAAATTTCGCTTAAAAGGATTGTAAAAATAACCGTAATGAAATAATTATTGAATATAATTGATTATATTGATGAAAAGATTAAGTGACTTCTTAAATTTCAGTTTTAAATGGTACAAACAAGCTATATTATACATACAGGCCTTTTAAGCATGTTATTTGTTAAGCAGATTAGACAGATCGCAGTGCTATTTAAATACAGATAGAGGGCAGCGCTTGGAAGACAGCTTGCTTTTAACATCAGACAGCAAGCTACCCGGTACCAACTCTACGAGAACACCAATCAGGGGCTGTGCAATAATGATAAGCCCTGTAGGAAGGGTAAAAAAAGGGGGGATTTTTGGCAGGTCAAAGGGGGGAGGGGTCTAGTACATGAACCTATACCATGGTTCCTAGCCGTCGCAGAGGAGCTCATAGGGTAGTGTCAATATTACCTTAAACGACACATCTGATTTGCCCAGGTTTTTGTAAGTTTGCCAGTGCAAGCTAGATGGTGGCAATGGACATTGGAGCACATTTACGGGGCAGACTATACTATAGACACGCTATGATAAGGGCTTAGAAAAACAGTGCAGAAATGTTCAAATATGCAAAATTCTTTGCTCACTACGCTTGCAATATACATGTACATCTAGACCATTATTATAAGGTTTGCAAATTGGGAACTCAAACATATGGCATGTGCAGGGGGGGGGGGGCAAAGATTTGTTGGCAGGCCGAAAGGGGCAAGTAATTAATTCTTTTTGGCACGCTGTTTAAAAGCCTACCCCTCAACATCAGGAAGCATGGAAAGTTTCATCTCCAGCAGATGGATCTTCAGGAAATTCAACATCAGAAAACGTTACTACCAAGAAACACTTGAAAATCATCAACATCATGAACTTTGTGCTGCTTTTAACATCAGGCAGCTTCTAACCCGGTACAAGCAACAGTGTTCACCAATTCTACGAGAACACCAATCAGCAATAGGAAGTATGTGAAGCTTTATCTTCAGTAGATGAATCTATATACTACGGTGGATTCAAGAGGTCTATTGAAAACGCTATTCAGTTACCCAAGGAAACATGTACAACGACATACATAAAGCATTGAAGCATTGACGCTTGTAGCTCACATTCAGTCAGGAAAACATGACAAAATTACAAATATCAAAATTAAAAAGCCTTCTAGCCAAGATAAGAGGAAATACAAGCGGACATCAATGCATTCTTTCTGAATCTGAGATATGATTAGGTCATGAATTGGCCCTAAAGGTTATATACCACTAATAGGCCTGGCGATACATGGAAATACGACGAGTATCTATTTGTTTGGATGGCATCTGAAAAGACTGTTTTAAAATCGTTGAAATTGACCAAGTAATATAGCCAAAAAAGTACTTTTTAGGGTTTTTTAGGGTTTGATGCTTCAAAATGGTATATTTTCTCTCATTATATGACATTTTGATGTAATAGTACCCTACCATATTGTAACTTTCAGCTTCGAGGGCGCACTGCCATTTTGAGGTGTTTACGGTTCAGTGCGTTAAAACAAGAAAAGTCTCAGGTCAACCTGAGACTTTTGTGAGGGCGAGTTAGCGCAGGGTGAGTTAGCTCAGCGGCAGTTCCCTCGCTTTACACCACTGAGGTCCCGGGTTCAAGCCCCGTCGCGGCCCAAGGACTCATGTGCACCTGGTTTATCCTGATTCCATGCTCGCTCTCGCAGATTTTCTCCGGGATCTCTGGTTTCCTCCTTTTCAAAAAATCGGTGATTAGTTGTTTGGTTATCAAAAACTTCTTTCACCCAATGGAATTTGGGGTGCTGCACAGATAATTGGTGGATGTTACAATCTAAGTGCGGATAGGTCTGCGCCTGAGGTTCGGCTGCAACTGGCCTAGATGATGCGATCTGATTGTGATGATTCACCATGGCAGCGAAATTACAACGCTTTGAATCCTTCAAGATCTAGATGGAAAAAGGCGCTATATAAATCCGAAATGTATTTATTTATATTTATTTTATTTAACCTATGTTGAGTTTTTGATCATTTGGCAATCATATAGTTTCCCCTGATATTAGTGGCATTTAACTGTGAGAGTTCTGAATATGAGAAACGTCCACCCGAAATTAGCCATTTTCCCATTGAAACCCGTGTAATACATAATTAGTTGTATTTAACCTATAGTCAGCAAGAAACAAACAAACCCAATTTCCAAGAAGCAGAAAGAATTTATTAATGGTTGGTTTGAGCATGGAGAGGTCACTGGGAATCCGGGCTGGGAATAGAGAGACCCTTCTGCTGTTGCTAAGCAAATGCGTTTTTGGCCGATGTAAAATAGCAACAAGAGGGCATTTAGCATGTTTAGTAGGCCTACATCTGAGACGAGTATCTGACCCCACAACACACAAGTAGTTTTTTTCAGAGAGATCAATGATGAACTTGCAGATTCTGCAGATACAATGGTATATCAAGAGTGCCTAAAGCAAGCAGTGCAGAAAACAGAGCTCTATCATCCCATTATTCCAATTACTTTGGGGACAAATAGATTATTTAGAGTACAAGATGACAAACTTAGCAGTGTCAGCATCAAACTCTCACAGACATCTGTCAGGCACTGTTCATGATCTCATTAGAAAATCCCATACATGAGCGACTCCGTTTATAATTCTAACAATCTACACAAAGTAAAGACTTGAGCATCACTTTATGATGGGTTGGCAATGGCTTCACCGTACCATGTCCACATTTAACTTTCAAAAAAAAAAAAAAAACTGTGACATTGCATTTTAAAAACAATAATTCAAGTGCATTGTTCAGTCCTCCATGTTTTTATAAACATTTTTCTATTGTTTTGTACACTGTTTGATCTTTTTTACATTTGAGATTTTGTTTTCAGTATCATGCAGTCTTAGAACTAAATTTATAGATAACATTGTATAAAACAAAGAAAATGTTACTTGGTATGTCAGTTGCTGTTGTTGCTATAAACCCCAGATAAGGTAGAAACAACTGGTAAAAAAGACTTTAGTATTATAAATCCACAAAATTATCACATTCTCATTATGTTTAAACCATTATTTAGATTATTGGTGAGGTATTTCAGATAAAGTCAATCAATGGGTCCAGTAGTGAATATATGCCTAAATAAGAAGTAGAAATGATTATTATACATGGAAACCCCCTAGCCTACTCCATAGTTGTGGTATAGGTTTTAATGACCAATTGACCAACTGAAATATAATGTGTTTTAGTTGGTTTCAATAGTTATAATCGATTTATCCATTGTTTAGGAAGAGTAGAGATTGTAAAAGACAGATAACCACCACCAAGACATTAATGCCCATGGTAACCATTTTGCAGCCTAACATTGCACATTTTTCATGCATATTAACCATATGGCTGGGGGAGGGGTCACTGGCAAATGTTTATACTTAAATAAATGATAACCCATGGTTATGATGGGTCAATGAACTATTCTGGGTATGTTATTTGCAAATCACAAGCCAATACAGGATTTTTTATACTGTGAAAGTGCTATGTAATTAGCTCATTTTTATCGAAAATAGCGAACTTTCTTCAAAGTAAAACTTCGTTATGGGGTAAAGACCCCAATTTTTTTATTGGTTGGTTGATCATCTCCATTCATGGTTATTCTCATCCAACCCCTGACTTTAATCAGCAAACTTCTTCTTGAGAGTTATTGAATTTTAAAGTTATACCACTTTTACTAATGAAAAAATTTGCAAAAAAGAGGGATTTTGCATTGCATATTACACAATATTCTAGGTGGGTGAATAACTGGCAATACTATTTTTGTAACGTCTAATACATATTATATATTTATCAGCAGTAATTTAAATTGTTCCATACTTCTAGCAATTTCGTTAGTGCTAGCTAGAAAAATGTGTCTTTTTCGAACTGTAAAATTGAAAAAATGTACTTTCCCTGTGGCAATCTTCAAAGAACCGTTACCTTGGCAACAAGGGATTTTCGAATTTTGGATCAAGTTACAAAATCATTAGATCCAAATACCTTTCCTATCACAAGATTTAGGCAAATTCCATGAACCTTTATTTTTGGCTTTGTCCGCACATTGCTGAATTGATAGAGACCCCCAGTCTTAATATTACGTAAAAATGGTGAATTCCAAGTTTTGACAAAACTACATATTTTGAAAACATGTAAAATTACTAACCGTATGCCCATACAGAGTGTCACAGAATGATTTATACCGGAAAAGTTGAATTTTCTTAGGTATGAAGAGCATTACTATTGGTAGTATTGTTTTAAATTACAAAATTAACATATATTTAGCTTTCTTAGGAATTTTGGATTGTTAGAATTGGATGTTTCTAATAGAAGTTACAGGATACTTAATATTACGTAAAAATGATGAATTCCAAGTTTTGACAAAACTACACATTTTGAAAACATGTAAAATTACTAACCGTTCAGCGCAAAGTTATTTGGAAAATGTTATGCAGTATATTTGTTGTGTCCTGTTCTTACTTCAATATAGACGATGTCTGTCGATTATTTAGGATGTTACAAAGTAATGCTTGTATGAAATAAAGGACTTGTTACGCTTGATTGACCTTAAACTACTCTTTCTTTGGCGGCAGTTTTGAGGACAATTATTGCGGTGTGTGAGTTTCATCATTTGAAATGCCGGCAGAGATGGATTTTTCATAAAAGTATAGAAAAGGTTCGTCCCTGGTGTCACGGCATGTATTTATGTCCACAGAATATTGATTGGCAAACCCAAGGAGGATCCTTGAGAAAGTTATGCCCTGCTGTAATAATGATATCTTTGGGTAAAAAATGTGCTAAAAATCACATAAAAAGTATGTTTTTTAACCTAAATATCTGACAAATTTGGTATATTTCCTATAAATAAATATATTGCACAGTTCGGCTGGACGATGAAGGTTCCATGTGTTATAATGCCTTTGCGTTGTAAATTACAAACATGCCGTTTTCGTCCATTTTTAGTAATAGCAATGTCACGCCAAAACGAATCAAGTCATGACTAATAGCCCTTTCGGTAATTCTTGAGAATTCTTGTGACTTCTCAAATATTCGGACGAATCTTGAAGGGCGGACCCTGTGCGATACACCTATTTTGTGAATACTATGAATTATGATTTAAATACTAGGGAAATCTGTGGAGATTTGATCTACTTCTGGTGATGGCATATAGGACAATGCAGGACAATCGTATTTAGTTGGATCAAGGAGTCTCTGCCTCTAAAGTTTGTTCGGCTTATATAAGGCGAAAATTATTCGGCTTTTATTACTGTGCATGTCAATAGTAATAATGTTATTGAAATGGCCCATTGACTTTGATTTTTATCACGTACTACCGTTTTGGGGCAAAACAGCAACATGTCAAAAATCAAGAAACACATGCCCAAACTTGTTTCAGATCGGCCATTGGAAAAATATTCATTTGTCATCCACCGAAATGTTAATTTCTTCACTTCTTCTCAACTATTATTAAACAGATATATAGAAAATAACAGAAATATTTTTACTGATATAAATGATGGAATGACCAAATTTGTCCGATTTTTTATTCTTCACTGAGAGGAAAATATACTGTGTTGATGCATAATAGCTGCCCACACATCAAGTAGCAGTAGAGATATTGATGCGCCAATGGCAGCATTGGTAACGTTAGACAATAGTCTCAGGTACAATTGGTGTGGATAACCGGTTAATGTCTCTTGTGAAACCCTTCAAATTAGATGTAAACACTTAAGATAGGACAGCCTAAATCAAGAGCTTACTCCTGAACACTTGACAATTCCTATGTGAGGAGATTGTATGTTGAATAGTTCGCTAGCAAAATGTAAGTAAAAATAATTATTCAATACTTATTTCATTGCGTCTTAGTGCCGTATTTCTTAGAAACTTGACAAATTACATCAGAATCATGCATCAGAATTATAGTATACAATGTATGCACCTATGAAGTGTCTTTACTTGTTCAAAACAAAAAGAGGAATCATGTCCGTTTAAGGTCACATGAAAATTAATAGTATACATTAAGTATACATAGTAATCAATAGCAATTAATCATTTTGATACCTTCCCTTTGAAGGTGCACCACTCTCCGAGTTTTTATTGGAAACAATTTTACCAACTCCCTAAATTATCAACTGTTGATCAGTAGTTTTATTTATTTTAACCAACTTCTTCATCATTGTCTCTCCGTTACGCTTTCCTGCTTTAGCTCACATCCCTGTTTTCCCTCTTTCCTCTATCCCTCTTTTATCTGTCCCTCTGGCTCTAGTACTCCTTCCCCATCAACTGCTTACAACGATGTAAATGTGACGGTATAATAGTAGGTCACATGCCAAAAATATGTAACGGTTATAAATTTCTATTTTTGCCTTGATATGTTCGCAGTGCTTGATGGTACACAAATGTTTGTTCAATAATATTGCCAACCCATGGCACACACGCACTCTCCTTAATCATTACTTTATATATAAACACGATAGCTTAGTAACCGTGCAGTATTTTTTGGACCATGAATATTATTTTAGGCTATCTTTGCTTATTTTTGGACTTTAATCACAAGGATTGAAAATAAAATGAGATGAATATGCAGCGTATTAAAATTATGAGGTGTATGATTAGCTTTGCATCAATGTAATTTGCAAATGCATCGCCACCGCTCAAGTTTTTATCACGAAACGTTTTCCAACTCGGTAATTTATTATAGATACTGCATTATACAAGAAAGAAACAATGATGTACTGTTGAGAGCTAAACCTTTACACTGCTAAACGAATCTAGCTGCAAGTGACAATGACGACAAGTTTCTGTCTGAATTCGTAGCTAGATTAATAAAGATAATTTACCTGGTGTGCACGTGATGGAACCCCCGGGACACGCTGTAAATTCAAAACAGCAGCTCAGCAAAGCTCCCTTTTACTTATTCGGCTACAATGTTGATATGAAAACTGACAAATACCATATGGAGACTGCTGGCAATAAAAAATATGTAAATTTTGAAAACATATTTTATCAATACCACCTAAGACAACTATTCTGTCATCATGGTCATTGACACTAGATTAAAGATACCTGAAATTTTAATTTCTTCACTTCTTGTCAACAATTTTAAACAGATATATAGAAAATTTGTCCGATTTAAATACCTTACTGAAAGGAAAATGTACTTGTATTAATGCATAATAGCTGACGACACATTAAATAGTGGTAGAGAAATTCATACGCCAATGGGAGCATTAGTAACGTAAGACAATAGTCTCAGGTACTATTGGTGTGGATAATCGGTTATGTCTTTTGTGAAACCCTTCAAATTAAATGTAAACACTTAAGATAGGACAGCCTAAACCAGCAGCTTACTCCTGAAAACTGGAAAATTCCTATGAGAGAAGATAGTGTGTTGAATTTTGGGTTTACCTGTAATCATGGCATGAGAGAGAGAGATACACTGCATACATGACATGTAAGAGCGAAATAATGCTGCACTTTTGAAAGCTACCTTTTCACTGCTTGCCAATCATGCCAACGTGTATACACTTGAAGATATATTAGCTACAAGTGACAAGGACGACGTTTTTCTGTTTGAATTCGTATCTAGGTTATTTATCTTGTGTATTCGCGATGGAACCTTCAGGACACGCTGTACATTCAAAACAGCAGCTTGGCAAACCTTCCTTATTGACTATTTGATTGCCAGGTTGACATAGAAACTTACAAATACCATATGGAGGCTGCTGGCAATCAAAAGGTCTCAATTATAAAATATATAATTAGTGTTCTGAAAATATATTTTATCAATAACATCTAAGACAATTTGCTATTCCGTCACTAAATTAAATGTATATACCTTTTTATTTTATTCTAATAACTCTTCTCGTAGTAGTACAATCATCTGCAATAGCAGTCAAATATACTTACACATATTCTGCACGGTCATTCTCTCCTTGAATGCACGTGTCCCATATTATCTTTTACACTCTATCGGCAACCCGGGTTTTTAATTTGCCCTTTATTTCTTTTACATACTGGGAAAGACCATAAAGGTAACACCCCAATTCTTGCAATCGTGCCTTGCATACAATGGGATACTTTACTGTCACTGCAACTTCATTAGGCAAAAGTGGATGTTAGCTTTACATTGCATAATTGCATACTATGTATGTGTTTACAGTTGTGTTTGTATTGTTATGTATGTGTTTTTAAAAGATTTTGATGTATTTTGTTTGACCCCTGGGCACCCCTGAAAAACAGTGCTTGCACTGATGGGGTTTCCCCAGGCAAAATAAGAACTAATAAAATAAAATAAAAAAAAAAAAAAAAAAAAAAAAAAAAGTGAGATGAGAGGGTCGTAAATTCGCGATAAATTGTACGGCTTCAATTGACTTGCGTTGGGTGTATAGGTACTCCAGTCTAAGCGGGAGTAGATCGTGAAAATAGCCCAACGTAGAAATATACATTAACACGATAAATATAAATTAATCAATAGTAATCAGTGTTGCCAAGAATTACGTATACTTGTTCGTGCAATCGCGCAAAAATCGGTCATATTATGATTATGTAAGCGATTAAACGGGGAATTATTTTCGTCCCAAATACACCTTAAAACTTGGTAATATGCAACACCAGAGAAGTGCGTTGAAGTGAAACTAATAGGATTTCTTTCATTTGAATTGGTAATCTGATAATTGCTTCAGGCAAAATTGCCAGACTCAAATCTATTTTAAATTTTTTTTAGGGATGCTAGACGAGGAGATGATCTGGTGGAGGGGAGGGGAGGAGAGGAGAGGAGAGGAGAGGAGAGGAGAGGAGAGGAGAAGGGAGTTATGCCCTCTGGAATAATGACATTTTGGGGTAAAAATTGTGCTAAAAATCACATAAAAAGTATGTTTTTCAACCTAAATACCTGAAACATACCTGAAGGTATATTTCCTATAAAAAATATATTGCACAGTTCGGCTGGACGATGAAGGTTCCATGTGTTATAATGCCTTTGCGCTGTAAATTACAAACATGCCGTTTTCGTCCATTTTTAGTAATAGCAATGTCACGCCAAAACGAATCAAGCTATTTCCGTGAAAATCACAGAATAAGTAGGAGACATGTGTGTCATTGAATTGCACTTATTAAAATTAAATACACTGTTGACTATATAGTTTTGATTTTTTTTTACAGCTATATGGAATCGGAATTGTGTAATCTTTATGATACCTCGAGGAAGTGACGGTCACTGATATACTAAACATATACAAACAGTTCCAAACAGTTTAAGTTAACTAAATGACCAAGAAGTGAATGTCCGGTAGTAGTAGGTTTTTGCCGATTCTAGCACACTTTTTGTCATTTCCCGTGTAAATCGCCCCAACCATCAAATACACAGTAAAATCACAGAAACCTGTCTATTTCTGTGTAAATCGTCCCCAACCATCAAATACACAGTAAAATCACAGAAACCTGTGTAACTGCCGTGTAAATCAACTCAACCACCAAATACACAGTAAAATCACAGAAACCTGTCTATTTCTGTGTAAATCAACTC
Organism: Amphiura filiformis; assembly: GCF_039555335.1. Lineage (NCBI taxonomy): Eukaryota > Metazoa > Echinodermata > Ophiuroidea > Amphilepidida > Amphiuridae > Amphiura > Amphiura filiformis. The sequence continues at coordinate 74,215,403 of NC_092630.1, forward strand.
AACCACCAAATTACACATAAAATCACAGAAATGCTGTGTAACTGCCGTGTACACAGGATTACACAGAAAAACATCCTTGCATTTTTAATTCACCCCAATCCAAATTACACGGAAAAATTCCCCCTGCATTTCAACTTATCCAAAAAAAAAAATGCAGGGGAAAAAATTCCCCTGCATTTCAACTTATCCAACTATTCGTAACAAACTCAAGAGTCTTTTTCAAAACCTCGAACTCCTCTGTCCTTTCAGGAAAAATCCAAGGTGGTCTTAAACACAATCTCATCCTGTATCTATCCTTATACCACTTAATGTAACACATCAAAAGGTTGATTGCCTGAATTCTTACTTTGTTTCCGTTGTAACCGCTGACAGCAACAAACAGGTTTCCGAGACTAGTACCATTCCACATATAAAAATCTCCTTTGGACGAGTCTTCCAGTCGTTGGAATATTTCATCATCAGCGAGCTCAAAATAAATCGAATCTGCCATCTTATTCAAATAAAAGATGATCGTAGCATTTTGGATTCTTACGAGCGCTCTTTTGGATTCTCCCGAGAGAAGAATCAGGATGGAAGCCAAACGCATGACAGAAATTTTAAAAGCCTACAACGATGCTAAAAAGACAGAATGAGTAGGTCGTGCAGAAATAAAAAAACCTCTTGTGATTATTAATCACAAGAGGTTTTTTGTTGTAGTTTACCACACCCAGTTTAAAATGGTTGTAATCAAGTAGGTTACTACAAATGCGGCGTATCCAGTAACTAAAGGATCCCGTCCAGCACAAAATTCCCAAGGTTCTCTAGGTGCGCCGTCTTTGTATCTACCTTCAGCTTTTACTAATCCGTTTTTGTACCAACATGTCATATACGTGGGATAATTGTCATCAAACACCATTTTAGCCTTCATTTTTGTTTTTTCCTCGTCATAGTACCATCTCCAAACGCCGCATGGTTTTTCTTTATCATCCCACATTTCTTTTCGATACTCTCCGTACGCTTTCAAGTTCTTAACCCAGTTAACATCCGTTAGATCTGGAAGATCCATTTTATTTAACACAAAAAGTTTTTTTTTTGCCATAGTTTACCACTTCCATTTTATAAAGGATGTAACGCCGTAGGTTGCTATAAATGCAAGGTATCCAACACCCAATGAGTCCATCACATCCCAAGATTTCCACCACTTTTTAGGTACATCGCAGTAGTATGTTCCTATAAATCCGTTTTCGTGAAAAACTGTCATCCGCGAGGGATGATTGCCAACAAACTCCAACTCAGCCTTTATTTTTGTTTTTTCCTCGTTGTGGTACCACCTCCAGGCGCCGTATGGTTTTCCTTTATCATCCCACATTTCTTTTCGATGCTCTCCGTACGCTTTTAAGTTCTCAACCAAGTTGGAATCCGTTAAAATTGGAAAATCGCCCATTTCTTTTTTATTTATACAAAACAAGTTTGATTTCTAATTTTTTATTTTCTACGGATTCAATGTACTTCGAAGACTCTCCAAAGCTTCTTTTTTTCCTCTTTCCAGTCCAGCCTGTTCTGCCTCTGTGCGAATTTTACGTTCTCTATCAGCCGTAAGTTCAATTAAATCCACTCTGGTTCTATGCTTGATTCCAGCCTTGTGACCTCGGTAGTTTTCCATTTCCTGCAGAATGTGATGGAAATCCTCATTGCTCACAACCCCATCTTCAAGAGCTCTGGAGACAAGATCATTCACCGTGTTCAAACTGGACTCTGCGGTTCTTTTGACGCTTTCGTGCTTCTCGACCTTCTTCATGGTTGCTTTTCCAAGAGCCACGCATGCTCCACTAAGAACACCTCCAAAAATTGCTATTCCTCCGAGAGGAATGCTTACAAAAGCTCCAACACCCGTGGCTAGAGTTCCGACAGCTCCCGTTCCGCTTCCAACTGCGACGAGTCCTGCTACTTGAGCCGTGTTGTAAAACACATTCCAAACTGTTTTGTATTTTCTCCTTAGTTGATCTCTTTGGTCAACTTCCTTTTCGAGGGAGTCGCGGATTTCGGATATCTTACTTAGTCGAAATTGAACTCCCTGATCCTCTCCCTGTGGAAGATCAGGGTACATTTGCGGTGCTGTAGGTTTTTTCATCCTTTTATTTAATTAGTCAATTAGAACTTCGTGCTCCGTAAAATTCGAGATGTGGTTTTCAACGAAATGCTGTATGATTTCTTGCTTGGTTAAATTTTTTTCGTAGAAGCTAAGTATTCCCAGTTGCTCAAAATTCATGTTGATTCCAAGGAGACTTACCAGGGCTTGAGTTCTGTAGACATCTGCTGAAACCCCGTTGATCCAAAAGCAAAGCTTATTTTCAACGTACTCGATCGAGACATGATGCATAATCGTAGTGTCCGTTTGAACGGATGTGGAAAAGAGGGTTTGCCGCGCGTTATTTATCACTTTGAACGATATCGAGTCGTCGGTCCAAGTAATATTTAGGTACATGAAAAAATTCTGATTAGACTGAAACGTCAAAGAACAAGCGTTCGCTGGGGCGTTCGGCGGGTTCACTCCCGATTTTACTGAAAAGAGAGGTTCCAAGGCTGAGCAATAAAATGTGGGTTGTTGAAGAAAATTTCTAAAGGTCTAGTGAGTCGCATGGGAGTCAAATCTTTTCCGGGATTCGGCAAATTCGTAAACCCAGCAGTGATGCCAATTTGCATAGGCCTAGCGTTGAAAGTGTTGTTCATTGCTTTTTTAATTTCGATCAACTTGTCTCTCTCCAAGTCGATGTTTTTTTTGGCTCGGATGGAAACATAGTGCGTTCCGTCTTCGTTCATCCATACCATGAATCTCCCCAAAACATGCAAGCTGGTATCGTGCTCGTGTCCAATTTGCCGGTCTACGTACTCTTTTGTCACAGCGTCCTCGTTGTCCGTGGGAGTTCCGAGACCCGTGACTCTATTGCCGCTCATAGCGAGTTCGCCGGTCATCGAGTCGCCATCCTTCGAAACTTTTCTGTCGTTTAACCATGAGGTTAGGCTGGTCACGGAACCCATAGTAGCTGCATCTTGCGGCTCGGTTGGATTCATCAACCCCGTTATTTTTTTTCCTCCCATGTTAATCCTGCCGGTCATTCGCGCTCCAGTTTTTTTGACGTACGCGGAAAGATCTACATCTTCGCCAGCTATTGACGTCGATTTTGTTTCGATCGTTGGTCCCCAGATAGACATTCTTTCTTTTATTTTATCGGATTTCAAATTCCAAATCCAGCGGTTGATCGTGATTATCGAGCTTTCTCGAAGAATTTTTCCATTCTACTTTGAAGTTGAAGTCGAGCTCGTGGATGGTTCCGTTTTGCAGTTTTTTTTTTTCGGCTTTTCGTAGGTCGAAACGAAGTATTTCCCGAACGCGGCGTTTGTGAGATCGATAGACCCAAGAACCTGACCTCCCTGCAGAACGTCGTCGTTGTTTTTGAGATTGCCCGTGGTTGACAGCTGATTCAGGTACACGAGAATTCTTTGAGGTAAAAATTCTATCGCCCGATCTCCCGTGTATTCACCATCTGCTAGCCACCCTTCGTCGTCCAATCCGAACATTTCTCGAACGCGGTCCGGAAACCAAATCTGATACTGCTCGTGAATTCTCATGTTGAGTTTCCCATCGCGTTTGTCGAATTTGAATTCGAAACCGTCGATTTGACTCGTGAATTCATTTACGAGTCGGTCAAAATTATACAGCCCCGGGCTTATTTTTATCGCTTCTTCAGGTCCCTGCCCTCCTTGAGTGTACCTCCATTCGAGTTCTTCTTCGACGTTGAACCAACCTACTCGACCCGAGATCCTTTTGATTCCAATTTGTAAGTTTTTGCCGTTATTGTCTATACTTTGCAACGGGCGATAAGGTTTTCCTTTGCCGGTGCCGGTAATTGTAACAAACATTTTTCTTTTATCTTTCAATAAAATGAGAACCGGAGGAGTATTCGAACCGACGCACGGTTTCAGTCTCGTAAATCAAGAAATTCAAGTCAGCAAAAAAGGAACATTTTACGTAAGATTTCCCAGTTTGTGGCAAAAGTACAAACTTCCGAGAGTCACGGAAAAAGAGGTGTACGATGACTGGCTCTCCAACCAGATGCAATTTTGGCAAAACCAGCTGAACTTCGCGGTCTGGTGCGCCACGTCAGGATGCGGGGTGTCCAAAGAACTTCTCAGTCACAAAGATCCGATGATTCGATCCGTGTTCAGATTTCACGCATATTATCAGATCAGAAGAATTCTGTCGGAAATGTCCTGTCCACTACCCTCGGAGGAATCCTTCAATCCTTTGAACAACGGGATCAACACCCACGCTTACGAAAGAATTTGCAACGAATTCGGAGTGTCCGCGAGAGCTAATTGGAGACAAAAGTTCGATCTTTCCAACGGAATGGGCAGTTACTTCTTCAACAAACAATTTTACGACTGGAAATTCGTGACCACCAAAAATGGTCGAAGCTTACCAACGGAGGAAACTACAGTCAGTCGATGGACTGGAAAGTTCACTTTGATGCGGACAGCTTCGGAGGTGTGGACAATCAGACTGACAAGATTCTATACATTGAACAGCTGTTCGATCACGATCCGGATATAACCGACAGATCCATTCGGAAAGGAGATGCCATGGCTGCCATCGGCAGTTTCGTGGCAGACACTTGGAACGAGGGTTTCACACGTGCGGGAGTTTCGAGAATCAACGACTCCATCAGGACTTACACGTGGGCAATTCTCGGATCCCAAGCTCAAGCCAGATCCGACATCTTGGGCTCCGGCAAGGCGTTCGACGCTCAGAAACAATTTCTAGCAAACGTCGAGGATGCGATCAACTCGGTCGTGGATCTTCCGGACTCGATCGACAGATACCAGAGAACTTTCAGTACGCTCAAAGCAAACTGGATTTTGTCGTGGGTCACGGACTTTACTTGCTCCCGAGCAACATGGAAATCCTCGTGGGATCCGTAAACGGATACAACAATTTCATCCAAATCGCCACGGATGACATGCAGATAGGGCTAAACTCAGACGTAAACACCGACTCTCGACTGAATGTTGGAGACAGTGCTCCTGAGGAAAGTCCGTTGTTTTTAGAGGAGGTTGAAAGTCCACCCTTGACTGAAAGTCCACCCTTGACTGAAGAGCCTCTAATGCATGATGAGAAAAAGCTTTCTCTATTTTTGACAGCCGCTGCAATTTTCTTATTTTTCTGGATATAAAAAAAATAAGTTGGACACACACAAAAAAGTCTTCTCACTAAATTCTAGTGAGAAGATTTTTTTACTTCTTTGACAAATTCCATAACTGTAGTGTACAACAAAATTCCAACACCCAAAGCTAATGTCCATATGTGATCAGCTAGAAATCCAGCAACAGACCCCGCAGCTTTGAGACAGAAATTCACAACAGCCCCGATGATCCCTGGAAGTGCGATCAAAGCTTTGTCTCCAAGTTTCAAAAGGAGATTGGCTATTTTCTTGAGCTGATCCTTAATCCAATCGGTCCAAGTTTTAGGCTTTGGTGGGGGTTCGGGTCCTGGTGATGGTCCAGGTTCAGGACCTGGGTCTGGTTTAGGAGGACCTGGTTTTGGTTCTGGAGGCTTCGGCGTAATCGCTGAGACTGCGGATTTGGTGGCTAACAGAATACCCTCGACGACGGTTGCTATCGTCATTCCGATGGCTGTGAGCAGCGAAACTATGGTAACACCCTCTCGTCTAAAGAGTTCTCGAATCCGACTTCCCGTGGTAGCATCGCTGTCTATGAAACTTTCGATCGATCTTCGCAGACGCTGAAGCGAATTTCTGACCTTGGCATCTTGATCTGCGATGGCATTGTCAAACTCTTTGATATCGCTTTCAAGCTCCCTAGCTCTTTCAGCATCTTCTTCGCTGACAGGTAGCAGAGGCTCTCCTTCATCACCTTCGTAAGTTGGGTTAGTAAAACTGACCGAACCGCGTCCTTTAGACTTTAATTCTTTCAGTTCAGTTTCCTTTTCATTCCTTCTTCGGACAAGGTGCTCATAGACATCAGACAGCTTCTTGAGTTGTCCTCGTTCGGTTAAAAATTTCGGATTTCTTCGTGAGGATCATTTGGCAATTCATTGGCTAAACCTTCCATGTCTTGGTTTGTTTTTTGAAGACCCTCCAAAACTCTTTTAGTGTTGTTTGGTCTACCAGCGGGTGTAGTGGTTAGGGGTGATACATCTCTCGCGCTAGTTGACGCTGTTTCGGCACTTTCCTGCACTTGCGGCGTTGATCCTCGTTTGAAATCCTTGATTCCGAGACCTACTTTGACAAAATTGGTACCTCCTGGATCTTTGCCTTTGACTTGTTTAGCTATCGATTCTAGGGGGTAAAATTCGCTCGAATTTTGTTTGGTTAACCAAACTTGTTTTTTCTGTAACTAACTTTGATTCTTCCGGTTTCATCTACCGCAAAAACCGCTTCAGTAGCAAAGACCGTTCCTTGTTGCGTGTATCCTAAGCGTTTCACGTAATCCCGAAACTCATCCCTAGCCAGTTCTGCTTTTTGTCGATTCAATGTTTTGACGGTTCTCCTCAGGGAAGGACTGTCTTCACGAAGTTTTAATAGATCGAGTCGATCGTTGAGATCTTCGATGGAATTTCGACTCTTATCGGAAACGAAACTCACATCAGGATTTTCCCAACCGACGCTTCCTCGTCGTCTCTGACCCTCCGTTTGTATTTGCTCATCACCAAAATCAGTCTCAGCCGGTGTACCACCAACTGCTCCCGTGGTATCTCCGATCGTATTTTCGAAGTCATCCATCTGAATGTCTTCTCGAGGATAAAAATCTGCCATCTTTTGGTTTTATTTTACGTATAAATAAAAGATGGCGACTGAATACTGGATACAAATTGGATCCATACCGACAACTTCGTAATGCACGAGGAATCAATGGTATTCGACGCAGCATTTGAAACACACACGTTCCAAGTACTATCAATCAGGGTGAAATCCTCACAGTGAGGTTCCCAGACCTTGGAAAAAATGATGTCATAGTCCCTGGAACTAGCAGACTTTCATTCAATGTTGATTTGAATTCTGCGGCTGGTGGAAACCAAGATGTTAATCGAACGATCGTAAATAATCTTGGAAGAGCGATAGTGTCAAAAATTGAGGTCAAATTGGAAGGACAGAGCATATACACCCTGAACGATGCTGACGTTTTCCTGTGCTATCAAGATCTTTGGAAACAACCAAGGAGCGATCAAATGCCGTCTATCAGGGTATTCAATCTGGAGCAGGGCGTAAGCACAGAATAGATGCCGGTGACAAAGGTGCCGACGCCAAGGATATTGCCGTGGACAAGAATTATGGCAACATGTTCTGCATCCCGTTGGACTTTGAAATGCTGAGTTCCCACAACCCATTTTTCCAGTTCGAGTTAAAAGACAGACTCTCTTACGAACTAACTTTTAACAACTATGGGAAAGTGGTAGTTTCCACAGACACAGCTGCCAGTTACTCCATTTCTAACATTCACCTGGAGTTTGATGTGGTAAGCTCACAAGAGACGGCGATGATGATCAAAAACATGTACGATGGAAAAAGCGTGGTTATGTACGATAGAGTTATGAGACACAGCAAGGAGTCGCTGGGCAAATCAAACACCGTCTGGAATATTGTCCTGGCACCACGAGCAAAGTCCATGAAAGGCATTTTGATTCTTTTTGTAGATCCTGCGGATGGAGGAGCCGATTACGCTCGAGATTCCGAGAAATTATACAACCCAAAAATCAAAAAAGTCTCAGCCACTCTAGACGGGAACCCAAACCAGCTGTATGCAAGCGGAATGTTACCTCACAACCATTTTGAAGAAATTCAAAAGCACTTTGCGGATGGAAAATTCAGAACCGTCCCACACATAATCAAAGAAGCGGAATTGGCCGATGTGATTTTACCAGATTATCTCACGACCAAGTATGGACTCTGGTTGGACATGAGAACCACGGATGATGACACGCTGCATGGATCTGGTAGGAAAATTGAAGGAGCTAGTCAGAGTATTCAGATCGAGATCGAAAAAGAAGCCGAGGCTGCAGGAGCGTTGAACGCTTACGTGTACTACATACAGGATGCAAAGGTGAATATCGAAGCCGGAGAGCGTGAAATACTAGAATAAAAGATGTTTCCAAAACACGCGCACTCGGCTATAATCTGCGGAGCCACCGGCTGTGGCAAGACTGAATTTGTTTTGGATTTACTCGAGAGGAATACAAGAATTTCTTTGAATACATCATAATCGTTTGCCCTACCTGGACGCGCAACAAAGCGTACTTAAACAGATCCTGGTTTTTAAGGACGTTGATGTCATTCCAATGGATCCTAACTGGTGTCCAAAGTCCGACGATTGGCTGAACGATTGTTTGAAATTTGGCTACAAAACTTATGGAATACAAGACGGACACACACTTTTCATTATCGACGACTGCAGCTCTGACAGATCATTAACCAAAAAGAAACAGATGCTTTCTCAGCTAGCATTCTCGGGAAGACACGATAATTGCTCCGTTTGGGTGCTTACACAAAAATATAACTCCATTGTTACCGATCTCAGAGAGCAGACAAAATGGACAGCCCTGTTTTACACAAAAGATCAAGATAGTTTCGGCGAGACTCTAAGGAAAAACGATATAATCCCAACTCTAGAAGAGAAGAAAGAGATCAAAAAAAGCTAGCTAAACAAAAACATTCCAAACTAATTCTAATTACCGAGCAACCGACTGAGTACTGGTGGCAAAAATAATCTTAAGATAAAAAAAAGCAAGATGACTGAAATTGAAGATATATTTAACGAGGCGATGACCGTGGACGTTCTGCCCACCCTGAGCGAAACGTCTACCATAGGCGGAATGTCTACCTTAGACGGTACGGCTACACGGGAGGAACCTGTAAACACGGACTCTGCTAAAACGGAACAGCTGCGGGAACGGTTGATCGGCGTAGCAGAGGCAGGAAAAAGCAAAGAGTATTTGGGAAAGACCATAACCTCCGCTGAGATCGATAGGCTTGATCAAAAGAGCCTAATGAGACTCTACGCCAGATACGAGGCTCACATGGGTGGGATAGTGACCAGGTCAATGAAAAAGCACTTCGTTACCGCTTACGTAAATTTGGTCGGACTCTTCCTTCCAAAAAATTTGGCGATTACCGATCGCGATGCTCTGGAAGAGTCTCTGAACGAAGGACCCTTTATTGATTTAGCTTTAAACAAATGGACCTGTGGGCTGTATCATAGTTTTGGACGTATGCTAGCTCCGTTGGAGGCTATTCTGTTAACTAGCAACGGTGTTAAAAAGTTGACTTTCCACCAGAAGCGAAGTGCACAGTAGACGACTCCCAAGTATTGATGTGATTGATTAACCCTTTGAAGTTTGCAAAACAGTTTTTAAGATATAACTTTTTTATATTCTAAAATGCCATTTATTTCTTCGGTTAGCGATTTGATCGATTTTTCTCCAGAAGAAAACCCTAGTTGGAGAAAGGGCGAATTTCCAAGCATCAAAGATGCCATTCGAGAGATTCTGAAGTGCAAAAAGATGAATAATTGCGAGGTTCCGAAAGACTTTCTCTTGACGGAATTTGTTTATCATTGTCTAGACGAAGAATATCACGGATTTCAAAACCTATCGCAAACGCGAGAGTTTCTATCGAACCTTGACCCCGATGACACCTCCTTACAAGCAAAAGAAACGCTCAACCTACACGAAGCCTGCCAAAATTTAATGAGTTTGAAAAATGATAGCAATTTTGGGTTTCTAGAAGAAAACTTGATTAGACAGACCAACAAAATTGTGAGGAAAAATCTTTCGTTAGAATTTGGCGAAACAAAGCCCGGAGAGTATAGTCGGGCTCGGAGGTTTACAACGTTTATGGGTCAGAGACACGAGTATCGCATGCCTGAAGATATGGAAATGGCGGTAATCAACATTGTTGATAGATTCAATAGTTTGTTTATTCAAAGCAGGGAAGATCCTGACGAGGAAAAAAGATTGTTGAATACCTTCAAATCTTGCGCATATTTTGTAACCGAAATGCTCGAACTGCAACCTTTTTAGGACGGAAACGGAAGAACCGTAAGGCTGATGGCAAGCTACATACTTTCTTCATTTTCACCGTTTCCGACTCCGCTTTACAACATTTTTAGCGAATCCAGCAAGGATGATTTTACAAGGACCGTGATTTTAGGAAGAAGCGAATCGCCAGCTCTGTTGACTACCATGATGATCGAATGCAATCTTTTCTTCTGGAGACAACTCGTAAATCAACAAAAACCCGTCTAGTATGGAAAGGGTTAAGATCCTGAAACTAAAAAATTCAAGAGGAAGTATTTATTCCTCTTGAATTTTTTTTTTGGTTTGACTAAACTTTTAAAAAAAAAAAATTACAAAAGTTTCAAAACTAAAAAAAATGTTCGAGAAAAATATCCCACGAACATTTTTTTTTATGAGTCGCGGCAACTACTTTATAATTTACCGTGTAAATTTTTACACTTTTTATTTTTTAAAAATTTACAACTCTTTCCAAATCTACATTCTTGTTCAAAATCTCTGGGAGAGTGAGCGTCTTTGCATTCTTTAATGTTGGGACATTGCTTATTTTGCTGGTAAAATTTGCACAGTCGGATTATTACCCTGGGGGCGCGTCGTTTTTTTCGCTCGAGCCTTTCGAGACGTTGCCGTTCTAACCTTTTTGCATTTTCCTCCCTTCTTCTATCTTCCTCCGCGATGGTGGTCTCGGTCTTGAAGAGGTTGCTCCACGTCTTTGGGCAGCTTTTTTGGGTCACGATCGCCGGCTCGGGTTTTGGGATACTATGCGATTTTTTATGCAGGTCCGGCCTCTTGCAGTCGCACTGTCTTTCCCAGGTTATCTCTTTTTCGTAGACCGAGTTCTTGCACCCGAACGAGAGGAAGTGAACGAGCGTCACCGGGGGTTCGTTCTCCTTGTAGGGCATTTTTTTTCTGGGAAATTTGCTCTGCGCGATCTCTTCCACCAGGAGTCGTGTCTTTAGGAGCTCGACCTCTCTTTTCTCGGCGATCCTCTCTCTGCTTCTTTTTACCCTCTGCGATAAGGTGAGATGATCCCTTTTGAATCGCAGTACAGCGGATCGAACGCGTCGCATTCGTCGCTGAAATCTGATTCTTCGGAGAACGAATCCGTCATTTTACTGAGTTTCCGAGTCAGAATCTTCAAACAGATTGTTCCAACTTTCTTTCTTTTCGGGTTTGACGAGCTTTATCGAATTGCGCTTTTTTTTTTTTTTTTGCCTGCGCGCAACCGGTTGCGTTTCTACCCGTTGCTTTTCTAGGTTCTCCACCTTTTCTCTGAGTTCGTGAATGGCTTCCCAGAGTTCGTCGGCCGCTATTAAAACACCAATCTCGGTTCCGATGATCAATGCCTGATTTTTGTTTATAATTATTTATCAAAACTTTAAAATGAAGTTTCAAAGAAAATTTCAGCTTTCGCAAGAGTCTACAGGTATCTATAGATGATTTCTACAGGTATCTATAGATGATTCTACAGGTATCTATAGATGATTTCTACAGGTATCTATAGATGATTCTACAGGTATCTATAGATGATTCTACAGGTATCTATAGATAATTCTACAGGTATCTATAGATGATTCTACAGGTATCTATAGATGATTCTACAGGTATCTATAGATTTTTTCTAATAATAAAAGATGAGTGATCTAGAAACCAAATCAGTAGACGTTCCAGCAGCGGACACGACACCTCCGACAAAAGTGACGGCAGGAGTGAATCAAGCAAAAGTCAAAAACCCGAACCGGGTTGCCGCTGGAAAAGCATTAGCCGCAAGAAACAAAGAAAGGGCAGCAAAAATGAAAGCCTTTGAAGCAGAGGAAACGACACGGGAGAACCCGTCCACCATAGACAAAACGTCACGTACACCTTCAGAAAAATCAACCGTGTCAAACTGGTTGTCAGGTCCAGTTCTTGTTGGAGGAGCGGTCGTCGTCGTTGGAGGGATAGTGGCATATGGGTATTCTACCTTAAACGGTACGACTGAAAGCCCACCCACCGTGACCACAGCGGTCGATCATCAACCAAAAGTCGATCCTTTCGATGATTTTTAGTTACAATAAAGAAGATGGCAGAAACCAATCCAAACGTAAAAATGATCGTAAACGGTACGTATCACGCAACAACGATAAGCCTCGGTATATGGGCTAACTCGTTCGTTATGAAAAAGTTCCTAAAAATGAAGCCGGCTAATCTCTCGCAGCTTGATGTGGAGGATATCGGAAAGTTGATTTTGAGCGTCTATTCGGCTACGATGCTCAGAGATTGGCTCGTGAATCAAGGAATTCTTCCGGATGAAATTATGGTTTAGTCCAAGGAAACATTCTGTCAAGGTAGGTATATTAAAACCCTCTTAGCACTATCTGTGCTAAGAGGGTTTTTTAATTTTGTTGTAAAAATAAAGAGAAAAATGGCGTCGATCGCATTCATGGTTGGTGGAGCCATGGTTAACGCTTTGGCATTTTCAGGGAGCAATTATCTGTTCAACTCTCTCAGTAGTTCGGAAGAACGCAAAAGACACGATCTCGCTCTCGAAAAACTTCAGCACGACCGAGATTCTTGGAATTTAGCGCGTCTTTCAAGAATAGATTACATCAACGATCAATTAAAAAAACAGGGTCACGCGGAGAGAACCTTTTTGGACGTCGATGACGCGATGAGACAGTATTATAATTTAACGGGAATTTTGATGGATTCTTTTTCACCCGAACCACAACTTTATGATGGAGAGTATCTCGACGAAGATCAAACAAAATCGATCCAAAATGGGGAGTTAGCTTTGCTCGGACTGGGATTGCTCGGAACCGGTGTGGTCGCTATCAAATACTTTGGATAAAAGTATTTGGGTGGGAGCTGAGCCTCTAATCTCTGGAAAATCGTCGAGAGTTACGGGATAATTTCTTCGTTTGAGTAGGTAAAAAAGAGTGTAGTGGATGTTAAAATTATTTCTCTTGGGTTTATTTTGTAAATAAATTTTCAGTATATTATCAAGATCGCATAACAAATTAATGCGATCATGCCAAAAATCGACGGGAGAATTGCCCGTAATTTCGTAGTAAATCTTGTGAACGGCTTTTGGGTCTGATCTCAAGACTTTTAACAAGTCTTTTTTACTCGGAGGGACTCGAACAATAATTTTTTTCGTTCAAATTCGTAACATTTCCTTGATAGATTTCGATGTATTCTTCAAACTGGTAGGTCTTGGTTTCGCAGTACTTTATCGATTGTCGAATTTGGTCGATGTTAACTCGGGGTGAGTTCTCGTTAAGAGACGCGTCATTTTCTAAACCACAATCATAACACACATCGTCTACTATGTATTCTGAGTTGCAATTTTTACATTTTGGCGGAACTCTTTGCTCCACTCGTGCGGGTTCTTTAAACAACCGAGTGAATTCGGTACTGTATAGGTTGCAAATCGGTTTTTTGTTCTGTTTTCGGAGGCGAGTTTTCTTTTTACACAATTTGCAAAAACAACGCTTATATTTACTCGTACACTTCATTTTTGTAACAATAAAAAATCTCCTTTAGACTGAATGTCTAAAGGAGATTTTTTTGTTGGTTTTTGTAGACTGTACGACTAGTCTGAGTCTTCATCATATTCCAACTCTTTCACTACAAGGTCAAAACTGTGGTACATGTTCCCGGTTGTTTTGCTTTCTTTTTTGCCCGTGGGTCTAACAAGAGCTATTGATTCACCGAAGTCCAAGTCCAAGTTCTCTAGCCTTTTTGTTAGGGTAGAACAACTCCAAACTCGAGTGTTATCACTGAGAGTGATAACTCCGGATTTTCCAACCCTGGTTTCCATGATCTCAAAATTGGTAATTTTGTAAATTCCACCTTCTTCTAGTTCAACCCATTTCAAAATTGAGGATCCTTTTTGCTCTTCTAACAAGTGCTCAAATTCCACCTTCAGTATGCTTGATTGTTTTGCCATTTTGTTTGTTTTTTATTAGCCGGGATTTTCTTAAACTGTTTTTTTTATTAGCCGGGATTTTCTTAAACTGTTTTTATTTTCAAATCGAGGCTAAAAATAAAAACTGGCTGAAACTAAAATGTCTAAGGTTTACTACAGTCCGAGAGGGTATTGGAAGGGTGTTTCTGCGATAGACAAGCTGGCGAAAGAGGCTGGAGTGACAAAAGAAAAAGCTAGAAATTTTTTGAAAAAAGCAGACTCAGTGGCAAATTTACCTACCACCTCCGAAGTACATTCCCAGAGCAAAATTTAACGTAAGTGTACCTAATGAAGTTCATCAAGCCGATTTGTTGTTTCTCCTCACGACAGACCGAGTAAAGGAAAAAAGCTTTACAAGTACGCGTTGACTGTGGTGGATGTCGCGAGCAGATACAAGGAAGCTGAGCCTCTGAGCTCGAAGGAATCTGGGGAGGTGGCTAAGGCATTTGAAAAAATTTACTCTCGAGTTTTAAAGTGGCCGAAGCTTCTGCAGGTCGATCCTGGAAGAGAATTCATGGGCAAAGTGAACGAAGTGATGAAAAAAGCACAAGGTCGATATCAGAAGAGGGTTGCCTGGTCAACATAGAGCTCAGGCAATTGTTGAAAGATTCAACAGAACTTTGGCTGAAAGACTGTTTGGTCATCAGTACTCGCAGGAAATACTGATGGAAGCTCGTGGTCAGAAAAATGTGAGGTCTACCGAGTGGGTGGGTAGGCTTCCGGATGTGATCAGAGCTTTGAACAGCGAAGAGACTCGACTGATAGGAATGAAACCGGTTGATGCTATCAAGAAGAAAAAGATTGAAACGGTGTCTTCAGCTCCACAGAAGTTGAAAAATGAGATTAAAATTCCAGGTAACGTGAGATTGAGGTATTTGTACGCTCCCGGAGAGTTGGAGGGAGGTGAGAGAAGACGCGCAACCGATCCCATTTGGTCACTGGAAACTTACACGGTTGATAGTATCGTGAGAACACCGGGTGATCCAATTTTGTACTATGTGAGTGAATGTGCCCCAAAAAGAGCGTTTGTTAGACAGGAGCTTATGATAGTACCCGAGGGTACACAGTTGCCACCGACAGAGTTTTGAAGTAAAATTTCTTATTCAAGTTTTTCAACACAGTAACCGTGTGCATGTGTGTGAATTTTGTCCTCAAGTCTCTTTCGTTTGTCATCGTGCGCTAGGGCAACTTTGTTGACGGTTTCAGTGTACACCTCATGCTTGTAACTCCTAATCACATTCATCGTTCTCATCAGAGGTTTCTCATCGAAGAGACAACGCTTGTAGTCGTCGAAGGTAATTTTTCTTTCAACAACTGCTTTTTTGACACCCTTACATCTCTTTTCCTCTTTTCCCTCATGCATTCTGTAAGAGTACAACTTTGCTCTGAGACCAACAAATTCCGCTATCTGCTTGCCTCCGGCTTCATCCTTGAACAAGCCGGGGATTTTTTTATTGTGTACACCCTGAGCGTAGAGTCCACTTAATATTTCCGATGGATGATCCTTCGGATAATTTGATGTGTCAAATAATTTTTTCACGTCTGGAGTGATGTCCTTGTAGAAATCTTCGGTCTGGATTTCATAGAGCAAACTGTCGGTATCTGTCGCACAGAGCTTTGCCCTGTCTCCGTACTTGGGTTTGATGTATCCGTAGTGGAAGTCGTACATCATTGTCTTTGAGATATCCAGGATGCTCATTCCGAGATAGATCGGCTTGTTGAAGTACAGTTTGATTTTCTTCATGTGAACCGCTATAAGATTTTCATCAAAGATTGTGCATCGCTCGTAGTTGGGTTTTGCGGCTAATTTGATGGCTTTGTGTTCCGAATTCACAAGATGGACATTGACGCGATTTCTGATGTTTTCCATAGTTTTGCCAAAAACCGAGTTATTCATCAACTTAAAAAAATCCTTTTCAAACTCCGAGTTTGCATTTTTGCGAAGCTCGGTATTCAGATCGATGTACTTTTTCATAAAGGGACTCTCATTAAATATGATTCCTCTGTGGATCTTGGTTAATTTGAGTCCAAGGTCTAGACATTGTTTCAAAGCCGTGTGGTGAATGACGTACTTTTCCTTATCTCCAAGATTTGGAATGAGTTTTTCCACCCTGTTTACGGTGACTCTCTCAGGAGCTAGGGGATAGTCGTTATGGAGGTCGTGTAGCTTCTTAGGGTATTCCAGATCCACTTCAAGAATGCATGGGATTTCATCCCAAGAGTCTAGCTGTTTCGGAGTCATCCACTCAAAATCTCCGGTTGGCAATGGTTGACTCATCGCCCAGCCATAAAGGTTATTATTGTCGAGGTATTGGATATACTTGGAGGGCTTGCTCGGATCGTAATCGGATCCCATGTATTTGTTATTTGCTTCTGAATATCTGGTTGAAATCATGGAAACCCCACCTCTGATCCCTTTTTCGATCATCATAGCCATATCAATATCCGTTAAAAGATCTAGTTTGATTCCTGTTTTCTTCAACATGGCGTCATAGGATAGGCCTGGGGCTGTGTAGTACCAGCAGGGGTCAAGCTGATAATTTTTCAAGCATACTTTTCTAAAACTCTCAAAAACATCCGCTAGAAGAAGAACATCTGACTTGAGATACAGATCGTGATACTCCCTCATGGTTTTCATCTCGAAGGCATTCCAAACATTCTGTGCGTGTTCATAATCCTCATCGGAAATGTGTTCTTCGTTGAGTTTGGAGTAGAAGGTGTCTTTGGGTGGAAGACTAGTCTCCTGGAGTTTTTCCAAAGAGTTGACGTGATCGTACGGATACACCCTTTTCTCAAGAGCAGCTGAAGTTGTTCATCCTGATAAAATTTCGGTAATTCAAAAAACTCATCCAAATTTTCGACGAGTTTGCCAAGTCCAGCAGCCATGAATTTGAAGCTGTCGATAAATCTGAGATCACGCTTGACATCGACTTCTTTTCCTTCCTTATTGGTAAAGGTGTCAACCAATATCTTCTTCGTTGGAAGGAATACAGTCGATCTCTCCCTCGGTCTTGCCAAGATTCTTGATGAACAGATGAGCGTCATATCCGGCTAGATTATGAAAAATCACGGGAAAGAACTTTGGTTTCCTATATTTCATATTGCAGATATTGTGGGCAGCTCCTCTAAAGGTTCCCTTATAGTGACAGTGGTCTCTGACGTTGTAATTATCTTTATCATCAGGAGTCAGTGGATCCTTACAGATGTGGCAGTGGGTGGATTTTTTGAAGATCTCTCGCTCTTGCTCCCCGAAGATCATTTCCTTTTGGAACTTGAATTCTTGATAGATCTCTTTGATGTTTTGCTCTAGAGTTTCCACAAAAATCTGAGCCACATCTTGGTCCTCGGATTCCTTGGTGAAGATCACTGGTTCTTGAGTGTACACCGAGTCATCAAAACACTTGATATAATAGCAAAAGCCCGATGGTTCGTGCTTCTGATACTTTTTGGTGTAGGAGTCTTTGAGGTTTGGTTGACAAGTTTGAATCGGTTTTGTAAAAGATTCAAAATCGGCGTACACGACAAAGGGAACGTTCTGAGACTTGAAATGATGTTTAAAATACTGAGATGAATCCTTCTCTGGATCCGGCATTTCAATTTTCACGGTTTCATTATTTTGACATAGCTCTTTATGTTTCACCAATTGTTGTTTGGAGATGTAGGACGTGAGACATCGCATACAATAATATCTAGCATGACCATTTTACTCTCTCGTGACGACATTAGTCTGCTCATACTCTTGATGACGCAGTAATGTTGGGTGTCATGACCATCCTTATTTTTGCCCGAAATTAAAAGAAGTATAACTTCGTGTTTTCGATTGCTAGCACCTTCTCTCAGCGGGTAGACTTCATTTTTGTACAACCTCTTGGATGAATTTTTTCGGGCGTATCCCAAGACATTGACGGAAATTGATGGATTATTCAACTCAAATTTGTCAATATCTTTAAGGGAGGTTGGAAAGGTGATGCCTTCCCAATTGAGCTTTTTGGATTTTGCTTTTAGTTTTTTGTCTATCCGATTTGGATTTTTGGGAACTTTATTGACGGCTCGAGCGATAGACCACTTGAAGCATTGGTTGTCCTCATTTTTGAGATTGATGATCGCTTTCTTTTTGGCTAAATCTTTTGGAAGCGGAATGTATGACGAACCACTCATCGGTTTATACTTCGCGGTATGAATCTCCAGATCTACGATGGACTTGAAAACCCACCCACTACCAGAATTTTGAAATGTGGAGATGTTCTCCAAGATCTTGGTTTTCCATTTTCGTACAGCTCATCGAGATTGGTGGCTTCCAAATTGACGTCTGTGCTGGAGCTAAATACAGCTTCCTTGACAACAACTTCACCCGTTTGCAAATTTATTTTTTCCATCATGCATCGAAGACTCATTTTAACTTTTGTCTGACGGGTGTTGGTTAGAAGATTTACGACTGGTTGCTTGACGGCTACTAAAAATGTGTTTGGTGCATAATTAGCCCGTCCACCGATTTTGTACCGAGTCGTAAAATGATTGAGCGCGGATTCAAATTCTTGAATTTTGAAAGGTTTTTCCTTCTGTTTGTAAAGCTTTTCAATCTTTCGTTGAAATCTGGTTCGTCTGGGAGGTGGTTTGGGGTATCCAAGAATGACCAATCTTGCGTTGGCTTTATTTCTATCTGGGGTGGAACGGGGTGGTATACGGCGTTGGTTCAAGAATGGGTACATCGATATTTTGTATCGGAGCATCCAGCGGTGGAGCAGGGGTGGTATACGGCGTTGGTTCAAGAATGGGTACATCGATATTTTGTATCGGAGCATCCAGCGGATCTAAGACATAGTTTTCTTGAAGAATTTTTATCAGATCGGTTTTGCGGGTGTGTCTCCAATCTCCTTGCAGGCCAGCATTTTTCGCAATGGCTCGTAGATCCTTTACCGTATATTCACTCTTGATTTTTTAAAACGCTCCCATTCAGCGTTCGATGAAAATTTTAGTATTCTTCTCATCTTCTTTTATTATATACAATGTTTTTATTTTCTTAAACCCTTTTTTTTTTTTTTTTAAAAAAAATCAATATCAAATTATTATGAGGATTTCATTTTTTCGTAATATTTTTTTGAAGCCATACAATACTTCTCTCTATTTTTTGGTAATAAGCCGAACTATATTTTTACCCTTATTTGTCGGAATTCCCAACTCTTTACATAGACCGACATTGTAACGATTCTGCAATGTTACGGGTTTGTAAAATTTGTTTGGATTTTTTGACTGAGTTGAACCCACTGGTTGTTGTAAAATACGAACAGACGGTTATTTTCTACTTTCGATTCGAGAGTTATTTCTTTTTTAACGTTGTAATGATTTTTGAATGATTCCATTTTTTATTATATTTATTTTTTAAATATTTTTTCTTAAATGAATAAAATGAAGAGGTTAAAAAAATGCAGGAATTTTTTTCCCTGCATTTTTTTTTGATAAGTTGAAATGCAGGGGAATTTTTCCGTGTAATTTGGATTGGGGTGAATTAAAAATGCAAGGATGTTTTTCTGTGTAATCCTGTGTACACGGCAGTTACACAGCATTTCTGTGATTTTATGTGTAATTTGGTGGTTGAGTCGATTTACACAGAAATAGACAGGTTTCTGTGATTTTACTGTGTATTTGGTGGTTGAGTTGATTTACACGGCAGTTACACAGGTTTCTGTGATTTTACTGTGTATTTGATGGTTGGGGACGATTTACACAGAAATAGACAGGTTTCTGTGATTTTACTGTGTATTTGATGGTTGGGGCGATTTACACGGGAAATGACAAAAAGTGTGCTAGAATCGGCAAAAACCTACTACTCCGGTTGACCATTATGTTTCACGATATGTGAAGTAATGAATTCTGGCGAAGTCTGCGTGTCAGATCATTTTGTTATACATAATTATGATATGTGTATGTAATGTATGAAGTACCCACCGACCTGCTGTAATAAACATTAGATAAAATGTATATTAATTAGTATAAACTTTTTTAAAATACTGAAACACCCCTACTGAGACGGTGTGAGGAATCCTGTTATTTAATGCGTGTGTATATCCGTTCACAGAGACTATGAAATAATTTTTTGTAAACTCATCATTTGCGTCATGACTACTAGGCCTTTCGGTAATTCTTGAGAATTCTTGTGACTTCTCAAATATTCGGACGAATCTTGTAGGGTAGACCCTGTGCGATACACCTTTTTTTGTGAATACTATTAATTATTATTTAAATACTAGGGAAATCTGTGGAGATTTGATCTACTTCTGGTGATGGCATACAGGACAATGCAGGACTATCGTATTTAGTTGGATCAAGGAGTCTCTGCCTCTTAAAGTATGTTCGGCTTGCATAAGGCGAAAATTATTCGGCTTTTACTGCGCATGTCAATAAAGCCCAATCTCACGCTCGCGTAAATTCATATAAAAAGCGTGCGCCAGTCATGCATTTGGCAACGCATAAAATACTCTGCAAAGGTGGGTGACCGACCCCTTAATTCGTGTGAGAAGCTTAATCCCGATTCACCTAATCATCATGGGGTCCCAGGCATGGGGTGGTTTTTGGTTGCGGTATAGCTGATCATCCCCGTGAAGGATGTTTGATTCGACGTTTTAACCAAGTGTTTTATACGTCGCGACAACGTGATTATAAAATTATATTAACATCCGGCAACAATGATGCTCAATCCCAAAAAGGGAGAGCGTTTAACAATTCAAAGTTTAGAACTTCAGGAATAGAAGTTGTTACCTTGAGTCATAAGACACGATGGAGAAATTTTGGCTGGACAACCATCTCCTTGGAATGGAAGAATTTACATTCCATGGTGTCAACATCCAAACTATTTTTCAGATTCGTATTTGTGTAACGTTTTCTGAACGTATTATTCAAACGTTGTCACCAGGTCTAGTCAAACATTGCATCAACGTCGAAACAACGTCATTACAACGTCATAATGACGTTATATCAACGTGCAAAAATCAACGTCGAAAATAACTTTGTCACTACACGAATACGAGTTCACAGATTTACGTGTTTACAACGTAAATGACAACTTAAGTCCAACGTCAGCGAACGTCGTGTGTTAGCTGGGTGACATATGATTGCACCTGTTTTTGAGGAGCTTTTGGATTTTAAGTGAATTTGTTTCTTATCAAAATGAGATGAAAATGGCTCCATTTGAGGAAATGACACTAAAGTTAATATGCCACATAATGTTATTGAATTGACCCACTGTGCATAACAGCAACGTGTCAAAATCAAGAAACACACGCCCAAACTTGTTTCAGATCGGCCATTGGAAAAATATTCATTTGTCATCCACCGAAATTTTAATTTCTTCACTTCTTCTCAACTATCTTTAAACAGATATATAGAAAATAACAGAAATATTTTTATGATATAAATGATGGAAAAAAATCACCGTAAAAAATTAATATGACCAAATTTGTCCGATTTTTTATTCTTCACTGAGAAGAAAATATACTGTGTTAATGCAAAATGGCTGCCCACACATCAAGTAGCAGTAGAGATATTGATGCGCCAATGGGAGCATTGGTAACGTTAGACAATAGTCTCAGGTACAATTGGTGTGGATAACCGGTTAATGTCTCTTGTGAAACCCTTCAAATTAGATGTAAACACTTAAGATAGGACAGCCTAAATCAAGAGCTTACTCCTGAATACTTGACAATTCCTATGTGAGGAGATTGTATGTTGAATAGTTCGCTAGCAAAATGTAAGTAAAAATAATTATTCAGTACTTACTTCATTGCGTCTTAGTGCCGTATTTCTTAGAAACTTGACAAATTACATCAGAATCATGCATCAGAATTATAGTATACAATGTATGCACCTATGAAGTGTCTTTACTTGTTGAGAACAAAATTAATAGTATACATTAAGGGGTGGGGTATGAACGTTTGGACAGTATTTATTGTGGAACATTAGAGCACATCAGACATATCGAATTGCATTCTGAATACGATAAATGTCCGTCTGATATCAAATAATTTAGATTTTTTGAAATTCGCAATGTAATACACATTTTATGGCAAATGATTAAAAATTGATATTTTTGATGTTTAACAGTACTCGAAGTAAACTTTATAAATCTGATGATTTATACTTAAAGTGTATGTAGGTGGGATGAAAAGCCGACGATCAATTGAAAATTTTGACGTTTCGTATTGAAGATATGAATTTTTTTGGGGAAAAAATCCATATCTTCAATACGAAAGTGCAATATTTTCAATTGATCGTCGGCTTTTCCTCCCAGCTACATACACTTTAAGAATATATCAAAAATGTGAAAAATATCAAATTTTAATAATTTGTCATAAAATTTGTATCATATCGTGAATTTCAAAAAATGAAAATTATTTGATATCAGGAAGACATTCTTCGTATTCAGAATGCAATTCGATATGTCTGATGTACTCTCATGTCCCACAAAAAATACTGTCGAAAAGCTCAAAACGCTTTACCCATCAACTGCTAACAAAGATGTGAATGTGTCGGTATAATAGTAGGTCCCATGCCACAAAATTGTAACGGCTATATATTTCTATTTTTACCTTGATATGTTCGCAAAGCTTGATGGTACACCCATGTTTGTTAAATAATATCGTCAACCCATGGCACACATTAGCATTGCATAAATGTAATTTGCAAATGCATCGCCACCGCTCGAGTTTTTATAACAAAAAGTTTTCCAACTCGGTAATTTATTATAGATACTGCATTATACAAGAAAGAAACAATGATGTACTGTTGAGAGCTAAACCTTTACACTGCTAAACATGCCCCATTTTTCGACACAGGTGTCCCATCTTTCGATACAAGATTGCTCATTTTTGGACTTTAATCACAAAGATTGAAAATAAAATGAGGTGAATATGCAGCGTATTAAGATTATGAGGTGTATGATTAATAGATTTGCATAAATGTAATTTGCAAATGCATCGCCACCGCTCGAGTTTTTATCACGAAAAGTTTTCCAACTCGGTAATTTATTATAGATACTGCATTATACAAGAAAGAAACAATGATGTACTGTTGAGAGCTAAACCTTTACACTGCTAAACATGCCCCATCTTTCGACACCGGTGTTCCATCTTTCGACACAAGATTGCTCATTTTTGGACTTTAATCACAAAGATTGAAAATAAAATGAGGTGAATATGCAGCGTATTAAGATTATGAGGTGTATGATTAATAGATTTGCATAAATGTATTTTGCAAATGCATCGCCACCGCTCGAGTTTTTATCACGAAAAGTTTTCCAACTCGGTAATTTATTATAGATACTGCATTATACAAGAAAGAAGCAATGCTGTACTGTTGAGAGCTAAACCTTTACACTGCTAAACGAATCTAGCTGCAAGTGACAATGACGACAAGTTTCTGTCTGATTTCGTAGCTAGATTAATAAAGATAATTTACCTGGTGTGCACGTGATGGAACCCCCGGGACACGCTGTAAATTCAAAACAGCAGCTCAGCAAAGCTTCCCTTTTACTTATTCGGCTACAATGTTGATATGAAAACTGACAAATACCATATGGAGACTGCTGGCAATAAAAAATATGTAAATTTTGAAAACATATTTTATCAATACCACCTAAGACAATTCTGTCATCATGGTCATTGACACTAGATTAAAGATACCTGAAATTTTAATTTCTTCACTTCTTGTCAACAATTTTAAACAGATATATAGAAAATTTGTCCGATTTAAATACCTTACTGAAAGGAAAATGTACTTGTATTAATGCATAATAGCTGACGACACATTAAATAGTGGTAGAGAAATTCATACACCAATGGGAGCATTAGTAACGTAATAATAGTCTCAGGTACTATTGGTGTGGATAATCGGTTATGTCTTTTGTGAAACCCTTCAAATTAAATGTAAACACTTAAAATAGGACAGCCTAAACCAGCAGCTTATTCCTGAAAACTGGAAAATTCCTATGAGAGAAGATAGTGTGTTGAATTTTGGGTTTACCTGTAATCATGGCATGAGAGAGAGATACACTGCATACATGACATGTAAGAGCGAAATAATGCTGCACTTTTGAAAGCTACCTTTTCACTGCTTGCCAATCATGCCAACGTGTATACACTTGAAGATATATTAGCTACAAGTGACAAGGACGACGTTTTTCTGTTTGAATTCGTATCTAGGTTATTTATCTTGTGTATTCGCGATGGAACCTTCAGGACACGCTGTACATTCAAAACAGCAGCTTGGCAAACCTTCCTTATTGACTATTTGATTGCCAGGTTGACATAGAAACTTACAAATACCATATGGAGGCTGCTGGCAATCAAAAGGTCTCAATTATAAAATATATAATTAGTGTTCTGAAAATATATTTTATCAATAACATCTAAGACAATTTGCTATTCCGTCACTAAATTAAATGTATATACCTTTTTATTTTATTCTAATAACTCTTCTGGTAGTAGTACAATCATCTGCAATAGCAGTCAAATATACTTACACATATTCTGTACGGCCATTCTCTCCTTGGATGTACGTGTCCCATATTATCTTTTACACTCTATCGGCAACCCGGGTTTTTAATTTGCCCTTTATTTCTTTTACATACTGGGAAAGACCATAAAGGTAACACCCCAATTCTTGCAGTCGTGCCTGGCATACAATGGGATACTTTACTGTCACTGCAACTTCATTGGGCAAAAGTGGATGTTAGCTTTATATTGCATACTATGTAGGTGTTTACAGTTGTGTTTGTATTGCTAGTGTGTGGCTCAAATAATTAAAGAGCAGCATCAATGTGTCATCTTTCGACACAGGTTTAAGAAACTCGTTATCTCATCATAGCTATGTGATCATTAGAAATGATAACACCTTCATTAAAGAGGGCTCATGAACTAGCTAGCATTAGATCGTACACCGATAGAATATTGATAGCGAACTTTCAAGGTAAACCAGCACGACGGTCATATTTATCCATCCTCCTGATGGTGATGGGAGACTTCAATGCCACATGTGTACCAGAAGATTTCTTGTTCACTCTTCATGATACGACCAATCGGAATGACCAATATGATCAAATATGACCAAAATGTTCGTGGATCTTTACTTTAGAAAACGGCTGCACTGCTATTAAAGGAGAAACCCCTAGTGGTCCATAGTGAGACATCAGTATGAATGGCATCGTAGCTAAAATCTACAACAGTTTGATTCCCAACAGAATCAGACCTGAATTAGATACACCAACCGAAACGAATTCAGAGTAGGAAGAACAACTCACTTTGAAGATGACATTGCACTGTTGTCAGAAGAAATTCACCAGGCTCAAAAAGATCTGTTATGCAGAGATGACGACAGTATATAGAAAGCATGTGGCAACCATCGTGCTAAACCTGGATGGATTGTTACACCAAAATTCATCTAACTGTCCTTAATGTATGGGTATTCCCCAAGATTAGTGAGAGGATCAGGGAAAGCTGGTTTTGAACACAATTGGTAACCTTTTCTTTATGATAATTAGTCTGGGCTGTTTCAATAAAAGCTGTGTTTTTCCTTATTTTGTCCTTAAAAATATGTTTATGAACTTCAAGGCCTGATTGCATCCATTTACGTTCAGCACGATGTTTGTCCTGTTCGCCTCACGAAGTTCAGTAGTAAACCACGGGACGCTGGGCCGTATAGTAACAGTACGCTTAATTTCATGAGCATGAATATCATAAATGGCTTTAAGAACAGTTTCATAATGGTCAACAAGATCTTCTAGATGATCCTTTGGAGATTCATGAACAAAGGATGATTCAATGTCTAGACGAAAGTTGGGTATGTCAATATCACGAGTTTCCGGTAACAAATGACTTTCTTGTCTTGGATGGTTTCGGTCTACGAATTTTAGATTGCATTCAACAGCAAAGTGGTCTGAGGGAAGGTCTCTTACAATATTAACATTAGAGACCAATCAGAATAAGGTATGATGTGTGACCAGAAATATGAGTTGCTCCTCGGACTCAATAAGGTCCCAAAATTGAGATGCTTCCTTATCTCCACGAACGTCAACATGGAAGTTAAATTCCCCATTCAGTGATCCAGGGAAGGTGCTAGAATTTTCAAGGAACCTCGAGAATTCAGTAAAGAACTATTTAGCAGTCAGCTTGTTTTTCTTGGACGGATAGAAAATCCTCACAGATGGTTCATCGAAAAATCATGAAAGGTGTAACTGAGATCACTGAATGTAACCAAGGTTCTCGGCAACCTCCTCTTTTACCACGTACTTTTGAACGAACAGTGTTATTTATTCCTAAGTCAAAGGAAGCATGGGAGACAAGCCATAACATTCATCGATGTTCCACATTAATACTTCGGATGTTATGCAACAGACCGTGGGAAAGTAATGCTTGTGGAAAGACATTGTGGTTCGAGGAAACATTATGCACAAAATGACGGTTTTTTAATGTATTTCTGCAATAAAGGAAATAAACTAAACTAAACTAAACTAAAATTAATGATGTATCAAAACATATAACATGCACTCACCACGGTGGTCACCAGCTTCTTTTGTTATGCATAGTCGCGCTAAAAGTCGATCGATACATGTTGAAATCAGCACAATTCATATATACGCCTTTTTGCTATGAAATTAATTTTATCGGTCAAATATAAAGCAACATCATGCAGTTATTGTTGCCTACATGTATGCACATAACACAGGGGCACTCACAATAGGCAATTGACCCCTGCTGGTAGCGCTGTGTTGTAGATATAGGAGATGAACTAGTTAGCGTCATATATCAAAAAGTTTAAAAGTTATGATTTTAGTACTTGCTCTATGTTTCAATTACTTATTCTTTTCAAAATATCTGAATTTTCAACCCGTTACAAGCATTAATGACGGGGAACCATACATTTTTATGAGAAAGAAATCCTACCATCTATATCCAAACTCCCATGTTATTCCAATGCATATTTTGCTTCACCGGGCCGCCCTGGCTTGGTCGCATTTGGGAGAGGGGTGCCACGAAACCGTAATAGGTAAAAATTTAGTACTTTCTGTCAATCAAGTATGGTTTATTCTCTACATGTCAATCTTTAAATCATTAGCATAGTCCTTATAATAACGGGGACCGCCTTGATGAGTAAATGACAGCAAACCATTTAAAAATACCCCAAAACTCGGTCAGTGGAGCTCCGCCCGTACATGTCAATAGCGTCATTATCGATTGGATTAGTGGACCGTAGCTGACAATTCGATCGCTCATTTGTTTAATATCATCACGTGGTAATACATTTGCATTGGACAATCGATTACTATAATGGTTTAGTACTGCATATCTCGGTTTAATCTTCATTATGCGGGTTTATGGCTGGAAAGGTCCCGATGAATTTGCACTATGATATATTTTTTCCTTCAGAAATGCCAGTTAAAAACATAGTTCTTGGATATACATTTAAAAAAAATCCTGGTGTTAAAATTAGGCATGAAATTGTGTCTTTTAGTGTAAGATTTTGATTTTTATAGGCCTTAACTTTAGCCGTGAGCTTTTTTGGCTAAAGAAATATATTTCTCACCTCTGTAAGACACACCGCGTGGGTCTATATATTATAGTTTTATCAGAATCTGTTTTGATCTCACCATTTTTCACAAGTGACTGCCAAAATGTCCAACCAGTACTTCATTTCTAATATAACCAGTAGAAATAATCGATATTTCTATCGTGGCTTGCAAAATCATCTATCCATGGGTACATTCGCGAGTTGATTTTGACAAAATTGGTAGTTGGAATTGATAAATGGTGCAATGAAAACGGAAATTCTGACAAAGCTATGATATATAGCTCACGGTGATGTGCGTTAGAAAGTTTGGGGGAATCCTTTTAAAAGTAGCGAACTATATAACTTTGAAAAGCTAAAAGGTTGATCCGGAAAAAAAGGCTCGCGGTCCAACTTGAAGCATATCAAAATCGAAAATCTAATACACTAAATGACTGAATTTCACGAAAAATTAGTATCAAGCATTTTAATTTTTCATGACATTTACTGCTTTTCATTTGGCCGAGAAAATAACTTTTACAATAAAAATTAACTAACATCAAATTCGATCGTTTGTATTGTCTCATTTTATGACTGAGTGAGCCTTGTACAACAAAAGATATCGGCGGACCACCGTTGTGAGTGCGTAGCTGTGCTTCTTTTCACTATTTTATTTTTTTAATTAATTTTAGATTTTGATTTATTATCACATAATATAGGCAGTAATTACTTTTCGTGATGTGTTTATGAGAAAGACATTATTTGTGCGATGTTAAATCTTTGAGACCTGGTCCCATAGCGCCAATACCCGCCGGCCGCCGTCATCTTCTTTAATACGCAGTTAGCATGTTTGCGATGTGGTAATTACTGACATATTGTATTTCTTAACTCAAAATAAAATGATGAAATCCCAACAGGTGTAAGGTTTCACCTGCAAATATGAAACGCCACTTAAATGTCTTATTATGAAATATCTAAGGAATAAATAGTATATCAATAATATTTATTGCATTTTTGAAAAGTATGCAAAGCAATTATTTTAAAAGCCAATACTATTATAAACAGGAATTGTTGTTTCGATTTCGTTCCTGAATCAGTTGTTAAAGGACAATGTGTTGTTGTTGTTTTATTTTAATTTTTAAATCAAATCAGTTACGGAAAAGAAGGACCATATTTTCAGTGTTAGCCATTAACTGAAAACTGCAATATAATTCTTAATATCAATACATTGATCTGACTGGAAATGAATCGAGGGTCGAGGAAGCCAATAATTGCATTTATATTTAGGTACACTTCTGGTGTGGTAACTACAATGTGTAGAGTCTCCGGCAATCATAACATTATGCAGTATACATGTTATATGTTATAAAAATAATTATCAAGCACGAATCACGTGATTTTGTTTAAAAGAAACTCATATTGATCATAAGAACGAATAAAAACAGTCAGCTCTCAACACGCGATATTCAAAATTCCCGTGCTGAAATTACTGCAATGATGTAATGGTTATTTGTGTTCAATTGTCGTCAGCCTTCATTGTATTACTGTGACGTCATGCACTCGACAATTTTGGCGCCCGGGAATTTTGAATATCGCGTGTTGAGAGACGGGTGTTTTATTCCTTTTATGGTCACAATGAGTTTGTTTTAAATAAAACCACGTGATTCGTACTTGACAATTATTTTTCTTACATATAAGGCATAATGTTGTAATTGCCGGAGACTTCCTTTAAACTAAAAATATCTCGGGCGTTCAATTTCACTGGGATAATGAGAAAAATATGAATTTTCTCCTGATGCCAAAAGCTCAGTTTTGATGATGAAAAATGGAGGATGAGGCTGTCGATCGGGTCAAGGACCAGGACCTTTAAAATGTTAAAAATAGAAAAAAGACACTATTTTCACAGCCATCACTATATCGCTTTGACTAGTGCTCGGATAAAAGATAAAGCGCTTGTTTCATTTTTAAAAATTGGTATATCCTGTGCGTAATTCTAGTCAATTATTGATATTGACAACTCTGATACAGCTAACGTCATCTACTCCATGATGTTTACTTACGAGCCGATTTCTTCTTTGGTTGCTTTGAAGCTGTATGAATTGATATACAGTATACAGCTTTGGCATTATTATTTTAATTGTGCTCTAAGTGTTTTGAAAGGTTCTTCACTTACAAGGTCCTTAAGCACCTCTTTTATATCAGACGCCCGATATTACTGAGATAATGGTGTAGTATCCGTGTGTACCAACCCAGTACACTTGTGTATTAGATGACTTGGGGCAGATCAGTATAATCTTACTTGTCTACTTCTGTTACGGTAATTATTTCCACTGTCATAATGCGATTTGTTTTCTATAACCGCAAAAATAATTTTGAAAACTTGACGTTTCTAAATCTACTAATTGTAATCAAAAGATTTATGTAAGTGACTGCAGCAAAATGTCCACCTTTTGTTCTGCCGAGTAGGTTTTTGTTCACATTCAAACACAAACTCTTTACCATATTACAATCAACACATGACTTTCTGTCTCCAGCCATCTGCATTTTAGGCGCTTAATTCAAATAAACATGCATGAACCCACTAGGCGCTGACCTTCTAAATGGGGATTACATCTACAAGCAGAACCTTCATCCACACTGCAGTTCACGTTTGGAATAGCTACCAGATGGGGTAGTCGGAGACATATCTGACAACGGCGCACCATCCGTCAAGAGCAGAATGCATAAGCATCTTATTCCATGTGTCTGATGCTTTACTATACTCCTTCACTCCCGGCCTTCACTCTTGTTGTTCCTAAGCTGCTGTGAACCACTGGTTGGCCCATGTTGGTGTCTTTTATAGTGCCTAGGTGCCTATATAAATTCTTGACCTGTGTCACTCCTCATGGGCTATTGTTCACTCTAGCATTTTAGCTACAAAGAAATAATAGCGATCAAGCTTATAAAGTATATAAATTAGCCCCGATAGAGGGCAGTGCCTGAAGAATGAGGGAAACTGAGGGGTAAATATAAAAACCTAAAAGTATGATGGGTGACGGGTATAGAGGAGTAACTTTTCAAGAAAAGAAATGTCTGGATTTTCAAGTTTGCTTTCTGAAAACGACTGGAATTCCAGTTGACAATGTTACTTGAAAAAGCTTGGAAATCCAATTAAAATAATGAAAACTCCAAAATCAGTTCTCAAATTGAGGATATCTGATTCTGAACTATGTTTCTGCTGGATTTTTTCGCTTTTCGACTCTTTAAGAGTCTGAATTTCCAACAATCACGACTGGACAAAACTCCTCTATAGGGGGTGTGCATCTATTTTTTGGAAAAGCCCATTTTGTCACTAATTTTTACTTTAGCGGGCTTTTTACGCAAACAAAAATAGTTGGTCTTTTAATTATATAATGAATAATAGGATAGGAAATGAAATGAAAAAACTATTTTATATATTGTTCTGCAATTGACGCAATTTCGTTCAAAATTTACTATTTTATCGGTTTCTACGTTCACTTCGACTTCTAGAGGCTTTCATGACAGGGTGGTTTTGATTAGATAATCCTCTAGACGTTGCAATTTGTGCTTTGGAATTTTGGAATATGCAATTTGCAAACTCTATGTTATCTTTTAAAGGAAAATTATGGAGAATATCAAACGTAGTCATGGTAGTGTGATATACTTTGTTTACAATAACATAATCAGTCAGATCTCCTGTGTTTTGGGAAATTACCAAGGTAAATTTCTCGGATATCATTTATGGGTTAATAAACGCGTATCACTTGTTGGGAGTGAAATTTTTCAACCAAAAATTCTAAATTTGATGACTTTTGAAGAAAAAAAAAAAGCGAAAATGAAATAAGGGCTGATAAAGGAGATGGACCCGCAGGGCTCCTTGTCTATGAGCCCCGGAGGCTCTTGCTACGCCCCTGAGAAAAAATTATGCGTTTAACGCTAATTCGGTTCGTGACAACTCTATGGAACTGGCGTGTAGTTGTGTTAGACCAGAAAGAAAATCATTCAACATTGATCGGAAGGGTCAGAGCGTTATTAATAATGTCTATATTTAGTTGTTGCAACTCTAGGTCGATATTTAGTTGCATGTTTATTGCTGTTTCCTTCTTGTGTTTAATTTAGCATAGTTTAGTTTGTGCACAACAAAAGCGATGATAAATTGTAGTGTAAAAATGCACATCATATTTCTCGCACACATATTATTCATTCATCGAAAATTCAAAAATGGAAGAAATGGCAGACAAAAGAAAATTACAAGGATAACCAGCCAAGATAAGTTTGTTAATGGAAATCAGGCATGACGTAAAACAGCATACTTTTTTAAAATAATTTTCATTTTAATAACATGTTGCGTTACCCGCAATCTCTTCCCAAAATACTGCAATGCAGTATCGCAACAAAGTTAAATTTGTTAACAGGATTTGCAGTGTGTTGCTTTGAGTTGCGACAGAATATAACAAAATATCGGTAACTCAACGCAGATGCAGTGAAGTATGAACGGACCTTAACGCACCCCGGACTTATCGTCTACCCGCTATGCAACATGCCCCCTTTCCGCGATATGATTATTGCAGACAACCACTATTGTGTCACAAATGGTCCTACTTCAAAAGAGGTGTTCCAGACATGACAAATTATTTACGCCTCTTTGCGATATATAATTTCGTGGAAAATATTGATAACAGGATGAGTAACTTGAATTAATTTGACACTGATTTCGGTGTGAATCGACATTTTGACGCCAAAAGGAATCGGCAAAACAATGTAGCTACAATGTAGCTCCCTTTCTGGTGCTTGATTCAGCATAGTTAAGTTTGTGCACAACAAAACGTGTTGTTTTAAAAGCGTTGATAAACTGAATTCAAAAATACATGTTCATTTCATCACAAAATCAAAAATCAAAGAAACGGCAGACAAAAGAGTAAGCTTAATCCAGTGCTATAGTTATTAATCGACGTCTGTCGCTGCGGAAAACGCTGCGGCAAAAAGCCTGCCAAACATCTGCATATATATCTAATGTAGTAGTACTATTGTTCTTTGACACCAGTATTCAAAATTTAACTGTCTATGAGTGTGATGGTCGAAATATAATCACGAGGTGAAAGATGGATTGTTCCATTCCACGAGCCGTAACGGCAAGTGGAATGGAACAATACATCTTTCACCGATTATATTTCGACCATTGCATGTATTTAAGACAGTTGGCAAAGGTCCAAATTCTTTTATGGTGTTGGTCGAAAGGGCTTTGGGTGTAGATCCACTTTGCTCGCTCATATGTTACCCGTTGCCATGGTAACGTCCAGGAATGTGTTTTAGACGATTTTAGCTCATTTCAGGCTGAAAATGCTGAAATTTGCCTAATAAAGAACGGGCCATATCTCCACTATTCGAGAAGATACATTGATTAGATCCTTACAATGGACCATCTTTTTACTTTCCAACAAAAAATTATTCATGTGGTGTTCGTTTGTATCTTTTTTGACCTGGCAACACTTATAGTTTTGCCCTTTTGAAAAAGTGACAATTTTGACCCATTTTTGAGGTGCAAAAAAACTATTGGCCATGACTCCCAGAATATTGTAATTGTGGTTGTGAACAAAGCAGACCATGCCCCATTCAAAATTGATATAAATTGCTTGGGGGATTATATCAGTAAAGCGGAGTGTTGCCAGAAAATAACATATTTGTTGAAAAGGGCTAAATTTGACATGGAGTGTTTTTCCCCTAAAATACCTAAAGATATTTCAGTTCGCATGTACTACAATTGTGCAAATCGTGTTAAAGTTGTCATATTTTGCAGAGTAATAGTCCCGGGGTTATAGTACTTTGCACAGAGGTTCAAGTTCCAAAATTACTTAAACCTATGCATCTTTGACCCATCTTTGACGTACGGTTATTGAGTTATGTGTAAAAGGGTAACATTTTGACGTCATATGTCTAATTTTCCCCCGTATGTGGCGAAAATGAAATTGCTCTGATTTTGATGAAAATTATCTCAAATTATTGACTCAATAGAGTTCAATGCGACTCAATGAGTAAAGTGATGTGTTACCAAGTAACGAAACATCGCACATAATAGCTCATATTATTATTGTTATAATTTGAGACCGTTCTATGACAATTTGATTCACATGTGCATCATCATTTTAGCTCCAATGTTATAACACATTTGCTACCAAATCTCTCAATTTACCAAAATTGATACCAGTATTAATTTTTTGAGGTTTGGTGCATTTGAAAAGCTGGATATTAAAAGGCGTACGCAGTCGAAAGATGCTGAAGTGATATCGATCGCGCTATGTATTACGCAACTATTTTTCGTATATATAGATAGACAATGTTATATTATACTGCCCTCACATGACAAAAGGGCATAACTAACACTTTTGTCAAAATTGAATTATGACCACAGGAACATAATTTCTACACATAGAATATCTAAAATACCCAACTTCTAATTCCAAACCATATATTTAAATGTTCTTGATTAAGTTCGTCAGGACTGTAGTATTCCATTAATTATACATTTCTTCTAAATATAGGTTCAATTGAAACACTTACTGTATGGGACGCTTCAAGAGCTAAGGACACTGTTGGTATTGATTGAAGTAACGCTCTCATCACCAGTATGACAAGTATACGAGATGGGTCAAGGAATCCATCTGGATCCGGAGACGGGCACCCCAATCTATTCAAATAAAGCCATATTTATCACGTATTGATCACTGGTGATGAGAGTGTTACTTCAATCAATACCAACAGGAAGTTTAAAGTGTCAATTCAAGCAGATCAGTGCATCATCTGGCTGATGAAAAGAGCAGACCTTACCTCTTGAAACGTCCCATACAGTAAGTGTTTTAATTGGACTTTGAAGAAATGTGTAGTTAGTACATTTAAATGGTTTACAAGTCTATGGGAGTAAATCAACAGTTTTTATCCATTATCTCAAAAAGATAAATATTTACGTTATGCCCATTTGGCATTGGGCGGTCAACGCGTAAATATGTATAAAATGCTGTCGCCTGCGTTGCTGGATTAAAGGGGCATTTCGTGATCCACAGCCTCATCCCCCACTTTTCCCAAAACAAGTTGAGATTTTTACACCACTGGATACCTCTGGCTACATAATGTTTATGTACCAAATATTTCTTGCAGATTAATTCGTTTAGCAAAAATATCGCCAAATTTGAATTTCGTTCTGGTGCACCAGAACGAAATTACAACACCACAACGCAAAATCGGAATCAACTGAAATTTTGGAAATAAGCTTTTTTCATGGATATCTACTGAAAAATGTCATAAAAAGAGGATGCTAGGATCACGAAATCCTCCTTTAAACTAAAGACAAGAAAGACACCTGAATCTTTAATGTTTCACAGTTCATGCGTCAGTGGTACATTGTATATACTGATAGCTACTTATCTTCATCCTTCAACACTTGATTTTGAAAGATTAGAATCTTCCATCATATTTGTCGAGAGTATTTGTGAAGTTATCAAATCTAATATCCGACATCTGATATGTGCTAAACTGTGTATTCCGCTTCAGTTCGGCGTTGTTTATTGTCCTTGATGTCTTCTTCTTCTTCTTCTTCGTTATACTGCTTAACTTCCCAGCGAAGAGATAACACAAGCAGGGATGTGGTGTGCGCAGTTAGTTTAGTCCTTCAGATGACTGTCCTGCTCACGCAGGTAGTCTATGGTGGCTGCTTTAAATTGATCTGGGTTGGATATTGAGGAGATGGTATCAGGAAGATTGTTCCAATCCCTTATTGTTCGGTTTATGAATATTTGTGGCAATCAATCCTAGCGTGTTGTTCAATATAATTATTGGTCCCAGATCTCCGGGATTGCCTTTGGGCTGGCGTCAGGTAGTTTTGCACCGGTATAGCGAGGTGCCCCCCCCCCTATGGCTTTATGTAGAATTATGTCAAGAAGTATTTAAAGAGCAAAACCCCCTCAGGTAGTGTAGGGAGACGTGTATTCTGTATTCGGCTTGAATGCCGAACAGATCATGTTGCAAATTGTGTTGCACTTACCACTCACTTGATTTAAACGAACCAACACACATTATTAAGGGAGGACCAAACTGGAAAAACCTATAATATTAGGATGAACCCGAAGATGAGCTTGGTGTAGTGTCGTGATGCAACCACCTTTTTCCCTGTTAATGTGCAATATTTAGTAAATTATTTATTGTATATGCCTGTGATGGATCGGTATAATAGTGATATCATTTTCGTCTTCAGACGTCTTGGGTTTTATTATGCAGAGTTTAAACCTATAAGGCGTCGACTGCATCAGATTAAACCTATAATAAACACCTTTTCCCCATATCTTGTAGATACGAGTGACTCTCGGTAAATCCCGACGGTAAATGATATTCTCTTGTGTAATATATGTTGTCCCAGAAAAAAATTGCCCGGTGAATGAATTCGGAAATAAGTTGAAAAATAGGTATCACAATCCAAAAATATATACCCAAACTTATTCTGTATCTTGTACGCTAATTTACTTGAATCGATTGACTAATTCCGAAGAAATAACGCATACGCCAATTCACTTCTCCTGGTTCACTTCTTTCCAAGTTTGAAAGAAAGATCATTCAACACAATGCATACTGATTGACATGTCAATGTGCTTTATCTTTTGTTTGGCGAAATCCTTTTTATATTTGAATGTGAAAACTGCACGATATTAAAAACTAAAGCTTACATGTAAGATGATGCTGGATACTTGTAAAAATGTATTTCGTTATAAATGTTAATAAGATTATTTCAGTTTTCTCACACCTTAATGTTTTTGGAGCATTTCTGTAAGGATCTTGACTGTCTTGGAAATACTGACCTATCGGTTATATTATAGACTCAATCTAATGGGTCTTTGCAATATATTATTAAGGCTAAACATGCTAAAGAAACGTGCACTGTATACACTGGAATTAAAGGGTAACTGGGATGTGAGTCACATGGATATAAAAGAAAGAATTCTTCGTAACCTTTTGTTTTCACAAAATGACGCAATATGAGGTGAAGCATGTCACTTTACAAGTTAACGAACTTAGAAGTGACGGTTTTAGTGCATTAACTTACGCATGATTGATGATACAATCAATTCGGACTCAGTAAGATCATTGTACAACAGTATATTCAGTAAACCATGTCCTTCGTGTTGTCGATTGACGATTAACTAATTTAGTCAAAGATTTGTAAGCGACTATACTCCAGGCAATTGCCTGAAGTTTTTAAGTGGATAAAAACTTTTACATTACCTTCAAAACCGGGTGCGAGTGCGTTGAACAAATCAAAATTGAGCAATTATTACTTTTTGGTAAAGATATTGAAATATACTCCCATATGCTTGGGATATTTTAAATTAGTAATCAATTATATCGTTTTTGTATATAAAAAGAACAGAGTTGATACTGAAATGGCCAATAAAAAGCAGTTTCCTATTATATGCTTTTTGTAGCTGAGGTACCAATTACCCTAATGGTCATCGGAGTTAGGGCCCATCAACTCAATATCCGGGGTCTGTACTCAGACAATGAGAATGTGAAGTGTTATGCTCTTTACGTTCCACTACACTTGAAGCAGTCTGAACCGCGACGAGAATATGTCCTTGTCTGAGCTTTAAAGGAATACTCCGGCAATCACAATATATGCCTTACTCATATTGACCATAAAAACAAATAAAAACAGCCGGATCTCAACACGCGATATTCAAAATTCCCGCGCCGAAATTGCCTGTGGTCAATTGTCGTGTCTTACTGGGACGTCATTGCCAAAGGCAATTTCGGTGCCCAAGAAATTTGAATATCGCGTATTGAGAGATGACTGTTTTTATTTGTTTAAATGTGGTCAATATAAGTTTGTTTTAAATAAAACCACGTAATTCGTGTTTGATAATTAGTTTTCTAACATATAACATGTATAAGATGTATAAGGCATAATGTTGTGATTGGCAAAGACTTCCTTTAGATTGGTCGGTAAGCGTCATGGATGACTGTTTGCCATGGTATTCAGGAATATTAACGGTAGGGTGTTTTAGTGGGCATTTTGTGTATTTAGATAGACACTCAACCTGCTCAGAAGTATTTTAATATTGTTCAGGAATCAAAACATGACGTCATATGCGATCTTTGAGCGAGGAAATACCTTCAAGAATGAAGACTTGAAATATTTGTCATCTGTACAGTGCTTTTACATATTTTGCTTTGTTCCAAAACTAGTAAAACATAAGTTCCTTATCATTTCAATGCGTTAGCTACATAAGCATGTCAGCAATTTCATTGTAGCTCTCTTTAAAGGAATTTGGCCATTTTTTACTTGCTTCTTTAGACCACATTTTACGGTAATCGACGGTGTGACTGTGAAGTGCCATATGAAATGATTTAATTTGAACCTTTATAAAGGTCCTTTTTGATTTTTTTTTCTGCGGACCAAATGTTACGGTATTGACGGTGTGATGTGATATCTAACATTCTAATGTGAGCTGGTAAACCCCATAGATATTTAGGGAAACCCTTTTGTTTACAATTACAACATGCTGGGAATCCCCAGATCAATTAATGCATGAAATAATGGCAATCATCAGGTGTGACTGAATGTGAACTGTAAATGTATCAGAAGGATCTAGCATTAGAACGTTATGTAAGGTTATGTACGGGATATGGTAAAGGGAAGACATATGGGAATATCAAATTTTAATAATTTGTCATACAATTTGTATTATATCACGAATTTCAAACATTATTTGATATCAGAAGGACATTCCTCGTATTCAGAATTCAATTCGATATGTCTGATGTGCTCTCATGTCCCACAAAAAATACTGTCCAAACGTTCATACCAGAGCCCTTAATGTTATAATTATCCAATTTCAGGAATCCAAGTTAGTAGTCCAAAAGTGTGCTATTATTTGATGAGGCACAGGCAAGGAAGTTTTTGAAATATGTACAGGAAAGTCATCTGAATGTAGCTTGGAACTATTTAAGGGGAGAATGAGATGTGTCTTATTTCAGCAGTTGTACTTCGAGAATTTTGAATGTGGACCACATTCAAGGCTACAACTGGACACACATTATGTGGTTGTACAGCTTATGGAGAATGTGAATGATTTCAAATATATGATTTACAGTTGTATAAGGATAAAACATGAACATTCATGTTTGGATATTTAGAATATATAACCCCCTTCAATTCCTAAGACTTATAGAAACACATTATGCAACAAGTCTAAAACATGTTTGCTATTTACAGTGTGATTGACGTCAGATGCAAAAAAAGATACATGTATTTAATTAGCAAAATGTGGGAATAAGTGTTCTCATGCCACATGCCAATTTTCATTTCAAAACATCAAGCACAGTTTTATGTTGTTAGTATCATAATGCTGATTTTTATTTTCAGTATCAGTAACAAAATAAGCATCAATACTTCATGCTGTATAACTTTGCATGCCATTATACAACCAAAACAATTTAAATGCGACACCTATGTAAAGTATATCAACCACAATGAATGAGAGAAGGTGATAAGCTACTGTGCTTTGTCACACGTCTTGAACTAAACTCTGGATGTAACAAGATACCTACAATAATTTTCTTTATGACACTTTTATACATACAAATACTTTTGTTTGTCGACAGGTGTAAGCCAACGTCGTGATGACTATAGCTTTATTTCACGCATAACATTATTCTTGTAAAACCTGTATTGCTATTGGGTTTCATATTCCAAGAGTAAATGGAAAGGTGCGTCTTGAAGTTGGCAGATATACATAAGTCAATATTGAATTAACGTTACATTATGCGTTCTTGTTATACGCTAACGTAAATGGGGCCACTAGTTCTTACTCAAGGTGTCTACAATAGTAAAGATAGAAAAGTGACATTCTTATTCATGAGAATACTTAGAAAGAGTAATACGTAAAAAGAGCTGTCTTGGAAATACTGACCTATCGGTTATATTACATAAGAGAAAATTTGCCTTTGGGGCTTTCGATACATGTTTTCTACTTGAGATTAGAACCCAATCTAATGGGTCCTTGCAATGTATCACCAGTAAGGCTAAACATGCTAAAGAAACGTGCACTATATACACTGGAATTAAAGGGCAACTGGGATGTGAGTCACATCTAAGCACATGTCTGTTTCGCCCGTGACAAATAACATGTAAAAAGAGAAGAATTCTTCGCAGCCTTTTGTTCTCACAAAATGACGCAATATGTCTTTGAGGTGAACATAGTGAAGCATACGTGAAGGTTATAGTGCATTGACTTACGCATGATTGATGATACAATCAATTCCCACTCAGTAAGAACATCGTACAACAGCATCATCCGTAAATCATGTCCTTCGTGTTGTCAATTGACGATTAACTAATTTAGTCAAAGATTTGCAAGAGACTACTCCAAGCAATTGCCTGAAGTTTTATACGTGGATGAAAACTTTCACATAATCTCCCGCACCTTGTGCAAGTCAATGTGTTGAACAAATCAAAATTAAGGAATTATTATTTTTTGGTAAAGGTGTTAAAATATACTCCCGTTTAAATGCTTTGGATATTTTTTGGACGAGTTTTTGTATAATTATAAAAAGAATAGAACAGATACTGAAATTGCAATATTTAACAGACATGGCCAATAAAAACGCAGTTTCTACGGTCTTTGATATTGATCAATCAAATTGATCGTGTATATGCCGCATTAAAGTAACAAAAAATCATCAGTACGGCACTTAACACCCTTTTTGGTCACACCCTCTTTTGGTCCAAACACATGTCATTTGTAATATTTATTATAAAAACAAATGTTGCTCATAATACATTTACCATCTTTTTTGTAAGCACATTACTAGAATATAATGAATCTGTATTTTAGTCTCTGATACAAAACAACTTAGTTACATTGTTTAAAATCATCTTGATCATATTTTGAGAGTGATATAATGACTTTTTTACATTCGTCCGATAGTTTTTTGACCATTTAACATGGAAATATGTATAAGTTTTTCATTACTTGCCCTCACAAGAGCCCAAATCAAGTGAAAGTTTTGCTTTAACACAAAAATCACAGGAGAGCCTTTTCGTCAATATTGGGCTGCAGTAAGTGGATGAACCTCTTTGAAACATTGATATTGCTGTATATGAAATGTCACGGTGGGTAGAATGACGTATAATATGAGTCTGAAATGCATTTTGTACGTCAATGAAGATAGTAAAGTAGTAGGTACAATACATCAAAAACTCCTTTGTCACAACTGCCATCAGAAATAGGTCACCTTTTACAATAGTTTTAATGTTGCTCAGTGATCTTGCACAAGTTTTTATTGAAATGTCACCGAATTATTTATAGAACTCCTTTGCAAAGTATTTATTGATTTCAGAAATATTAGGTCTTGTGGTCATCAATTTGCAGATCATGATTCATAAAGTTAATTCCATAAGACGAATAGAAAAATATAACTCATTGCTGTATCTATTAGGACAAAGCCCCCGACCTGTTTCTACTTCACAATTAAAGCTCCTCTGGGATATGCGAAATGCCACATAATAAACGGAGATTTTATACTGTTATATGTAACACTTTCGCATACTCTCTGCTTTTTTCTGGCAAACCATGAATTCAATGGAGTCTACACAGGACGCAGATATGAATATCGAAAATGTATATATGGCATTTGCTGTACAAACACGAATACTAATGAGATTCCGGATTTCCCCTTAAAGAACGATAGAGTGGCGTGATATGATCGGACATCTATATGTCATGGTCGTGTCGAAGAAGTTTTTGATTGAAGGATTAGGTGATAACATGACTATCAAGGAGAATGGTGTGATTTTGCAGAAGTTTGTAACGGACGGTGGACTAAGCGATAAAGAACATGGCCTTGACAATATTGAGCTTCAGTTTGTTACCGGCAGGCCACGAATTCAGCTCGAATGCATTTGTAGCGGAATCACCAGGACAGACCGGGTCAAACGACGAATGGCACATATACTTAGGAGTATGCAACATGATTAGAAAGTATAAAACTAGAAGGCTATATATTTGTACACAAATACGGCTATACCCGCATGTTATCGGTGTACCCAAACTTACAGTCCTTATTTGCTGATGCCTTAAAATAAACAAATTGTATGTGTAAAAATTGAAAGTCCAAGTCACAAGCTTTTATAATTGAATGTAGGTTGCGCCGTTGTAGCACTTAAAATAAATATATTGTAAAATGTTCCTTCCCAGGGGAGTCGTCTCTCTTATTCTCCATAGGGTGCTGTTGTCAGTCTCTCTTACTCACAGTGAGGCTATGCAATATGATTAAGGAAAAACTATTCCAGAGGGAGTATGTAAATTAAATGGAACAGCCATTTCAGAGGGAGTATGTAAATTAAACGGAACAGCCTTTTTGGGGGCCATTTCAGAGGGAGTATGTAAATTAAATGGAACAGCCAATGGGTATGTAATTTAACTGGAACAGCCTTAACGCATCACGCTGGTATTTCCAATTATGATATCATACGATCTGTCTGTTTAGTCCTTCGTGTGTGGGGTGGATGGGTGTGTGGATGTTACTAACAATATAATTCTCAGGTGCTATCTGTGTACAAATTCTGAGCCCGGAAGCTGCCTTATTTGATGAGAAACGGCCCGCCCTTTGTTTTAACATTTGGGGCCCTGGGGCCCATAATATTTGACTTATGAGGCCCATGTACATAATTATGTTGAAGTATAATTGCCTAGTACTATCAGTAGACTCAAGCTGGCCACTGTAGCTACTTTATTTACTGAGTAACGGCCGGCCCTATGTTTTAGCGTTTGGGGCCCTGGGGCCAATATTATGTGATATATGGGGCTCATATGTACATAGTTCTCAGGTGCAAACTGTGTACCAACTCTGAGCCATAAAGCTGCTTTATATAATGAGAAACGGCCGGCCCTTTGTTTTAACATTTGGGGCCCTGGGGCCCCATGTATATGACTTATGGGGCTCATGTACATATGTTGAAGTGTGATTCTCAAGTGCTATCAGTAGACTCAAGCTGGGCATTGTAGCTGCTTTATTTACTGAGTAACGACCGGCCCTATGTTTTAGCGTTTGGGGCCCTGGGGCCCATATTATGTGACATATGGGGATTATATATACATATGACAATATAATACTAAAGACCTATCTGTGTACCAAATCTGAACCCTGTAGCTACTTTATTTGTTGAGAAACGGCCGGCCCTTTGTTTTAAAATTTCGGCCCCTGGGGCCCCAGCCTTGTACATCTGGGGCCAAAATGGGCAAAAGGCACATCTACAACTTAGGGCCCATACATATGCCACATATGAGCCCTAGTGATCTTGTACTTTTAGAGCTAGGCTTGTCAATCTGTTGCACCATATTTTAACATTTGGGCCCCTAGGGCCCATAATATATAACATATGGGGCTCTTGTATATTGTAAATATAGAGTACCCCTAGGGCTATCAGTGTACCAACTCAGGGCCCTGAGGCTGCTTCATTTGATGAGAAATGGTGTGCTTTGTATTTTCACATTTGGGCCCCTGGGGCCCGTGACCTTTGACCTCTGGGGCCAAGATGGGCAAAAGGCACTTCTACAGGGTAAGGCCCATAAGTGTACCACATATGGGCCCCAG
The DNA here is from genome assembly GCF_039555335.1 of Amphiura filiformis. Taxonomy (NCBI): domain Eukaryota; kingdom Metazoa; phylum Echinodermata; class Ophiuroidea; order Amphilepidida; family Amphiuridae; genus Amphiura; species Amphiura filiformis. The sequence continues at coordinate 74,258,590 of NC_092630.1, forward strand.
GGCCTTTGTAGTTTTAGCGCTAGCCTTGACAGAATGATGTGTTTGATGGAGAAGGAGGAAAAGGAGGAGAACTAGAAGGCTATATATTTGTAAACAAATACGGCTATACCCGCATGTTATCGGTGTACCCAAACTTACAGTCCTTATTTGCCGAGGACTTAAAATAAAGAAATTGTAAAAAGTCGCCCAATTGGGCAACAAATGTGTAAAAAGTGAAAGTCCAAGTCACAAGCTTTAAATGAATGTAGGTTGCACTGTCGTAGCACTTAAAATAAAGAAATAGTAAAAAGTCCCCTCCCAGGGGATTCGTCTCTCTTACTCTCCATAGGTTGCTGTTGTCAGTCTCTCTTACTCACAGCGAGGCTATACAATATGATTAGGGGAAACTATTCCAGAGGGAGTATGTAAATTAAACGGAACAGCCATTTCAGAGGGAGTATGTAAATTAAACGGAACAGCCTTTTTTGGGGCCATTTCAGAGGGAGTATGTAAATTAAATGGAACAGCCAATGGGTATGTAATTTAACTGGAACAGCCTTAACGCTTCACGCTGGTATTTCCAATTATGATATAATACGGTCTGTCTGTTTAGTCCTACGTGTGTGGGGTGGAGGGGTGCGTGCGTGAGTGTTAGTAACTATATAATACTCATGTGCTATCTGTGTACAAATTGCTGAGGACTTAAAATATAGAAATTGTAAAAAGTCGTAAAAAAGTGTAAAAATTGAAAGTCCAAGTCACAAGCTTTAATTTAATGCAGGTTGCACTCTCGTAGCACTTAAAATAAAGAACTTGTAAAAAGTTCCCTGCCAGGGGAGTAAGTCTCTCCATAGATTGCTGTTGTCAGTCTCTCTTATTCACAGTGAGGCTATGCAATGTGATTTAGGGGAAAACTATTCCAGAGGGAGTATGTAAATTAAATGGAACAGCCATTTTAGAGGGAGTATGTAAATTAAACGGAACAGCCTATTTTGGGACCATTTCAGAGGGAGTACGTAAATTAAATAGAACAGCCAATGGGTATGTAATTTAACTGGAACAGCCTTAACGCTTCACACTGGTATTTCCAATTATTATATTAATAATTATAATACGGATATGTCTGTTTAGTCCTACATGTGTAGGGTGGGGGGAGGGGTATGTGGATGTTAATAACAATATAATTCTCAGGTGCTACTGTGTACAAATTCTGAGCCCGGAAGCTGCTTTATTTGATGAGAAACGGCCGGCCCTTTGTTTTAACATTTGGAGCCATGGGGCCCATAATATTTGACTTATGAGGCCCAGGACATGTGTTGAAGTTTAATTCTCTAGTGCTATCAGTAGACTCAAGCTGGGCACTGTAGCTGCTTTATTTACTGAGTATCAGCCGGCCCTATGTTTTAGCGTTTTGGGGCCCTGAGGCCCATATAATGTAATATATGGGGCTCACATGTACATATAACAATGTGATTTTCAGGTGCAATCTGTGTACTAACTCTGAGCCCTAAAGCTGCTTTATTTACAGAGTAACAGCCGGCCCTATGTTTTAGAGTTTGGGGCCCTGGGGCCCATATAATGTAATATATGGGGCTCACATGTACATATAACAATGTGATTTTCAGGTGCAATCTGTGTACTAACTCTGAGCCCTAAAGCTGCTTTATTTACAGAGTAACGACCGGCCCTATGTTTTAGCGTTTGGGGCCCAGGGGCCCATATTATGTGACATATGGGGTACATATATAAATATCACAATATAATACTGAAAACCTATCTCTGTACCAAATCTGAGCCCTGTAGCTACTTTATTTGCTGAGAAACGGCCGGCCCTTTGTTTTAACATTTGGGCCCCTGGGGCCTCTAGCCTTGTACATCTGGGGCCAAAATGGGCAAAAGGCACATCTACAATTTAGGGCTTAATGTGCAACATATGAGCCCTAGTGCCCTTGTAGCTTTAGAGCTAGGCTTGTCAATCTGTTGCCCCATATTTTTAACATTTGGGGCCCTGGGGCCCATAATATATAACATATGGGGCTCATGTATACTTGTATTTATAGAGTACCCTTGGGACTATCAGTGTACCAACTTATGGCCCTGAAGCTGCTTCATTTGATGAGAAACGGCGTGATTTGTATTTTCACATTTGGGCCCCTGGGGCCCGTGACCTTTGACCTCTGGGGCCAAGATGGGCAAAAGGCACTTCTACGGGGTAGGGCCCATAAGTGTACCACATATGGGCTCCAAGGCCTTTGTAGTTTTAGCGCTAGCCTTGACAGAATGATGTGTTTGATGGAGAAGGAGGAGGAGGAGGAGGAGAAGAAGAAACCACAGGATGGCAATATACCCGTCCATGCTTCGCATGCGGGTATAAGAAGGAGGAGAAGAAACCACAGGATGGGAAGATACCCTGCATGCGCTGCATGCGGGTATAACAATCAAGCTGATTATGCATATCCATTGTTTTCCTCCATGTCGCCAGCTAAGGTGCGTTCCGTATTATGTGTCCCTGCTCGTTACACATACGCGCGTATTAGACTTGGGATTGTCATTTTCTAAGGTTTTCGTATGAAATTTCTCAAACTTTCAGCTTTCTTTTACTTTTTATTTGATCAAAATTGAACATTCCGTTCAAATTTTACAAATGAAAAACTGTCAACAGAAAATGCGAAAATAATCCATAATGAGTGATATCTCATATGAATACATGCATTCCATTTCTTATGTATTTTATTGTTTTCAAGCAGTGATATTTTATAAATCATTGAATACAAATTAATTGCAGATCTAAAATGCACCCGTTAAACCAAACATATTGTTGCATTGAATATCAACATGTTACAACAGTAAAAATAATCATTCTGATCATCAAAATTATGTTAATTAGCTAATTAATATTCAATTATTGATTTTGTAAACTTTAAAGTAAATTTTCTCATATTTCATATTTTCACCAATTTTGGAATTTCAACAAAATGTGGAAGCAAAACTACACCCCCTACTGGCCTAAAATTTGGAATGAATATGTTTTAATCCATGATCTGTGCATTGAGCCTACTTTTGAAAATGTTGACTGCATACTTCAATGTGAAATGTCTGCCATACGAATGTTGCCCATGACGAAAATTTCACATTAGCATGATTCTTGGATGCAGCTGTTGATAGCCATACCCCGTAAGTCTGTACAAATAGGCTCAATGCACAGATCTCGTTGATACCTTAATGAGCTTCATACGATGTTTAGTTCTTGCTCTACATTTGTTGTCGTTTCTCGGTTGTCCAGCTAATTAATTATGCAAATTAGCTAATTAATATTCATAAAACTATGCACTAATGTATTTCTCCATATGGTCATCATTTATGTATAACCTAACAATGATGTTTAGTTATCAAAATAGGTCAATCCCAGGTCTAATACCTTAAGTATGGGTATTAAGTCGGTAAGTTTTTACACTTGTACGATTAAGAAAAAGGCGGGGAAAGGCTTAACAGATACGTTACCACAGATACGTTACCCCAATATGTACAAGTTATATTGCTATCAAATATTGTTGAAAAATCACCCAAGCATTGTTTTGTGTTCTGAAACTATTAATGTTTACGATTATAAATGATTTTCATAAATTCTTCGTGGTTGGTATATTGTCATTCCTGTGACGAATAACTGTACGTCATCAGTGTATAGGTGAATTTGATACTGTAACGACGGATAATCTGATCAATAGGGTGGGTGTAGTAAGACTTAACGGAGTGTCTGAGCTCCCTAATCAAACACTTGACCAGCTTCATCAATATACGGCTTGAACCAGTTGGAGACATTATCGCTGAGCCCAAAATCTTACCCAACCGCTGCAAGGGAATACCATAATCCACTGTATCAAATCATAGACAAGCATTACCAAAAAGGCGGCATGTGCGCTATAAAAATACACTGACTGGTGACCGTGACGGCCACCGGCTCAGGTATATTTCACTACCGTCACTCTCGTATTCACTACCTGTATAAATGGGTGAAATCACTTCACCGGTAATTTGATTGACAATTGCTATTCGTTTGAGTGTATTTAGCCTGAAATTTACGTTCGTGCGCAGACAGAAATGGTGTGCGTACTGGACTACTGCTTTAAGTTCAAAAGTAGAAGTGACTTATTCCGTCGTGATTGATTGACATTCGCTGCCCAGAAATGATCACAAAACGTTTCACAGATTACGTTTAAATTTGGGGTTATATAATGGTATAAAACATTTCAATAACATCCAGAAAATATTTTTGAAAACTTGATGCAAAACATTCCGACATAATGCTATTAACTTTTGACAACATATTTTGTAAGCATGTTTGCCAAATAATGTTTTAACAACATTTTAGTGTTTTCTTGGTGGGCACTATCGTACTTAGTTCCGGATCTGAAAGTACATTTATTTCAGAAAGAAATATTCGTTTGAATCAAAAATTATTTTGTTTTTACTAGGGAAAATATGTTATTTTTTATTGATGAATTTCTCGCTAATTTAGACCGGTAACTCAACATTCAGTCTCGATACATGCAAGTCTAGCATTGTCAGGTTAACACTCCCCATTACTGTGTGGAGTTTATTCGCCAAGATGGCGGACAAGAAATGCCATTATTTATATATACTCTCTTGCAAAAATACAGCGTATTTAGCCAATATCAACACCTCAGCTTCGTACTTCACAATAACAGTAATGGAAGGAAACGTACATTGTTCGGCACTTATATTTTACACAAGTCAATCTCTTACAAAAAAGAGTGCACATGTGTAGTGAGTATGTGACTGACTTCATTTGCGCAAATGAGTGGCTTATCCTGTACTCTAGATCCTTGGTTCTATTGAATGACAGATTTACACCAAGATAATGTTGCCCCTTCGTTTGTGGAAGGTACAAGTCTCTGTCTCCTACGCTCCGAATTTAGTTGGATCTTCGTTACACTGCACAATATCTGTTCATGTCTTCTATTTGTTTATAATGAAAATAAATAAAGCATGGGACGTTATGGGAATCAAAATATGAATAACAAATAGTTAATAACAGTATAGCACGTCTGTCAGATGGTTTTATGTAGGTTAATAGCTTAATTGATTTCCTGAAGTAGATTTAACGGCAATACAATCAACATTACAAGTACGTGGGTCGTACTTTGCTACTTCAGTTCGGGGGCACTGCTAATTCAAAGACGTCTCTGATATCAAAGACTCTTCAGTGCCGAGTCACCTGACAGTATCATAATTCAAAGACGTCTCATAAATCACATACTCCCTAGTTTCAAAACCCAGCCGCAAACGATATTGTGAACGTGAACTGGCGCAACCGGAATAATTTTGCGAGTAGGCCTAATCAGCATGATCAGGGTTGTAGCTAGCTCAAGTGCCTGCTAGCTCCTGCTTATTTTACTATCCAATTTATGAATTAAATCGCGGGCTCGGGATACACTCTTTCTAGTGAACGTGAGAAATCGGAGAATGCTAAAAAAATGTTGCTCTTTTTCATAATTGAGCTTAAATGCTGCAGAATAACTTTGCTCCCTCGACGACATTTTGCAGACTTTCAATTCTCCAGGACACATCAAAACTGTTTATTGGTTATTTTCGGAGCATATATTTTTTTACAGATTTCCAACTGAGCCGCGAATTTTAGTTTTAGGCTTATATGAACACTCGTGCTCAATAATTCTTTCAATTCAGCCTAAGTTTAGGCTTTTCTGTTTTGCTTGAGGGGGATGTGCTATAATAGGCCTATAGTCATTATATCTATGAAAGATAGGCCTATAATTCATACATAACAAATTTCCTGCGGACCTGACTTCTGCATGAGTATGAACCTGCTCAATTAGGCCTATATGGATAAATGCAAGTTAGCCTTTTCTTTTTTGACGGAGAAGGGTGCCTGAGGGGGATGTACTCCCTCAGAAGTTGGAGAATTATTTTCAAAAAGTTATGAAAGGCACAATAAAGTCATTTGGTGTAAAAGTTTACACTTATTATTCGTATTATTTTGGGCATAACAGATTTCAACGGACCCGACTTGTGAGGGAATATTATCCTCAAACTAAAAGCCAATTGGTGCATCATTTTGCATTAGGCCCCTATTATTAACTTATTTTTCCGACCATCATGATTAAGCATAGCCTATAGGCCATATAACCATGTCATGATAATGCATAATATGTATTTTAGAATGGATTTCCAGTGGATGCGACTTCCCGTCACAACTTTCAAGCATGAACATAATTATGATGCGCAATGACTCAGAACGTATACTCTTCCTCGTTTCTTCTTGTTTTCTTCCTTGTTTTCTTTCCACTTTTCCCCCATAAGAAAGAAAAAAAATCCCCGGATATTGAAATGAGCCTGGGTGGCTGTGGCAAAACAAAATTTTCAACCAGTTTTGCTAATATTTTGTCCTGATTTTTGTAACATTTTCGTTCCGGTATGGTATTGGCAGTTATTTTATATATGTTTTCAGTTGTCGGGTTATTTCTTTCAATTTTTGGGAAATCAGACCGAAAAAGTAGACCTTTTCTTTTCCTCCTTTTCCGCCCTTCAATTTTTGTAGGGGGCACTATACTGCCCCACTGGCTATGCCCAGGCCCGTACGCAGAGTGGGCCGTGCGGTGGGGCAAAAGTCCTCAAAAAATCCTAATTTACGACCTTAGTGAGCAAAAAAATGTGTTTTTTATGCTTTTTTAGTCAAAAAAAGGTCCAAAGTTTGTGAAGAAGGTCCACTTTTTACAAAATAGCCCCCTGGAAAAAAAAGAAACACTTTTTCAAAATCAGCACCCCGCAAAAAAAAACGGGCCTGGCTATGCCCCTACTTTATCACTCCCCTTCCTCTCCCTCCCTCTCCCTTCTCTCTTTCTCTCTCTGCCTCCCTCATTTTTTTTAAGACCCGGGCTGCAGGCCCCAAAGCCCCACTCCCTAGGCAGTGGGCACGCGCCTGGTTTACCGTAATTTGTTGATCTATTTTGAGCCACCTAATCATAACATAACCCTACCCCTATCAATAAAATACAAGTGTCCATATTTCTCCGAATTCATCCCATGCACGTGTGCAAGAGTCAGGCTACGAGGTTAGGCCTGAACGTTTCCGTAGGGGCCTACCATTTTTCAAGTCATTTTGAATATATTTTTGAAAAGTTGACGCCACAATGCGTGCCAAAAATCGCTCCCCTTCCCCCTCGTTGACTGCCCAAAAATTCATTGTTCCCTCCTTTTTTTGCCTTGCCAAAATATTCACTCCCCCCATGACTTGGGATTTTTTGTTACTTCAAAACGTTGGATATGGCTCGATTTTGCCAATCTAAGTGTTTTCTGGGACCATTTGTCAGAATTTGCACAGATAGATATGATGTTTGCACAGGCAGATATTTGCTAAACATAGGAAAGCATATTCCGATACAGTCACCTTCTTTCCGATGTGCTGCATCTAGCCCCAAACTGTAAAAAAAGCACGACGTATGTGATATCACAGATCCCCGTATGTGAAATCACTGACCCGTCTTTGATATCAGAGACGTCTTTGAATTAGCAGTGCCCCCGAACTGACTTACATCTAATAAGAAAACTAATTTAAGATGTCATGTAAATATTTGCTTCCCATAAGCTGAACTAATGGGAATTGGAAACAATTCTTTTTCAAGCTTAGTCCTGTTACAAAACTTGTTTACAAGCCTCTGCTAAATTAGAGTGGAAAGAAATCTAAACGAATTATATCAACCCTAAACCCCCCAGGTGCTTTTTGGCGAGGGAAAAGGAAAGAAGGAAGAATCGGTTTGGTTTTGAATATCCGACCCCTCGGGTGCCACACATGCGACCGAGAATATCGCGCCACGGGGGTGCACATTGGCAGGCCAAGCTTTCTGTGCCCATATGTTCGTATGTCATATATATTCGTCAAGTGTTAAATGGACGTACTATCACGAGCCTTATTGATTCAAGGCCAAAATCACCTTTTACCCAAATTCACACGAATGCACAACAACAATACACTGTTTGATTAAGTTAACAAAATCTAAGCCTTTAATTGAAAGTAAGATATGATTGGTACATACCAACAATTGCACATACAATAATAATCACACAGTCACAATTTTAACTAATCAATACTTAACCAGCAGTCTTGATGATCATAGAGTTCTTGCAATGTTCTGGGCGGCTGATGTAAATCTCCTTATTTTATTTGCTTATCCTGCTAAAATCATTGTTCAGCGAAGTCCGTTGTACACTTATATAACTCCTCCAGGAATCAGGCTTCGTTCTGCACTGCTTCACTTTATTGACAGAATAGTGTGTTGTTTTATAAACCAGACTCCAGCAAGTCTCTCAAAATCGCCTTCATTGCTGTATTAGAATAGCACATTATTGGCTATGCAAACTGGTTAAAATGTATCTGCTTTTGACGACCACACACATGCAGAGTCTACAATCTCTCTTCATCTTCTGTATTCATCAAAAAACAAATGATCTATTAATAGACCATTCTGCCATTCACTTCCTGGGGGAATTTCTAAAATGATGTAATTTCACTTTACATTATCTGGGATTCTCATAATGATTTTCCAAACAATCCAAAAGTAGATATGATTCAATTTGTTTTGATCAACTTGATGCAAGAGAGGGATTATCCCAAATGTCTCATGAAATAGATTTTAATTGTAAACAAAAATAAATATTCAAATTAAATTACTCAGGGCACATCACATTACAATGTGCCTATTTGTAAATATGCCTATTTGTTTTTTTTAAAAAGGACAGTAATTATTTTAGATGATGTTGATGTTCTTAGTTATAAAAGAAAATGAAAGAAAACACATAAACATCTTAAGAACGTTAAAGAAAAGAAAAAATATACATAGAATCATTTGTTTGAATATCATGATATAGTTTCTGGCTCGAAGATCTTTCGGGACCGTGTGACATTAAAATATCTTTTGTACGAATATCAATGATACAAGTTCGAAATACCCTGGAAAACTTATATTATGAGCCGGGTGTAAATTCCAAATGGTGTGCCAAAAAATGCTTGCCCCTTCTCGGCCTTTCAAAATTCGCTTGCCGTCCTCCCTTTACACGTGTCAAATTGTTTTGATCCCAATTTGCAAACCTTAAATGGTCTAAAAATATAACTGCTAGCGTAGTGAGGAAGAAAATTTGCAAAAGCGTTTCCGTACATTTTAGAGCGTTTTATTTTTATGTGTGGCCAAAATCCTACTCTTGGCTTGCCAAAAACTGTTTGACCGCCTTTCGGCTGGCCAAACAATTCCCCGAATTTTATCCTCCCAGATTTTATAGTGATTGCACAGCCCCTAAGAAACAATTCCACGAAGAGTGTCTGGCAGCAGAATGCACAATGCCTATTTATCCATTGCTGCGCACCGACTAATGGGAGCTTTAATGTGATGTATTGAAACAAACTCCTCAACAAAAGTTTCGAAAATATTTTCAAGCATCTATACCTCAGATTTTTTGTGACATTTTCATTTGGCGACGTCTTCCATATCAATGGGCAGCTCATTTATTCCACTTCGACCAGCGTGTCCAGGATCTGTTCCTGCTGGGGGCTCAGAGGCAGTGGCGTGGCGTAACTGGGGGGGGCCGAATTGACCAATTTCATCATCAATTCTGCGCCCTTTCAAGCGATGAAAGTCAAAATTTTCGCGTGTTCCGCGCGCATTTAACCACACTATCCATTTAGATCAATTTATGACCGAAATTCAACTTCATTATAACCAAAATTAATTAGTAGTATTCGTGCAAATTTTTTTGCGCTCCGCACACAATTGTTTCAAGATTTTTTTTCTTGGGGTGAGGGGCGCCATGTATCCTTTGCCCCGGGCGCCACAACCCCTAGCTTTCAGAGTTATGGGGTGGGGGCCCTTAATGGGTAAAATCTCAACAACAACAAAAAAACCAGCTGATTTTACATGATTTTTAACAAAGTGCGGGGGCAAGCCGCTTTACCTCGATTTCTTCTCTACACAGGTTTGAAATGGGGAGCTGTTATGAGTGTTGTCCACTGGGCGTTCTTCAAAGGTAGCTGACATATTCTAACGAGACGACAGCGGAATAAATGTAAAGCGCTTTAATACATGTGAGAGGCGTTGCATAAATGCCAACATGTATCTATTTTTCGTTGAAGAAGGAAGCCTTTAACATTCATATTTTAACCACAAGGGGATGTGCCACCTAGGTTTCATTATCATTGAGGTATAGGACTTTTTATTTTTTTGGAGAAGAGCAGGTAGGGTAACTACTTGATTATATTACTACATGTTCATACTACATACTCTGAAAATTTTAGAAAATTCGCACGAGGCGGTTTTTTTTAAATCACATTTTTGTTTCTAAAATGGGGTTATAGCGCCCTCAACGGGCACTCTCTCCATAGGGCTACATGTAAAGACCAGTTATAGACAAATGGCCCTAAAATAAAAAGGCCCGTTCATTTTTCCTCAAATTTTGCATATGATGTAGATTTAACATCTGGAATGTAATGCAAGTGGTGTCGTTGCTGCTCTTCTAAATTTCATTTTTAAAATGTCCGCCCCAGACCAAGGTGTACGTGCCCTTGGTTAAAAATTGGTACAAATTAACATTCTGTTAAGCCTTGTTTTCCAGGACATTAATCTCTATAATATGGTGTTGTAATGAAAAAAAAAACCTGTTATAGTGCCCTTAAAAAATAAAAATATATAAAGTTGAGAGATAAATGATTATACAAATTAATTATAAAGACAGGGGGCCTATATTTCCTGTGTCTCCAGGATATCAGTCAATGTGATGTATTAAATGCGAGGATCACAGAGGATATAATGCCTGAGGAAATATGTATAATAAATAAACAAGTGAAGTTCAACTTGTCCATTGGACCATAGACCATTTATTGGACGGCCCAAAGGTAGCTGACATTCTAACGACAGCGGAATAAAGTTAATATTTAATGTCTTACATTGACCGATGTCCTGCTAGGACACAGCAGATAGGTTGCTACCCTCTTTATAATTAATTTACTTGGCTGTGAGACATATTGATGAGAGAATAAAATCATTACATATTTAATTTCCCGGCTTATCTTATCCACCATGAGCTGTTTTGGCGTGTGGTGGTGAACTTAACAACATGTAATCTCCGAACGGTCCTGATGTTTTCTCTTTCTTTTTATTTATTTATTTATTTAAAACAAAAAATGTATTGCCAGTTTTCCTGTGCTTCACTTCTTTATTTATTATAAAAATTACTTATAGCACAATATGAAATACAAATGCTTAACAAAAAGATCCTGGTATGAAAAAGGCACACATAATATATTAGATACTACTGTGCAAAGGGATCAATATTAAAGGGGGGTAACCCTATCAGTTTAGGATATGGATTGTCTTCAAACTTACAAACAATTTCAAATATTGTCCCCTTTATGCATCTATGTGAGAAAACGAGAAAATTTTCAGCGTAAAAGTGAATAATTAGCACAATTAGCAAGCCAATACGTTGGTACGCATGAATTGCATTGTGGTCCGGCATCCAGAAACAACACTCCCGTCGAGTGCTTCGCCATACCACTACGCCCATCATTCTTGTGACAAAATATCTCATTCTTTTTATTTGAATTTGACCCTGGCTACCACTATACCCTGTTTTTTTCCCGATTTAAAAAAATATAATCTATTAAATGATACCAAAAACTCATCAACAATGAGAAAAATCGGGGGGATAATGCTGTCGATCGGGTTACGGACCTTTAAGTATTCATGCAGGTTAATAACATCACTGTAATAACATGTAACCTGCATTTTATCCTCTGGGTGACGGGCTGTCTAATCACCAACAAGGATATTCCGTCTATAAATCAAGCCCGAGGAAGTGATAGCGACGAGCTCGGAGATGCCATAAAACAGATCTACGGTAGTTGAAAGTTCTAAAATAAATATCGCCCGAATAATAGCTCAAATCGGACCCAACTATTATAGATCAGTTACTATGGGATGTTTCCGTGCTAGTCGTTTCTTCGCGTTTGATAATTGTTTTTTTAATGATTTATTTATAACATTCGGCCGAGGCCAGGCAAATGGCCAATGGTGCTACGAGGCTACTAAATTAAAGTGTCATGATTCCAACCGAATATGACGGGACAGAGATGTGGGAAGAGATCATGATGCAGTCATGTCTACAGTAGAATTCATCTCGACCTTTGCAGGAGTTAAACCCCATTAAAAGCTATTAAACCAAGATAACACTCATTGAAGCAGCTCAACTGATTAAATCAGATCTTCTCTGGTTGTGCACAAGTGTCTGTTTTACATGTGCGACATCGCAATAAAGCTGGTATTATAGCTTCAGTTGGGTAACCAATTATAAAGGAAACGAAAGGAAACAATGGTATGTGTACCTTTGTTCACGAAATGAGACAATGACCTGCTTTTTGTTAACCAGCATTCTTCAAAATGAGAAACATAATGATTGTTGACTTAACACGGTTTGGAAATAATTTATTCATATTTTTGGTGTTATCTGTCGTTTACATATCCTTCCTAAAACACAAAAGTGCGACCCTCTCCAAACATCTAAATTAGCTAAAAATTTAGGCCATGTTACAACACTATATTTTCTAGAACCTATTTAGAATAGTTTAAATGTAGCTTGTACCGTTTTTTTTTTTTTTTCTTCAGAACGGAGCGGTCCGTTACCAATATTGTTCAATATTTTCGGTCAAATCTCCATTCAATTAACATTGGGAGTTGGCTAGCTAGCTATGCTTTGCCCTCACTCATATTCTACGAAAGTGCGACCCCTTCTGAACATCTAACCTAGCTGTAATTTTAGGTCATGTTAGAGAAATATATTTGCTAGAAGTTTGGAGAATAGTTAAAATATTGGCCGGTTATTTTTCACACAGTGATGTTAACTAGGCAATGCCCATATACCTATAACATACACTGTTTGTAGAGGTCACGCGTCAATGGTGAGAGCACTGTGTATTGTGTAGGCCTATAGAAAAACGGACAGTAACTGCAGTATGTCCGATTTTAGAACCAGGTGGAAAACCGGAGCACCTGGAGAAAAACCTGCGAGGATGAACATGGATCGGCAACCAAACTCACTTGGGGCAACGCGGGGAAATTGAACAAGAGCCGGGACCCAAGCCGCAGTGGTGAGAAGCGAGTGAGAAGACCACGACTCGAACCCGTCCTCTCAATTGATTGCATTTGATTCCGTACAATATTTGCCCTGTCCCCCCATCTTCTTTGCGGGGCTAATACAAGCAACACTGATAATTGCCATAATACTCACCTTGTAAGTCACTTATAATAAATATGATAGCCAACGTGAGCCATTTATGCAATCCCATAATTCCAAGGAAAAATTTTATACAGGGGTCAAAATTCAAAGTTGCTCATATTTTGTTATTATCTGGTCATAAGGATTCAGATTTATCGAGTTAAACAAAAAAGGTTGAAGGTCAACATTTAGGCTCCACATAGGTCAAAACGGAAGTTTCCTCCGATTTTGATGAAACTAGTCTAAAAATGTTCGACTTGTTACAACGATTTCAAAAAGGAATAGCAATACCTGAGATATTTTCAATACTCAATCAGACCTATTGGTTGTGAGATCTTTTGCTGTTTTTGTTCCCGCTCCAGTCAACCACTCTTGGATATTTTTTTTCTTAGTTGTATGACCAGTTTAAATATTATATACTTCAACCTATTTTGGTGTGTTTAAAATGTCCTTTATGTAACCAAATGTCCTAGATAGTGTAAACTATTCTCATTCTTGATTGTTATAACAAGATCACAAAATTGAGACAATTTTCATCAAAATCGAAGAAAACTTTCTGTTTTGACATATGCGTGGCTCAGATGTTGACCTGTCGACCTTTATGCTTATAACTTCGGTAAGGTATTAGTCGTACATTTTATGAATCCTTTATGAACTTTGCAATTTGACCCCGGTACAAACATCGACCTCGAAATTCTGGGCTAACGTTGGCTAACGTATTTTTCTTAATAAGTGATCCACAAGCAGAGTATACTTCAGTTCTGTTGCCTGTATCACCTGCGGCTCAATTGTGACACCAAAATTGATTAACCTGCAGTACTAGCCTATACTGCAGGGATTTTGTGCAACTCTATTGCCTGGGTGAAACATGCTCGGACCTTTAATATTGTAGCACAATGATAGCATGTAACTTTGTAAAATTCTCTGGGACTTCCAAGTCGATTCGATAAATTATCATCCAATTATCATAAAGGATAAGGCTGCGATCATCTACTATAGGTTCCAGAGTAAAAAATAAGTACAGCTTGTCTGTACGCAGTGCGATAATGCTCACACATATGAGGCCTCCACTAATAAGGAAGAAGAAGAAGAAGAATTCGCTCCCTGTTGACGCAAAATAATGTGACAACAAAGCTAATGGTAATCAATTGCAGCACTCTTATGTGATGTACTTTGCTTCAGAATTTATTACTTCAATATTAACATGCTTCAAAACATTAGCATTCAAATACAAAAGAAATTCTTAATTTTACAAATGTTACAATAATATTTTGACAACATTGGACTTGTTTGTTCGACAATTATCAATTCTTTTTAAAAATTTGTTTACACTTGACAGAATGTCTGTATGCAAAATGTCTGTGATTATTATTGACAACAAATTCACCGATTAATTTTTTATAAAGAAATCAATGCGAGAATCATTCACTCAATACTCTACTCACCATCCTCTTTTGTTATGCATAGTCGTGCTAAAAGTCGAAATTTGATTGAAATCAGCACAATACCTTTTTGCTTTGAAATTAATTTTCTCGGTCAAATAAAAAACAATTATTTTTCCAGTAATATCGGATAAAAACATATAAACTATAAAATATAAACCTTTTTTTGGAATTAACTTTTTACTAATATAGTAAAGAAAGATTTTCCCCACCTCTATATTAAAGGCACATCGTGTGGATCTATATATTCTAGTTTTGTCAGAATATCCATTTTTATTTCACCTTTTTTCACTTGCGACTGCCAAAATGTCC
This sequence comes from Amphiura filiformis, assembly GCF_039555335.1. Taxonomy (NCBI): domain Eukaryota; kingdom Metazoa; phylum Echinodermata; class Ophiuroidea; order Amphilepidida; family Amphiuridae; genus Amphiura; species Amphiura filiformis. Next base: position 74,273,619 of record NC_092630.1, read on the forward strand.
AACCCAGTACTTCATTTCTAATATAACCAGTAGAAATAATCGATATTTCTATAGTGGCTTGCAAAATCATCCATCCATGGGTACATTTGCGAGTTTGGACAAAATTGGTAGTCGAAATTAAAAAATGGTGCAATCAAAACCGAAATTCTGATAAAACTGTAACATAAAGCCCTATATGATGTGTACTATAAAGTTGGGAAATATCTTTTATTAGCAAATTTATGTTATTTTGAAAAGCAAAAACGTTGACCCCCCCCCAAAAAAAAAAAAACACCTCATGGGGCAAATTGAAGCCTGTGAAAATCGATAATTTTACCCTAGCAGCCTAAATTTCACACATAAGTTTAACACCAGGGTTTGAAAACCCAAGCATTCTATTTTTTTTCTGACATTTACCCAAGAAATTATTGCTTTTTATTTGACGGAGAAAATTAATTGTGAAGTGAAAAGGTGTAACTAAATATTTTGCTTTCCAGTTTTCAGTTTCCAGTGCCTAATTAAGTGACAGAGTGGGTCTTGTATAACAATAGCCATTGAGTGACTAGCGTTCTGAGTGCATTATGCTGATTCTCGCCCAATTTAAACCTTGCCAACTGCAGAACTTTGAACAGATAACAAGCCGGCTCTGCAAAATTACATTAAAGTTGCTTACTGGACAATTAAAGAATCTAAAATATTCAAAAATATCTTAACGAGACGGCCATAAGCGTCATATTATTTCCATATTATGGTGATAAAACACCACAGACAGACATATCTAGTCCTGTATCAGATTGTGTATTGATTCAAAGTCAATCGCATTGATGTCATCAAAAAATGTCTTGTGAACAGAACATAATATGAGCAGTAAATTAGAATCCGTCATAAAACGTTATTGTCATGTCAGGTCAAGTAAGGTTATTGTCATGTCAGTACAGGCGAAAGTCGAGTCAAATCAGAAATAGTAACATTGATGTATTAATGTTATTATTCAAAAGGTAAGTATCATGCGTAAGATCGTCTGTTGCTTCGACTAAAAACGGTTTTCTTTGAAATTGAAACTTTTTGTAATATATAGGGTTTCGCAACGATGACGAAGCTGGTTCGTAGGTCCTGTTATTTCTTTATACAGAAAAAAGGGACACATTTTGGCTGACTTGTGCTGGGTACGGTGGTATTTGCGTATTGAAGGGCATCGCCCAACAACAAGGGCTTTCCCTGCAATCAGAAGAAAAACATCACAGAAATCCCACTATTTTAGGAAAAACTAACAAATGTTGGTGCGTCCTCTATAGGCCGAAATTCGTCGGAGGTGTGTGGACATAGCTCACTCTGAAAAAAAAGTGTCGCCCAAGACACTCGAAACTGTCAGGTCAGTGAAAAACAGTATTTAATTGGTTTTGAAAAACGAACTTTGTATTCCAAATGTTAGAAATGTCTTTTTCGACCCCTCCCACTCCCCCGATTTCACTTCTCCCACCCCATTGCCCCTACTGCAGAAAAAATCCTGGAGCCGTCAATCACGGAAGTTGTGATTTGTTGACCCACAAATTTTTTTGCATGGTTTGAAATAGTGTCACCCTGGGTTAAAAATAGTCTATTATTAACCCAATTTTTTTTTCAACAACGCCTTCCGTCTACCGACGGCCTTACATGAACCGGCACTGGCCCTCTGCACCCCCCCCACTGGCTACGCCACTGTTCGTATGTATATGTGAGTTGTTGGTTTTTTTTATCGCATTTGTATATGCACGAGTACAAAGGCCAATATAACTATGTGATTAAGTTTTTGTTTTTTCTGGACTCATTATATATATTACTTCTGCTTAGCCTTTGGCATAGGTAGGGCACTCAAGTTTCATAGTGATCATAGATTGTCAAAACATACCATAAATAGGATTTGCCCTTTTGAGCACAAAACACCCCTAAACACGGTAAACAAATTTTTACCCCCTAAACAAGATTTATTTGAACGTGAAAGGTACCGCTAAGTAGAATTTGAAGTTATCATCACCTTTACCAGTTTTGGTAAGGACACCTATTTAGTGGGGTTTTTTTGCTCACACATGTGTACAGTACAGGGTGTATCAAAATGATTGGTACCGGGCTATGTCACATTTTCAAAAATATATCAAAAATATTAAATTGCTAATTAATATAGTTTTTGTACTATAAATAGAAAGAGGCATATGTTAACTTGTTGATCTATCAATCTGAAGTTGATAGGTTGATGCATCTGGGAGCTATTGTCATTTAAACGAAGATCGACGTAATCATGGTTTGACTTACAAAACACAAGATGAATATGTTCACTGCTTGAACCATTTATTGCATACATACTCTCCAATATCTCGCCTCAGTATACATAACATAAAATTGCTTTACACATGCTTTTAGAAAGACAGTTCCTGAAGTCTCTGCCTTACGACTCTGACAATGTGAGGTGAAGCCCTATCTTGAACTTAACACCTGGGATGGGTCCATTATGTAACTGCCCATATCTAATTTTGAAGCATTGCAAGTTATAGCATGTTTACATGGGATACGCCTTGCTCTTAGAAACTGTCTCCTAAATATTCTCTGCACTTCTCCATAGCTTCGTGTCTACCAGTAATTCTTAACTATGAATGCACACTGAAGTGTGGAATACTGTGGAGCCATTCCAATAACTTTTACCAGGTCTAAACTAACCTACACTGTCTACAGTGTATAGCCATTCTGCCACGCAATAGGAATCTCAATAATACAATTTAAATTACCGCCCTGGATGGTGTTGATACGCAAACTTCTTTCACCCCACCTAAATTATTCAAGTCAATAATATTACTCTCAAGCAATAAATATTGATTATAACATTTATATCTAATATGAATGGAGAAATAGGCAAGGAAAAAATTAAACATTTCCATGATTTTCAACATACAAGGTATTTGCAGTAAAATAGAGCTTTGAAAATGGTGCGCTACTGATCCAGCGTTACGATGAAAAGTGTAAAAACACCTACTTTCTTTTAGAATCATATAACTTCTGAATAGAATGTGCTATCTTTATGATCTAAAATTCTTAGAGAAGATAAAAATACTATAATTTCAAATATTTAAACAATTAACCCCAAACTGGCACCAAAAATAGTAAAACAAATCGGCAAAAATCATTTTGATACACCCTGTATGATACGACGTACTTGTGTGGCACCTAGTTTAGTATTACTTTGATTTCGTCTAGTTTTGGAGTTGTAACCGGAAATGATGCTATTAAATACCGGGGATGAATTTTCTGTCGTCTGAAATACTGGAATTAATAATAAAGCACCATAGTTGTTACCCGGCTACAATAGTATTATGCAATTATGCAAATATGCAAATTAGAGGGCGGCTTCACTATATAATATATTAGGACATATTAGAAACACTTTGACAAAGTTTCAGGGCAAAAGTATGCAAAATAAAAGTACCGTGAACATCTATGCATTGATTTTTAGCAAAATATTGGCAAAAAATTACATATTAATGAGCCTTTCCAATCCTTTTAGCTCATTATTATATTGATCATTGACAAAAACAATAGGATACAAAGAAAATATAAATTGATGTATTATGGAAACCGTATGTCCGATATGCTCCAAACAAAAGGCATACTGATCAGTGTACTTTACCCTACTCAATTAATTTATTTAAAACATGCTCTTAATTTCTAGAAAATGCCTCCAACACCACATTAAGGTCGTTGTTGTATACTTTGAAATAGTAAAATAAAAATATGGTTTTATCATAATCCATTAACGTACCAAGACGAATGATAATGTATGTCTTGGGTGCTACACTTTGTGGGTGTGAAGGTGGGTGTCAGTGTATGTAGGGGTGTATGGAGTGTTGTGAATAGATGTATGTGAGGTTTTTTAATCGTATTTGTAAGTATGTGCTGGCGCAATTTATGGGTAGGGGTGTCTGTGTGTTGTATTGGTGGGGTTTGTGTAGGGGTGGGTACGTGCAGGTGAACACGATCAAGTTTTTGGTTCTATGCTGGACTTATTGCATTGCCTCTGTCTTGGTGTAGTCTGATTTTGTCTAGTTTTAGTGTTGTGCCCGGAAAAAAGTATAATAATGCTATTATATTCCGGTAGATTTTTGTCTGAAAGTCTGAAATACTGAAATTAATTAAAAGCACCATGATATATTTTGTCCCAGGCTTTTATAATACCAATATCAAAATCAACAAAATCACAGCAGTGCACATAAGCAACATAATTTACATATTTCTTATATATATTTTTTTTTGTCGCAGAAGGAAGAAAGTTAATTTTGCATTTCAATAATCACCTAACAGCGTTTCACGGAAACCTAATATTACGCGCGGGTCAGAAATTTGACAACATAGCAGAAAATATTTTCAGACTCTTCTGAACATTTTTATATATGATTTGTTCATTTTAAATATCTGTCCTGTATGGCCTCTACACTGAGATGTGAAGCACACTATCAAGGTAGTAAAGCTTCTCATTAGTGGAACATGCTCAGTGTTACAACGTACAATCACAATGGTGGTCATCAATATCCCTGTGTCCAAAACGTAATGTTGTTGTAATCAATATACAAGAACATGATTGATGTATGGACAGCAATAGATTCACTACAATGCATGACCGGTTTCTGAAATTAACTTTTGCGTAATTATAAATATGGTTGATTTCTTACATTATATATAGTACTGTTACATTGAGAAAAACCGAATGCGTTTATGCTGAACTTCGAAAATTGTACATTATAAATATGATTATGTTAACATAAAGTTATATTCGGCACAAATATAATTTATTTCAATATATCTTGACCATATATCATTTGGCATAAAATATCAACATTTTTATGAAAATAATTCTTTACTGTTTCACTGATTGTTCAAGGAGCCCAAGCGTGATAGAATTCGTTCATGAAATGTGTATAAGAAATTCCTAAATTTTACAATATGCGTCTATGAGAAAAATGTAAAAATTTTCTTAAATATTTCTCATACAATTTATTGTTGTACACATTAAAATAATAACATAAAAAAACATGACTTAAATATTTCTCATACATTATTTTGTTGTATAGACGAAAATACAACCATGGTTTCGTGACTACTTTTGCAAAACATCCTAATTGTGACAAATTGAAGTATAATTTCCTCTCTTTTACCGCCAACTAAGATCCCTTGAATACAGAATCACGCTTGGGCCCCCTTAAACATGTTAAAGCAGATTTATTCTGAGCACGACGGTCTTCCTAAACTGTTAAGTTTATACGATGAACCCCTTAGTGTCATCTTTTCATCCATATTCACTACCAAGGAGTGATTGACTTCACTAAAGTGCATTCCACATGCTTGTCCTCTCATTGCATGTGCGGTATTTCTTTCCGGTTTGAGGAAGATAATATAGCACTTTGGTACGAACATGAAGCCTAATATAAGTGTGTCTGATATTAGAACTGTCACAATTTGCATCATAGATTGTAGCTTTCCTGTCGTAATAAAATAAGTTGGGAGGGATACAATCCAGATTATGATATAAAACAACATACACACTGTTATGTAACGAGTCTCATGAAAGTTTTCTGGAATTTTTCGCGCCTGAAATGAGAAGGTGAAGCATAAGCAGGCGATGAGTGCGTTATAACTGTACATGACAACGAAGGCAATCAAGTTGCTATGACATGACACGTAGATTTGTAAGTTAGACGTCTTGTCATCAATTTCAACTCGAGAAGGTAAAATAAGTAGATAAACCGTGACAATGATTATTTGTATTAGGCACAGAGTAACAAGAAAAGCTAGTTGAGATCCTGCGGTTCGAAATGAACGTCTCAAAAATCCTTGCTGGCGCCAGCTATTTGTGTCAAAAACTACCAGAATTCTTCTTGTTTTGATGAGAAATAACGCAATGACACCTGTATTGATGAGACTGTGTAAGGCAATTCTGACATTACATGACCAATCAGAAGGCATACCAATGTAAAAAAGAGGTTCTAAGTAGGCAAGAACAAGTAGGCATAGCAAGGAGTAACTGAGCTCTCTATTGGAGGCACGCACAATTGGACTTTGGTGATGAATGGTAAAATTGCCGTCATCCCAAAGGTACAAAGAACACCCAGAGAACACACAGTTAGACATATTAGTGTTGTTGGTTCGTTCCATTCTAGAAGATCCAATGTTTTCGGAAGGCATGCTGTATGTTCTGCATTTGACCAGGTTCCTTCTGGACATGATTCACAGATAGACTTACCTGTAGAAAAGGATGAACAAGAATATTTGAAAACGAATTAATGATGTAATTTTGCATTTTGTAGAAGCACGAAGAGAAGAAGTAGAACAATATGAGGAACAAGAGCAAGAAAGATGAAAAGTAAAAGATGATGATGAAGAAGGTTGTAAATGAAGATTGACGAAGAAGAGGAAGAAGAAGATTTAAGAAAAGGAGAAAATTGGAGACGGAGAAGATTGAAGAATAAAATTTAAAAAGAAGAAGAAGAAGAAGCAGAAGAAGCAGAAGAGGGACAGAAGAAGAAGAAGGAGAAGAAGAATTTAATCATATTATTATTATCATAAAGACTTTTATACAAAGCTAGCATCGTGTTGTAATTACTTTGCGGTTGCGGTAGAGCCTCACAATGTAGATGAACAAGAAATATCTGGGACACTCTTTCCCCTGACTCTTTAGTTGCAATTCAGATGCATAATAACCTAACATACTGACGTATGTTAGGTTATACACTTCACTAATGGGGCACATTGTCGATCGCCCTGATAGCTTCATGGCAGAAATCCCCATGATGGTAAGTCGAATCCACTAGTTCTTCAACAGCCACGCATTTTCATTTTGTTCCGACCTGTTAAATAGTTTTGAGACTATGGGCCGAGGGACCTCCGACTAAGGCTATTGACTGACCTCTTTTAGACTAACTCCACTAGTCTACACTGCTCATGTACTCCATATATTAAATTTTTTGGATGGAATTTCTTTATGATCACATAGACTGTACCTTTGTCTTTCAAACGACATTATGTGAAAATGATGCCATATACCATGTATACCTGATTACGTAACAGCATTAGCATAAAATCTATAGACTAGGGACAATGCCAAATCGCGCAAAAGGCTGGCCTTTTAAATTAAAGAAAGGCATGTGTTTAGAATGTTCGATAACAGCAAAAGTACATGGTGCATATGGCTAGTATGGGGAAGGAATAAACACTAGGTTCTGGGTCTTGAATATCAGACTTGCCATTAAACTTGAGTGGAAATGGAGCGTCTTGCTTTTTAGGACTTGAAGGAAAGCAACATTATTCTGCAAAATGGTAAAAATGAAAATGCAGTTATTACAAATGACGTTAATTATCTCCAAAATGAAACAGATTAAAGTATAATGACTGGTCACATGTGAGTGCTCAGCACGATGATTACTGATGCAAACCAAACAATAATCTGCGCATGCGTAGGTGGAATGACTGATACAATATGCTGGAAATCTGAGACGAATATATCAGCTGGAAATGTATGAAAATACGGAAGACTCCTGTTTTAATGTTTGGGGATTATTCAACAGAACTGGCAAAAAACAAATTCCACGTTTGATATTGTTGGCAATATCAAAATGTTTATAGAAAGAAAAGCCTTGTCAAAAATAACACATTATTTGACCACACATTATACATAAACCATTTGTAAACTAAAACCTTTCCAGCCCAACAAAGATGGTTTTATGAGTTTTGAAGTTTGTGTTCTACTACTATTCCAAAATGCAGCACTCACCATACTTTAATTCCTGATAAAATCTAGAATATACAACAATACCTCATTTCAGCCTCCTATCTCCCTTAACAAAAAACGGCTCGCTGTAGACATTGATTTTATGCTAATGCTGTTACGTAATCAAGTGTGGGATATAATTTTTACATGTGTTGTTTGAAAGACTAAGGTACAGTGTTTATATGATCATAGAGAAATGCCAAGAAAATAACCCATATAATGGGGTTACAAGTCAACTCTCAATACATTCTGATCGCCCTCGTAGCAGTAAATATAGGAAATAATATCCTTAATAAGGTAACTTCAATATAAGCTCATTAATCCCATAGCATCATAACATATCACTGAACATGCTGTAATGATGTCCCAAAAGTATTCGTTTTAATATTCATACTTTTAAGAATATTGCAAACATCACATGGGCTTTGACTAACTAGACTGCGCCAAGCAACTTCCTCTTATAAAGCCATTTGACATGTTCGATACCCCAGTGCAGCAAACATGATGACAACCTTTAAGCGTCGTTTTTAAAGTAAATAGAGACTTTGCGAAATGAAGTTTGAAACTTTACTGGAACTTTAACGGCAACTTCAAAAATATCGATTGAATTTCTTGCTCAAATTCACTTCAAAGCGAACGTCAGATTGGTTTCTGTACCAACAGCGTCTTGTTGTTTAAACTAGGGGAAGTGTATCAATGGGTGATCAAAAGAAGGGTATGTAAAAGCGACTGCAACAAATTTCTCCGTTTTGTTCGCTGAAGTGCTTTGTTGGTAACACTTCAATACAATTGGCGCTTAGTTTGAATAAACATGGATTACATCTCTAGGCGATGACCAATGCAATGGGAATTAGGCCTATGTTATGAGATATACGCTAATATTATACTTCTAAACATGTTTCAATTAAATATTCTTGTGATAGGCCTATATTATTATCCCGGATTATTATAATAAAAGTTCAATTATTCCAGTAAACGTTAGCTTTGTCAATTCTATATTTCCATTAGAACACAAAGCGTAACGCCCATTTTTAATCTGTTTGCTCTCCCTAACACCCCCCACCACCACCACCTCTCCATATCCTCCCCTCCCTCCATCTATTCATCTATCCTCGCTCTCTCAAACTGAATCGGGGTACACAAGGTAGGTCTAAATGAATAAAATAAATAATAAAATAAAATACCTGAACAGTACAAGCATCTTTGGTTATATAGAGGTGTAATTATAAGACACGCAACGTTGTAAAATAATGTTCACAGTAGCTGCAATTCGCAGAAGTTTAGTACACTGCTGGGTCCCGTAAAATCAGGCCATTTTTACGGGAACTTAATCCTCTTGGCGTTGAAGTCAAGGCAAAACTTGGTTCCACAAACTGATTTGGTGTACGTCATGAGCACACACAAAAGTATATATCAAGTGTGACGTTTGGAACAAAAATTATTTTGATTTAATTCAATCAGTAATTTTCAGCAACATGTGGCATGTTTTTTACCCAAACCAAATTAGATTTCCAATAATTGGTCTATTAACTAGATAATACATAAGTGGTAATTATGTAGTCTATGAGGAAATATGCAAACTATTGTTCTAAATTATGACGTATTTTCATCATAATTTACGGCACACTATAGACGAATCCAAGTAGCCAAGTCATGGTCAGGATTTGGTCGGACATCTTTGGGTAGCCGCTAGCACCAACCTGGTGCTTTGAGCGTCCAATTGTACAAATAAAAGCCGCCTAACACCTAGAGAAGATGCAAGGACGAGGAGGGTTAATAGAATAATAGCTAATAATATATATATAATGGAGATAATTCCGCAGGTAATCCCGTCGCATCTATTCATACATAGTCCTTTTGTTCGCAAGTACATCAATGCATAGATACCGCGTGTAGTTAATCCTATTATTATGTCACTTCAACAGCGAATAGACCATGCTGTGTGTTTTGTCGAAGGGAACTGTATTGTGTTATTCTTTTGTCTGCCTCTGTTTTCGCGGAAGGTGTAAAACGGGTGATGGAATGCAGTTTAAAATTTCCGCCAAGGCCGAATCATTTCACATTTTGAGTGCATTGCAGCCGACGGCTACCCAACTAAAGGCTGCTAGTCAGGTGTAGGAATGCGTGAATTTGGATTCCTCTATAGATTCTCGCGTTAACTTTTACTTCAAGCGGCTTTAATGGCAGAGTGGTTTTGAATACATAATCCTCTATAATCCTCTAGACGTTAAAGTTTGTGGTTTCAAACTTCATTTTGCAAAGTCTCTATAGAGAGTTCCCGTGTTTTCAAGCGGAACGGACTACAATAGTGTTTATAACGTGATTCGTACCGCCGTATTCCTCATTCCTTTGATTTGGTCAATGACCCTATTGGTGCCACATTCTACAAAATAACATTTGCTAATTATTGCGCGAGTGTTGGTATTCTGAAAATTGTAAACGGAGTTTAGGTTTCCCTCCAAGATGGCGGGTAACCCAAAACACGGGAACTCTCTATTGTCTAATGACGCAGCCTTTCCCACTCCTCTTTTCATTTCAAAGCATTATGTGCTTTCGAATTCTCCATTACGAACACTGCAGCTCTTTCTGTGTACTGCAAATTAAACCATTCTGGGGGGTAAAATTGAGCCCAAGGTCATACAAGAGAATTGGCACATGCACTCATTAAGGGTTACTTATTATGTAAACTCGTTAGCCAAATTAAAATCCAAGATGGCTGCCATGTTTTAAGATAGCCACCACTAAAAATTACAACAAGTTGCCATAGACGGAGTGACCAACTCTAATGAGCTGTGACATCATCACCCAATGTACATCTCGCCGTCCACAGCCAATACAATTGGACATGACATATCATTAATTTATACTCAATGCGATAGAAAAGGATTCCATAGTGTATTTACTAAGCAAATAACCAGTTCCTTGCTCCACGGTGAACTAACCCTTAATTAATAGTCTTCCCAATTTTACGCGTAGAGGGCCACACTCTACATACCTCAGTAAACATCTAAAGAGAAGAGAAGCTGTAAATTTGTGTAATGAGCACTATTGGCCTGTTTGGACATTATAGCCAATATGCATGATATTTATGAATATTTCAAGGTACATGAAGGGAAAATATCCGGATGGTGTCCAAATTTGGCTCGAATATTCCTTATGGTCGATACTACGAGTGAGTTTCATATTTTTATGAAAGAACCGTAGTATGAATGGTAACAATGGCATTATCGGGCCTTGTTTCACTACAAAACAGTGAAAATGCTTGAAATTACATCGGTAAGTGTGTTGGCTTTTGAATTTTTATGGGGTTTCTTTTGCATGAAATATGAAGATAACATATTCAAATCAATATCAATTGTGATATTTTGGCCTAAATACATTAAATGAACAAATTTTGTTTAGCAAGATACTGCTTTCGAAAGGACCGAATACGTGCAGTTGACCTTGAGTATATGATTATTACGTAGTCAATTCACCACACACGGTTGAATAGGAGATGTTCTCCAACTTTTTCCAATGATTACAAATATTCATGTTACAAGGGATCAAATGACCAGACAAGCACCAAAATTTACAGTTACCCTCCCTTTGAATCATTTATTAAGAAAAAATGTTAACCGATTCAAAATCAAAGATTGCCGCCACTTTTAAGATGACCACCCCTAAATTACAAATATCAATATTACAAAGGATTAAAAAATCATACAAGCACTAAAATTTGCAGTGAACCTCCTCTTCAATCCCTTAGGACACCCACATAAGACAATTGAAAATATAAGATGGTCGCCTTTAGTATTAATATTTATCAATTATTGGTTGCCATATTCAAAATGGCGGCCGTTTCTTGATAAGTGATTCACAGGGAGGTTAACTGCAAATTGTGGTGCTTGAATGACCTTTCAATCCTTTGTAACTTAGGTACGGCCATCTTTAAAATGGCGACCATCTTGGATTTTGTATCTGCTAATAATATTTCAGAGTAACTGCAAATTTTGGTATTTGTCTGGTCATTTAATCCCTTGTAATATTAATGTTGTCATTTAGTGGCGGTCATCTTATAAAATGGCTTGAATTTTAATTTCGGTAACGGGTGTTTCCTAATCAGGAACCCATAAGGAGTGTATGTGTAAATTTTGTTGCTTGTATGACATTGCGTTCGGCTGTGTCTCTAATCTGCAGAATTACTATGATGCATCTGGAAAAGCCCATTTTAAGTAGTTATCCCCGGATAGTGATCTCATCGTCATCGGATGTGCCGACCGAGTCAAAAGCCTTTTTGTACTCAACAAAGTCAATTAAGGCTATGAACATACACTGGAATAATAGGCATTACCATAATAATCGACTAAATATTCTAATTCAAATCATGCAAATGGCGAATGTAAGTTTCCCAACACTCCATTGAGTGAGTATTGTGCTTGAAATTTTATCTACTTATCTAATAGATGTGGCATTCACGTATGTTAATACTGAATGGTGATTGAAACACATTTTATAATTTATCCATCAAACTTGTTTTTATGGGCCGCACAACTATTACGAGTATCTATTATATATACTCATCAATTATTTTTAACTGTCAAATTTGATAAAAGGTTTTTTTTAGTTTTAGAATCACATGTGTGTTGTTGTCTCAATGGCTTTCACGCTTGCGACGTATACATTTCAAAATTTAAAGCAAGTGAAGCGCAATTTTGGAAATAGATTTGCATGAGGAATACTTCATTCTGGACTGCACACGCGTGCGGGCGAACACCTCCATCTCATCCTCAACCACCCCCTTACATCCCCCAACACACACCCACCCCACCACCATACATCTTTTTCAGACACGTTCAAATCCAATTTCATTTTAGGTGTGAAAAGGTGAAACAATATAAAAAAAATACTTGTTTTAGGATTAAAATCTTTCAGAGAAAGAAACACTCAAATTATATAGAATCAAATCAAGAAATTTACATTTCTAATTTTGTTGAACAAATATCTGATTAATTCTTAACCTCGGTTAAGCTAAACAACATGCTTTCTTATATCACTGCAATTGTCCTCTTCTATCTAAAGTAGATGCCGATTTCCATTTGTAATTTAATACGCTCTTTCTTTCTTTTTTAATTTACACTTAATGCAGGCATAATAGGGAATGATATTTAAATCAATCTGTTACAACGCTATGCAACTTATAATATGTAAATATAAATTCCCTTGAATAGAAAAGAAACACTAAATTTGATTTAACTATTATATGTTATATGTTTGGAATACTTTACCATAAACCATTTCATTCTCGAAACAATAGCGTATAATTTATTAATAAAGTTGTACAGTACTGCAGCTGCTGCCCGAAGTCTTATTTATGTACTTTTTATTTTCAATTATTGAAAAAAAATGAGAACGAATTTTAAAATCGGAATTAAAGCCATATTATAACATTTTCAAACAAAATAGATTAGCAATTCTTTGCCATAAAATGTTAGCTTTTACTGTCAGATATATCCCTTTTAATTTGGAGCAGAACAACTACAGCAAAGCAAGGAAAATTGGAATTTACTACCAGCGCACATGTCGCCAATACGTACCACTCCTTCGGTCATGTTGTGGTACGACCCTTTGTTGTGTATATCACCCGCATCCCGCACGCCGTACGTATATGGCAAGCCAAGGGGTCCAAAAGCGTGGAACTGCTACGCGTAGCTTCTTTCTCGTTACGAGCAGCTGTTTGACCAATCAAAATAGTCCAATTTAATCACGTGGTTGGGTCGTAAGCTGCGCGTAGTATAGTGCTAGGTATCCTCTTTCACAATTATTATCTTGTAATTAATTTACGGAATTAGCATAGATAACGAGCGGGTAAGGAGGCCAAATCACAGCACGTGTCAAGAGAACATGTTGCTAATGCCTGGCTAAAATGACACGAAGCATATTTTATATGTTTCCAAGTTTACACCGTGTTTAATAGCAAGTAACTTTATATTCGGGCTGTATTAGCGGTGCAGGGGATATGAAGGTCAAACAACAACTACTACTGATGTAAAGCGCTGTGTAAAGATATTGCAGGGAAAGCGATATCACATGTCACTGTGTAAATATGGAGAGAGTAAAATGGGTCATCATTTTTTTCGGAACGGGGGGGTCCTAAATTTACAAAAAGTCGGCGTCAATAAAATTGCGGCCCTCACTATTTCGGTATCAAAATGTTATGACCCCCGACTCCCACCACCGATACACCTTACCCCTAGACAGGCTAAAATTGTATTGAAATCAGTCTTTTGAATACAATAAACACACTATCTGTAGTCATCTTGTGACTCCTACATTTTGTCATTATCAATTTATGACCCCCTCCCCCTTATTTTTCTTTCCAAAAAGTATGACCCCTATATTTGGGATCCCTTCCGAAGAAAATGATAGCCCCTAAATATAGAACAATCATCATTCTGTTCAGATATTACTTTAATAGCACCTATACCATTTTTTGCTGATATACTACAGATATTTTCATTTACAAAAATTAACAACGTAATATTTGTGAGAGAGGATGTTTACATCAGCTCCACGTGTTTAAAACCGCGAATCTGATTGGTTAATAAGCTGCACGTAACGAGAAAGAAGCTACGCGTAGCAGTTCCACGCTTTTGGACCCCTTGGCTTGCCATATACGTAGTGTGTTTTATTCAAAATCTCGGATTTTGACAAAACTACAGCACCTAGAGTCTTGATTTTTGCAGGGTATATTGGTTTAATAAAGTACAATTTAATCGTGTAAAAAAGGAATTTTAAAAATTCAGTGAGGGCGTCTTCCTCAGTAAATGTTATAATATGGCTTTAAGCACTGTACCTTCTTCTTCGAACTACGTTTTCGATCAAACGATAACTCTTATTGATTACTTCCATTTTAAAAGATTTAAAGAGAGTTGAGAGTGCTAAGGCCTGTCATATAAGTTGATATAAGTAAAAGTGCCATTACATCTACATCTAAGCACTGTACCTTCTTCTTCGAACTACGTTTTCGATGAAATGATAACACTTACCGATTACTTCCATTTTAAAAGATTAAAGAGAGTTGAGAGTACTTAGAACTGCCATATAAGTTGATATAACTAAAAGTACCATTACATCTACATTATTACACCTATCTATATCATGCTTGGAACATTTTATGGCAAGTCTCTTCTTGCTGACCAACACGCCTGTAATTCGTATCAACAGCACAACTTGACGTCCCATGAGCCATTGATTACTCAATGCCTCTAAGCAAAGACAGAAGGTGAACAACCAGATAATACCGTAAGACCGCCTAGATACAACTTCTTGTTTATGACAAAAGGTTGTTGCAAGATATTTAAAGCAAAAAAACAGACCCACGAAACAGATATGAAATACAGGTACTTGTACAATTTACTATATAAATAAAAAAAAAAGTCTACGAGCACCAGAAAGCGGCAGACCCATAGCCAGGATTGTTTTGGCAGTGGGTACGGAATTTCCGAACTGTGGACCTCCACCCACACGGGCGGGTAACCGGGTACCCGAAATTGCAATTTTTGTTAAGTTATTTATTTTTTCGGTTTTGTAGTGTCCCTGGAGCTAGATCTAAATGCTAGGATCATTCATGGTTGACCTAAAAAATATTGCACGATGTTTTGTGTTTTTAATATAAAATTTGATTATTTGTATTCATGTCATACTCTATTATTAATGATATCAAAATGCATTGAATTTGAATGCGAACTCACCCGAAAATCCCTGGCTTAATTGGGTCCCCCTTAGGTCTATCCCACCTAAAATGTGAAATGATGTGGCCTTGGCGGGATATTAAACTGCATTCCATCACCCGTGTTACACGTAGACAATAGAATGATGAAAGTTTACAACACAATACAATTCAACATTGATTTTTTAGCGGATTTAATCCACCCAATTGGGCAGTAACAACACCAGTTTGGTGCAGACGGGACCCAGTAATGGCCGACTAAATTCTGACCATCACTTGGCTCGTTGGATTCGTCTATATGATGAACAAAGAATGCAAACCTAAATTACCTGATACATATGTATATATAATCGAATGAGTAGGATTCGAAACATAAACATACAAATAGGAAGGACATGCTGTATAGCTTTGTATAGTGTCAATTTTGAGACTATTTTGAGTTTTGACCTCTGTGTGAACTTTGGCACTCAATATCTCAAATTGCTCAATTGGTCCGAACATACGAGGGTGATTCAAAAAGTTCTACCTCCATCGTCATATCGCGGTTATCTTAAATGCCAGGAAGTTGAAATTACTAATGATTATACTCTTAAATATTGGCTACAAAATAATAGTTATTTGATTAAAATGTGATTTATGGTTGTTAAGATGTGTTGATTAAAGATTTGGTACGTCGGAAACGGACTGAAAAGAAAGGCTAATTTTGAAGAGGTAGGTAGGCCACATCTATGTGGAAATCATTGCAGATTTATTTCTGAAAATGATTAAATTGCTATATTTTTGTTCAAATAATGTAATCAATATCTAATGCTTGCAGGTAGTACAGTTTTTCTAGGTATCGTGTTTTTTGCTCAGCAAAAGCAATACATGTTCAGGATAGCCTTCATATTGACCATTTTCTATAGGTTGTTGACTTTGATCGGGTGAGCACTTGTTGGGTTTTTACTTTGGTCATAAGTTAAAATCAAATAAATCTTATGCACATTTTTGTGTTTTGTACGCATATACAAGGTTATTAACAAATTGTTCATCTTATTTCTACATCAAGATGCACCCGTTGCTTAAAATAAGGACGAAATTACACATTACCCTTAAACATTATGGTCTAGTCGGAATCTGGCAAATTTCACTAACATTTGTTTGTCTGTTGAACCCTTCGCGGATCAGGATGAGAGGAATGAATAAGACCATGAACCGAGACGAGGGCACCTACAATCTGAGTAATATCTAAAACCCTCTAAAGAGCGACATAGGGTCTGGCATCACTGGTTACCGCCGTAGCAAATCTTCACAACTCTGAAGAAATCCGACTGATCTAGGCGGATGAAACGTCCTTTAGTGAGTTTTTTACCACCATTTCTCCACTAATCTATTGGTTTTGTAGAAACAATCTGTAATATTTGAACAATAACAAACCTGGTGAATCTCTACAATGATTTAAGGAACTATTGTCAGATTGTCACTAAAATGTATAATGGCGTCCTCTGATGCCAAATGTTCAGGTAAAAGTGAAAGAGTCGAAGCGGCAAAATCAATGTAAAAGTCTTCTCCTAGGTTAATAAAACTCACAAATTGAGGGCAATTTCCCCAAAGTGTCACCATATTATGAAATAATGGCACAGTTGGTGTGGATAACCGGTTAATGTCTCTTGTAAAACCCTTCAAATTAAATGTAAACATTTAAAATAGGACAGCCTAAATCAGGAGCTTACTTTAGGGTAAACCTGATCATTCCCTTGGAAATACGCTATATGTAGTATTAGCCAAAATTAAACAATAATTATTAGGTACTCAATTATTCAGGTGGTTTTATCGCGTCTTATTCTGTTATTTCCCGGTGAGTTGACAAATTCACGGAGGCTATAAACTTGTATCAGAATAATACTTATTATTGCAACATGCAATGATTCCGTGCCTTTAAAGGTTTCTTGTTAAAAAACCCAAAGCGATCAAGGTCACATTGCTCTTTTTTGGTCAACCCACCATTGCATACTTCAGACAGATATTATTAATTGGACCATATTCAGTCCCAGAACAACGCCAAATATGGATTAAAAGACCTTTGACCTTGGATGTACAACAGCATGTTATGATCTAATGGGAAACTGTGCACATCAACAAACACCATTTCTATCAAAAGGCAACAGGCCGATATAATTTGAAACCACATAAATTACTAGAGTTGGTTCTTCTCTTGGATTTGGACCAAGCTTTAGAATATCGACTGTTGCGTTTTGAAATAAAACAAACCAGAAATTTATCACCCATTGTAAAAGATATGGCACATGTACCGAATACATGTACATACATTGGCTGACCTTGTGGATTTCCTGGCCCAGCCATGCTAACCACATAAGGAGATTATACGATTAACCTAGTGCAGCTATTGTCATAGCAGGGTATTATTATGTAATACTCCTGATCCATATTTGGCGTTCTCTTGGACTGATATTTATACCTTCCCTTTTATTTACTTTTTTATAATCACAAAAAAAAAAGTTTTGGGAAATATTTGGTTTACTTTACACAATATCTCTAATGAATGTATACTGTTACACTGTATACCAACATTTCCCAAGTTGTGGCTACAATGAGCTAAACTTTTGTGAGTATTTTGAAGTAGGACTATATAGAACTAGACTGGACTGGTTTCTGCATTGGATAATTTTTCAAATATACAAACAAACAAACAAACACCCGGGAATCTAGAGCTAGCAGACGACCACCATCATTATCTGTCAGTCATGTGGTCTAATTTTTACCTCTCAAGCGGAACGCCGGTGGTGTCGACGCGTACCGGCCGGTATTCTGGAGGTTGAGAAGCAATGTTAAGAGGCGTTCAGCCATAATCCCACAGATGGTAGGTTCGCGCCACTGTCTTCTTGAACAAGCACGTGTACATGTGGTGTGAATCTGCGGTTTTCGTAGGTTTTAACAGAGTGAACCAGACTGACTAGTTAAAACAAGTTAAACGAGATGGACTAGCTTATACTAGTCGAGCAAACTAGTCGAGCATGACTAGGAAAAGCTAATCCACCATCTGGAGTAGCTTTTCCCCAGTCGTATACTAGTCGAGCAGGCTTGACTAGCTTAAAGCCAGCCGAAAGCCAGTCAAGCAAAACTAGTCAAGCAAGACCGACTGGGGAAAAGCTAGTCGAGTGACTAGCCTAAACTATCCATCTAGCTTGACCAGGTAAAAGCTAGTCCAAATAAGCACCACTTTGACTAGGTTTTGCCTAGTTGGGCTTTCCAGTTTAGGTTTCCAGTGTATACACTGTACACACAGTGCTTGGTACTCCTAAATACAGATTGATATTTCAAACCGGGGAGCGTGGAACGAATTGAAAATTACTAATTTTTGTAAAATCTCAAGAACGAAACGATAAATTTTGAAAATTAAAAAAGTTATATGCAAATTCATGAAATATATAGACGCATTTGTAGTAATTTTGGATTTGTCTATCGAAAAATCTTTTCGTTATGAAAAGAGAAACAATACTGCATGCTGCAGGTGTGAGAGCTGCTTTTCTACTGCTTGCCGCCATGATCATCACTTGACGATATTAGCTACAAGTTGCAAATTATAGTGTCTGATGAGACGACGTTTTTTCTGTTTGAATTCGTGGTTAGATCTAATCCAGATTAATAAAGATTATTTACCTGTCGTGTTCGTGATGGAACCCTCAGGACACGCTGTACACTCAAAACAGCAGCTTGGTAAACCTTCCTTATTGACGATTCGACTACCAGGTTGACATGGAAACTGGCAAATACCATATGGAGGCTGTTGGCAAGAAAAAGATCACAATTGATAAAACATGAACTTGGTATTTTGAAAACACATTTGATCAATAACGTATAAGACAATTTGGTATGCCGTCCAGGACATAAGGTTAAAAGTACCTGAAAAGTTGTAATGCTCATTGGTACTGAAAGTTTAATTCAATTCAGTTCAATCATCTGCAATTACAATCAAATATACTAAAGCATAATTATATTATGTACATCCATAATTTTCTTGTGCCCAATTTGGGTGTTCAGTACCAGTACCGCACCTTTTACGATCTTACAGTGGTGCGCTCTATGTCTTTGACATAATTTTATGTTCGTTATATTTTCGTATCTAAAGCGAGCTTCAGACTCCGTATTGTACGTACAATATTGTATGTACAATACTTTTCGTGACGTCAAAAAGTATTACACGTGCAATAAATATACGTGTCACGACGAGTTGAATCAGATTAAATAACGCGCTATAACCCTGATGGTTCATTGTTTGCTAAATCCAAGCGAGGTCACCAGAAAATCTATGCAAGAGAAATTTCTACTGCTGCTGATGAAAAACAAATCCTAGAGTGCGTTTGGAGGTTTTTTCTGCACTTTACCAGTAGGCCTAATAAATTCATAAAAACAAATTTATTATCAAATACACTAGGCCTATACATTGTATTACAGGAATTTATAGATGGTGCATTTTAATAAATAAATAGATTAACACGGGTAATGGACGAGAAATGGACGAGAAATATTTGGCAGTACCGGATTTACCACGGAGCCAGTGGATAAAGAAATTAATTAAAATTAAAACAAATTAAATGAGAAAATGAAAGCAAGGACATTTGGTGAAGTATTGTTTTAGAATTCGAAGGAGTCCTAAATGTTATCCTGGCCCAGGACACTGATTAATGTAAATTCGACCCATAGTTATTTTATCTACTTTTTGCCAGCATTCAAACTGTTCAATGTGATTAATGCCTATTTTTAATAAAATTCCGAAATCTGACGTATCAACGTTGTATCGTGCACAAATTATGATTCGAGACTATTTCATTTGACACGGTTGTATGGATTTCAAAAGATCGGTCCTATAATAGATATCGATTAGAGAATTACAGCAAGAGGCTTTGAGGATGCCGTAATCCTCTTGACAATCAACCAATCAGAGAGGCATATTTCAGAAATATATTGGTAGAGTTGAAACTCTTTCAACTCTGAAATATATATTTCAAGTAATCTCGTTTCACATTTAGCAGCACTTTGGCTTGCAATAAAGCCACAAAGGGGCGGTAATGCTAATATACGATTTCAGTCAAATATTGGTGCAAATATACGATTTCGATCAACTATTTGGCTATTATTTGCCCAAAATTATGAAATGTTTATTAGTGACAACAACTCTTAGGAGGGTTTTCGAGTCATTTTAGCGAAATAACTTACAATTTTGGACGCTTAACTGTGGTGTTCTAGGGGAATTAAAATATCACAATTAACATGTTTAATTCAAAATCGTTGTCCTACAAGCACATGTTAAATGGCTCGATTCATATTAGGTATAAGTTGGGACATTGTCAGATTGTGTGAACATTACAAATACAAACAATAAGGTTGAAAAAATAGCCATTTAAAATGATTTTAAAAGATCGTCTATTTTGTAGCTTTATGACACTGAATAGACCAAATATCTGCCTCTGACGAAAAAAAAAATGTTTTCCATGCTGATTTATTTTTGGAACGAGTACCGTATGTCATTTCAAAAAGAAAGAAAAAAAGGTGGATATTACTTTTTAAAATCTCAACGCATTACTATTAATACGCCTATAATTAATGAAAAAGTATAGAAGGCGTTGCATCCGGTTCTGATGAGGGGGGAGGGGCACAGTCCGTTTTCGGCAGTTTTCCTATGGGATTTTCTAAAATTTCAGATTAATGGTGGGAGGGGGCTCCCGTGCCCCTATAACGCTACGGTTCACTTCATTAACACGTTTATGGATGTATTGTGATGATCATAAGCAGGCCTATAACATACACCATCATAACATGCCTCAACGATATCAATATGTAAAAAGGTGTTATAAAAATTCATAAGACAGCGTGTATAATGTAACGAATGCTATGCCAAATCTTAAAAAAAAATAACAAAAATATCAGTATCAATAAAATCAAATCTCTAAATCAATTAATCAATCAGTCATCAATCAATCAATCAAAAAATAAAATAAATAAATAAATAAATAAATAAATAAATAAATAAATAAATAAATAAATAAATAAATAAATAAACACATAGGGCTAAATAGATAAATCTATAAATACATAAATAAGAACTGAATGTGCCATTTATATTATTATTACAATTTTAATATTATTAATATTAGTATTAATATTATTAACTTTAAAAAGGTGCCCATTGATTATATAATAATTCAAGTACAGTTGAATACAAGAAGACATAAAAGATGTTCATCATTCCGTGCACGGACACTCACTAAATTTACCACTCTTAGAAATTTGGCAACTCCGTATCAATTAAGCAACCAATGATTGTAGCAAAATATATATTTTCCCGGTACATACTATTTATTGCTTTTTTTTGACGTCACGAAAAGTATTGTACATACAATATTGTACGTACAATACGGAGTCTGTAGCGCGCTTAACCAATCAAAGAAAGAATTTGCCTTGAGGAACTTGAAACGAATACGCTAAGGCTGATCTCCTCAAAGGATGGTTAGTCATGCTTTATGCTCATTTTCGCATGTTTGGTAATGGAGAGAAACAATCGTGGATCAGGAAACTAAATATGAACGTATTGTTATGCAATACGAAAAAAGTCAATAGAATGATGTTAGGCTATTATAATTTGTCTGTACTTTGTTTTTAATTATATGTAGAGTAGATATGACGTCAACTTTATGTATACTATGGTACACATTAGAGTCCTGGACTGATCCCATAGTTACGCAGACATCTTCTTACGCATGGTTATTGTGCTAATCGCTCACATATTATTTTTCTTAACTCAATAAAAAGTTAATAAAACAGTGAAATCTCTAGAGTTGTAAGGTTTCATTTACAAATATAAAATCATATAATTTACGTCTAATAACGGCACTTTAACACAAATATCTAAGGAGGAAATAGTAGTATGGTAATAACATTGTTCATTTAATTTTGGAGAGTATAGGCAGAGCAATTTAAGGCCAAACAAATAAACATTTTCTCCTCTGAATCTATAATATTCCGACAACATGCTTTTCTTCATTGTACTTGTACAAAAATATGTGTTTCTTTGAATTCAAACATATTTGTATGGACTCCAAATTTTTGATAAATCATTACTCATAAACGGACCTTTGAATATCGTCTTGGTACATACATTATGATCTTCTCAAGATGTTTGCAAACGAACCACTCTCCACCTTGTTTATCTTTCCTGTATAAAAGAATGATGCTTTGAAGCTATGTACCTCCCAAGTGTTCGTCGAGCTGTTTGTATTCAAGTACATGTTTTAAATTAGTTCACCATTTAATAGTGATTCTAAGTGTTTTGAAAGGCTGTTCACATACACGGCCCTTAAGCACCCTTTTTTATATCAGACACCCGGCGAACACCCCAATGTCCAATTATATCAAATGCAGCTCTTATTTACAGAGATAATGCAGTAGTTCCAATTGGTACCAACCTATAACCGATTTGTAGGCAGATTAGTATAATCTTGCTTGCCTGCTTCTATTTTACTTTAATTATTTCCGCTATCATAGTGCGAGTTGTCCTATTTTCAACCTTCCTTTGAGGGTAGTAATACGTTAGCACCATGTAAGTTTGAAAACTTGAAGTTTTTAAATCTGTAATGATCTGCTTTAAAAATTTACTTCATTAACTTGTCGTTCAACATTACGACCATTTTCCAGAATGTTACTGAAGGTGTTTATATGTTGAATATTATATTATCATATTATAATAATATATTATCATAATTTTTCAGATTATGATAATTATGTCGGATCGATCGAAAATCTTAGTCTCCTACGAAGCCAGTTTGGTTCAAATATGCAGCAGCAAAATCAATGCCGTCCAGTGATACAGCATCGTGGGGAAATCAAACGATATTGGTACGTATTAAGCTCAATGGGCTATTACATTTAAATCCCCACCCACCCCCTGGAAGATTTTGGAAACATCTTGCAGGGCATATGAATTTGAAATTGAATTAACACATTAGCAACTCCATTTGCAACTCACTCTCTCTCAGGGGAAGATTCAGGTTGAATCTTTCTCAGAGGGTGGATGAAAATCAAATGGATCTTTCTGATGTGGTCATTCTATTTGAAATTCATATTCCCCCATGTGGCGGATATTTCCAAAATCTTCCACAGGGGTAGTGTGGATTTTAAACGGAATACTCCAATACAACTGTATTCCATCAGTCCACTACTTTGCAACTTTTGAAAATGGGTCATTCATCATTCAATATGCGCATGAAAGCACTTTGCCACAGTGAGTTTAAATTCTTAGTCAGTGTTGGTATGACATGCTTGATGATGTGTGCCAAGACCCATTTCAGTTGAGTTTTAAAGATATCAGACCAAATAGAAAAACTCTATTTCTCGTTTATCGTGGATGTGAGGTAACTTGTATTTTTGTACAAGTGTGATGTAACTCCACACGGCATCTGCTGTGCTGTTAGGAATATATCAAACTAATTATGTCAATTCCGAATTCGGTATGATTTAGGTCAATGCCTTCTAACCTTTTCCAACAAAACTCCAAATAGTTTCGAATTTCGGGTATAATCAGTTTACCATTACTGTATGCTGCCTTGGTACAGTGGTACTATGTATTTGCTATTTGCTAATTCAATTTTTAAAGAAAATTGAGGCGAAGATTTAGCAGCATAGAAATGCTTCATAATGCAGTAAGTGCCTCTTTTACCGAACATCTGTCAGATGTGTTGCAACATTAGTAAATCCTTAACCTCCCTAGAAAACCAGTAAACAATAGTTAATATAGTATCTTATCCTTGGCGTATATCAGAGTCAACGTGGAACGACGAGTTTAACACTACACTATACTATAGTGGGTGATTTACAACCTCAAAAAACGTTCTTAAACGCTCAATCAAGCTACCGAATGGCTTTGACTAATCATTTGACCATCATAACCCGGGATCATAACGCTTATTTTATTGAAACAATTTCATTTTCAAGGTGTCCAACATGAGTGCGACCGGCGAATGCGGAGCTTACGATCTATTGTTAACATAAGTAATTGCCATATATTTTAGCTATCGTTTATAAAAGACTGAGTTCATTTAGTGAAACGTTTTGAAGATAGACCGCCTAGCGCAAATCTTTTTGTAAAATTAATTTCACTAATTCATTTAAGGGAGGTGTAATGAGCGTGAACCTGGTTTGGATGCAGAGGGAGTGTGCCTGTAACAGACACAGCCACCAGAAAAGGACCAGCTCAGATCGCGCGCCAAATAAGTTTGCAGTCCAGAAATTTCATTTTTTCTCAGCCTTGCAAAAAATAGGCAGAGGTGGGAATCGAACCCGGGACCTCGGTGTTGTAAAACCTACTGCGTTACCACTGAGCCAACTTACAATCAGCTATGAGAAGTTTGATAGTAATCCTTGATATTGCTGAATAGAATAAATCAATACTGATAGGTCTATTTATCTAATGTACGATGTTATTCAAATTGGCCTATAAACTAGGAATATAATGTGAAATGACTATCAATCGATCAATCAATCAAGTTGTCAAGTTATCAACAATCAATAATAAACCGACGTAGGCCTATCATGGAATATTACTAACTAGGCCTACTAACTAATATACCAAATAAATAAAATAAATAAATAAGTCAGTAAATAAATAAATAGGCATAGGCCTAAATAAATAAATAAATACATAATGCAGAATGCAGTTAGTATTTTAGTTGCAAAATTCAAACATTCTATTCACACATTCTATTATAATTTTCTGCTATACACGCAAAGGACCTGTGCCTTTAATATGTCCGCGCCTAATCAATAATGAGTCTTTCACCATGCTCACACACCATGTTAAACTATTGTATCCCTGCAAGTATAGTACTGACCAAGTCCTAACACCTCAATGAAATGGATGCTATAACGTACCCAATCAAGCGAACATATCAAGGTCATATCAGGGCGTTATACAAAGAATGGTCAAAGGTCAACGTTTCCAAAGAAGTATAGTAATAGATGTAGACACAAGCTTTCGTGCGGGAAACATAAACACATAGTCGTCAGTCGTGTGGTTTTTATGAGATTTGATACGGCGCTGAAGTCTATTGGCTGTCCCAAAATCAGTACCAGACCCGGTTTCCAGACGGCAATGTGTGTGTTGTCACAAGGAATGCAAACTCATTTTGTCAATGAGTGAACCACATAGAGGAATACGACATCTATCGTGAGCCAATCTGCATTCTGTTGCCTGCAAAAGCCGACGATCAGGTAAAATTTCTAAAAGCAGCGTGACTAGATATTTGCGTTAATTTCATGATACGTGTAAAACGCATTGAAAACGCCAAATTGCAGTCATAAAATATATAATATTAGTAAATCACCCAATCGAATGTTAACGTAGGTATGTGGAAAAGAACTGCAATAACAATAACAAACTATGTGCCCAAAGAGTTGTCTTTGGCATGTCGCTTTTTTGAAATATGACCAAAAATATCAAATTTTGGAAAAACGCCCCAAAATTTAAAACAAACACGAACCTTCCAAAATAAATATATATTAGCACTCGGCGGCCCAGTCACTACCTGCCGCTGTGATTTGGGGTAACTCATTGCTTCCCCTCTCCAGATACCGGAACTTCAAGGTCGCTCATACCCCAGCCCTTAAATGATCGTATGAATCATTCTACAATTGGTCTTAAAATGATTATATCAATCACTTTACTACAGTGGTAGCGCCATCCGTTGTTATTAAGTTTATGCCGTATATAAAACGTTTTGTCGATAACTCTAATCAGCTCGTAATAGGCGGGACTCATAACATCGTGGATTGATATAGAATAGCGTACACACAGCTGGACGCAGCACCAACACAAACTGCTTTTTGGGTTGAAAAGTAAATAGCCTATGTACATACTGAACACAAGGTACATACAAGCTGTATTTAAGTACATGCCAAAGCTGTCAGTATAAAATGATATATATGACCTTCACGATGCTATTAATTTAGCCCAAAGATTAGGAAAACTAGCCAAACTGGTGAACTGGTACTGTTCAAATAAAAACATCTGCAAATCTTGCTGCAATTTCCAAATAGTATTTCTATTACTTAAATAATTATTTTTGTTATTTCTTTTAATACAAACACATTACTGCCTATGACGACTTTATCGTATTACTTACATATCAAAATCAAGTAATAATTACAAAACTCGCCGTAAACTATCACCTCTGTGGGTGTTTGGGATATAACCGGCACGAATATTTTCTCAACACTGCGGCATGTGAAAAAGTAGGTCAATAGTCAGAGAATACAGGTATTCTAGGTATGATTACGAAAATGTTTTAAATAACTATTATCTACAAAAGTTTTATAACCATGTTTTATATAAAATGTTAACATAAAACGTCTTGTGTTATGATGTGAAGGGTTAATATAAAAACAGGGAAAATCTGTTCCAACTGACCAGCAGAGAACAAAGGATAAGCAATAGATCAGATTAAAATCAGGGAAAATATGACACAACCTCCAATGTGGGAATAACAAACGTATAAACGTATAAAGTTAAAAATTCTTTTAACTTTGTTTATACGTTTTGTGTTATTCCCCTATTAGAAATCGATGTTGTGTCATATTTTCCCTGTTTTTAATTGTGAACTTGACTTACTCATTCTTTCATTTCTCTTGACAATTTTTCATTTGCCCACCCTATTCCTTTTAAAGGAATTTTTATTGTGATATACTCGAGCGTAAGTTTGGACTTTATTGACTAACGCAGTAACAAAAACCGAATAATTCTCGCCTATTACGAGCTGATCATAGTATATATTTAATATCATAGAATATAAAAACATGTAATTTGATAAATTTGATAAGTAAGGTTGTCGATAACTTAAGGTTTTATACATTATAACCTAATTTTCGTAACGTAAGAAAAACAAAAAAGACATCAGTGATAGTTAAGGTTACGCATTCAAGCAAGACGTATCCTTACGTTATCGATTTTTTACCCTTAATTTCCCTCATTCTTCAGACCCTGCCCTCTATCGGGGACTAATTTATAGTTTAAGCTTGAACGCTATTGTTTATGGAGCAATATTGTTTTTGTAACCCTGGGGAGCAACCTTGAACAATATTGTTTTTGAGCGCCCGAACCTTCCCATACCTCATTGATGAATTTAACTTATCAAATTACATGTCTTTATATCCTATGGTCTCAAATAAAACTTCAAACCGTTTTATTTATATACGGCATAAACTTAATAACAACAGATGGCGCTATCACTGTACTAAAATTACTGATATGATTATTCTAAGACTTGTTAAGGAATAATTAATATGATCATTTTCATATTGAGACTAATTTGCATTCACCACAGCCATTTTCCACTGTTGGTATCAATCAATGTGGTATTAACTTGGAGATTCTTTACAGAATAAATTGTCATATGTGACCGTACACGACGAATGAGCCGTAAATGTCCTAAATTGAATTCTGAGTTACAGTGTAAAATGTGCATGGTGCGACAAGTATCTGATTTTAATAGCGCTAGTCAAATATCATTTAAACCAATCAATAATCCTATTGTTGACGAGAATATTAGCTTCTACCTATTTCTATAGAATTTTTAAATAGCTCTGGTCTTTGTTTGCTTTGGTTAAATCCTGTTCAAGTGGTGGGTTACAAAGCATTGTATTTTGTCTAGGGAAATATAACCAACAATTAACAATGAGAGGACATTCCTGAATCTCGTTGACTTGGGGATGATTTGAAATGACCGCTAATTATTACTGTTTGATATTTATTACCAGCAATGTGGAAAAAGAAACCCATGTAGAACCGAAAAAAGGGTACTAATTTGTTGAAGGAGCAAAGTTCAACAAACCATAACCCCGTTTCCGGATATCGTTTGAAGTCAAATGATATACCATATTAAAGCTTATGATATATATTTTCTAAACATGAAATAAAACTAAATTGATCCAGGGAGGAATTTACGGCTCTTTCGTAGTGTACGGTCACATATCATGACCAGGTTCAGATTTATGACCAGGTTCAGATTTATGACCAGCTAAAGAAGTGAGGACTTTCTCTTTGTGGTGTTTTATCAAAGGTAGTTCAGTTGTAGCAGCTTGCATTGTATGTAGCAAAAGATAGGTCAACTTGAATTCTTCTTAAATGTATTTCAAAATTCAACACGTATTAAAATGCCAGTATAAAATAATGTATGTATAAAATACTGTCGCCTGGTATGATGGATCAAACGACAAGAAAGATACTTGAATCTTTAATGTTTCACAGTTTAGGCGTCACAGGGGTTTATTGTATGCTGAGAGTGAGTGTCACTGTCTCTTCCTTCAACACGTGCCTTCGAAAGGTTTGGATCTTCCATCATATTTGTAGAGAAGATTTGTGAAGTTAAATATCAACAAAGAATATTTTATCACAATCATAAATAGCCAGCATCCATATTTACCTAATGCTGTTTCTTATGGTAGATAATAGCAGTGGTAAAACATTACATTTACATTTTGAGCAAGCACCGATTTCAAATATTATGTATCCGCGTCAACTTGTCGTTATATCTTGTCCTGGTGTCAATAAGTGTTGAAAAGCAAAACACCCTTATGCGGCCCATACACGATCAAACTATTGATCAATAGTGGGGACTCTAGATGCAGGAGTGGATAAAAAAATCTACCATTGTGCGTGTTCAATGGTAGATTTTGTATTCACTCTTGTATCTAGGGTCTTTGATATTGATCAATAAGATTATTAGATGTGAATATGAGATTTTAGTTTCCATTTAACTGAGGGAGAAAACCAAACTTTAAAAACTTACATATTATTTAGATGAATTTGGCGCCGAGTGACGCCAGGCCTCCCCCAATTTCCCCCTGAAATGTGCAATATTTAGTAATTATTTATTGTATATGCAAGGGATGGATAATATATGTCTAATTTTCTCCTTCGGGCGTTTTAAAGAATTTATTAAGCTCTATATTTGTAGGGTTGTTAACCTTTGTGGTGTCGACTTCATCAGTGTTACACGATTTTTCCATTTTGTGTGAATTTATGCAGCTTAGGAGTGAGAAGGAAATTCATCCCATCTTTACATGGGGTTACGGGCATGGGGTACTACCTTCAAGCTCACTTCAAATCAATACAAATAGCTGAAACTTTTAAATTCGAGTAAAACGGCTGTATTGTTAATATTAAACAAAATTGGATGAATTGGGTATCAAAATGCGCGTTAATATATCATCCTTCTTCCTATGTTGAGAAAACATTTATTAGTTCTTTTGTGCAGTATTTACATTGCTTTCAGCCAGGGGCTTTTGAAATGAAATTTCAACTTTTTTGTAATATTGGGTGGTCAAGTGAACTAAAGTTGGGCCACATTATAGACTGTGGACTAATGCAATCTTTCTGACCCCTTAAGGATAGTATGAACTAAAAGTGCAGGCGCGAAATAGGCTTATATCACATTTAAAATATAATTTTCCTCTTCATAGTTGAAAAAAAAGTTATGAATTTGAAAAATTGCAATTAGCCGGAGGTGTGTTGTTAATGCGACGGCGTTCAGCGAGATCTATGCTGTTTTCCTCCGCTTCGCTCTTCCATAGCAATAGGCGGAAATAATGTTTTTGAATATATCGCGCTGCACTAGAAGCAGGTTGCACTCATCACCTGTGTATGTCTGCAATCAAAAGTTGAATAAAATGCCACTATTTTCAAAGATATAAATCTATACAGGTCCGAGTGATCAACATGATATGGTTCAATGCAGAGGTACCGCGTGAACGTACTCGTGCAGCGCGGTATAATCAAAAATTGTTTTCACTTATTGCTATGGTAGTTAATCTGATTATTACGTTACTTCGCAGGCGAGTAGATTGTAAAGCAAAGGCCTAGCCCATTGCATGATGTGTTGTAAATAGAGTGAGTTAATTGTTAAATAGCCTTGGCAGAATAGATCAATATACTGTTGTATCGAAAATACACTGAGCTATATATATGTACAATGCCAAATCAAATAGAGGTATACCGTATAATAGCAGTAAATAATATATAAACTATCAATGAAGTGCATTATAGTATTTCAACGTAGGCCCCATCAAACATTGGACTACGTACTCTCAATACGTGCTCTCTTTACTGCAGCGCATACAGTACGCAGTATGCTATTATAAACATCTAAAAAAAGTAACTAACCCCCTTACATAATGGCCATTATTCAAAAAGGGGTTGTTGTATTACAAATCTGTAAAATGCGTTAGAAGCAGAATTAAGAAGCAGCATTTTGACACCTCATTTGATACGATAGCCCAGAAAACAATAAAACACCGGTCAATTTAATGTAGTGAGGTCCAGATTTGAAAGTTGCACTTACATACAATACATACAAAACACTCAGATATCATTACATAGATTTCTTTTCCATTATACTGAATACAAAATCAATTCAATGTACTGCAACTTTTCAATTTTCAAAATGTGCAGAAATAAATTCTGCTTCCAACGCATTTTACAGATTTGTAACACAATCGCCCGTTTTTGAATAATGGTCATAATTTAAGGGGGGTTATTTTTTTGAGATGTTTATTTACAAATCTTCGTACTCTGTAGGAGAGACATTTGGCATGTCGAAAAATGCAGATCACCAAAATCAGGTAGGCCTAAGTCTTTATAAATCGAATGCTACATGCTATGTACTTCAAGTATATGCAGCATAGATGAAAAGCCGCCCATCATATACAAATTTTGACCTTCCGTATTGACGATATGCATGAAGTTTCCAAAAAAAAATTATAAGCCTATCGGAAAAAATATTTATATTTGAAGAGCTTATTTCCAAACCGTGTTAAGGCCACTATCCCATGTTTCTGATTTCCCTGTGCGATATTGCAATGTGTTGAGGCGCTAGGTATTATAATTTCAGTTGGATGCACCATCACAAAGCAAACAGTAGATGGACGCACAGTAACAATACTGTGTGAGGCCTTTGTTTCCCAAATGAGAACAATAGTCTGCATATTGTTATGCAGCATTGTAATGGTAAATAATAGCTTGTTGATGGTACAACTCATTGTTGCTAATGTCAAACTTGTCAAAGTAATTGTGATTGTATCTCACAAGTAAATGAGACACACGGGGTTGTGGACTTAACACGGTTTGGAAATAAGCTCTTCATTTACTGACGTCAGTCGTGATTTTAACAAACACGGTTAGAAATTCTTCATAATTTGTGTTACCTGTTTGCGAAAGGAATTTAATTTTTGGACTTCGCGGAATGTTAAATGATAAAAAATGTATTATATATATATCGCGAATTTAAAGAAAATCCAAATTATTTGATATCAGAAGGACATTTCTCGTATCCAGAATACAACTTGATGTGTCTAATGTGCTCTCAGGTCTGACAAAAATAAAAAAATAAATGTAGATATTTATATAGCGCTTTATGCCGTAAACAGCCTCAAAGGGCTTTACATTTATTCCGCCGTCATTAGAATATGTCGGAACCACGTCTGCAGCCTACGATTGGCGCAGGGTTCATCAGTACAATGACTGTGACAACCCCTAACAGCTTCCCATTGCACCTGGGTGGGGTAAGGCAAGCGAGGCAAAGCACCTTGCCCAATGGCGCAACACGGTGGTGGGACGGGGACTCGAACCCATGCACATCAAGCAAGCTCTCAGATTATGAGTCCAAGGCCGAAACCACTGAGCCACCGTGCCCTCACAAATATTGATCAAACGTCACTATCCGAGCCCTTAAGTGTTTATGCAAATTGTCTTGTTATTTTTCTATTTCTGGCAGCATTAAGTTATTTATAGACGGATTCTAGACGGTTTGAGTATTTAATGCATAAAATCTTGGGAGTCGTTTGTGGCAAAACATAGTGAAATGTGTATAACTA
Source organism: Amphiura filiformis (assembly GCF_039555335.1). NCBI lineage: Eukaryota > Metazoa > Echinodermata > Ophiuroidea > Amphilepidida > Amphiuridae > Amphiura > Amphiura filiformis. The sequence goes on from NC_092630.1 coordinate 74,306,012, forward strand.
TCACTATTCTATTGCTTTGAAAATACTCACATTTTACATTTCAAGTGCAATTACAAAAGAATCTGAGAAAAAAATTGCGTTACCTTGTTATTTGTATTTTTCCAAGTAATTTTGTCATCATCCATTCGTAATCCTTGTTCGTCATGGTAGCCAACGTCAACAAAGTCCATTTCATTACTATTGCCTCCCTTGTCTTTATTCAACTGCCATTGTACAATCTTAAAACGATTTTGCATTCCGCCTTTGTCATCGAAATAAACCCATCTACCTTTGACATCAGTAAAATTCACATTCTGCAAATAATTCATCAGTTGCCATGGTTGTAGATTATTAAGATCTGGACAATGACCACCTTCTAACAATCCATATGGCGCTTCACAAGCTTCAATATCATTCAAAGCATTAGCAGCCGCATATACGGCAATGTATACACGATATAACGAAGGTAAGGATGATGAGGAAAGTAATTCAAGAAGACTGTGGTTTGCACAACTGTCTTTATCAACAGCTCCTTTCTGAAGATCCACGTTACATTTGAATTCCGCTTCCCAGATTTCTTTGAGCCATTTGTCATGTTTGTCGGCAGGTTTGTATGGGTTCAGATTGTTTAGATACTCCCGGAATCCTGGTATTTCCGTATCTTCTGTTACAGGCCCGAAGACATTTCCAAGAATGCGATAATTCCCGTTGGCGATATCTGGTGATGTAGACCATGATTCACTAGCTATCCAAGTCAAGGCTGTAAAATGAAAGCAAGGAAAAAAAGAGACAGCCAATCAGTAAAAAACAACTATACATCATCATAACGTATTGTCAGATGTTTTACGTTCCCATATTAGGCTATGGGATGATCTCCCACACATAGGGTATAAATTTCAAATGGAGTCACCCATTCAAGTAACCCCTTTGAAATTCACACTCACTGTGTTGATGGATTTTAACTGGACTAGCCCATTGTAACGGATTTACAATTATTCAGCCTTTGTATTGTGGGGGAATTTACATAAAAACGCATCATTTTTAAACTGTCCAAAAACATCCTTTTTTCATAAGCAGGAAACATGAATAAAATCGTTGGTTATTACTAGCCACAGCCGCCGGGAGTCAAAGCGCATAACATAGACATGATAGACATTATCTTTAAAATAGTATATTTAATCTCCATTCTTTGTTAGCAGCGGCGTAGCCAGCGGAGTCGGGCAGTTCGGGAGTAAACTGCCCCCAGACAATTTTCAAGGATATAATTGGGACGGCGAAGAAGAAAGTGTCTAAAATAAAAATGCCCCTCATACTAAATTCTTGCTTAGAAAAAATGCTACAAGTCTAAAACATGTTGGCTACATATTGACAATGTGATTGACGTCAGAGAGAACATCATAATTGCCAATGGAATATGAGAATGAATAAGTTTGCGCAATACAAGACACGTGCCAATTTTCAGCAAAATATTCAAAAAATACCACATAGTTCAATGATATTCATTTCACCGTTTCCTTTGTTTATATTATGATAATGAGTCATTATTTACAAATCATTACTGGTAAAAATAAGCAGCGATACTTGATGTCGTATAAATTGACATGCCATTATCTGATTATACTACAAAAATACTTTCAATGCGACAGCGATACGATAATTGTTATGAATGGGGGAGGGTGATAAGCTAGTGTGCACACGTCTTTAAGTAAACTCTTCGTGTAACAAGATACTTACGATAAATTGTCACATAACACTTTTTATACAGAAAATACTATTGTTTGTCGACAGTCATGATGACTGTATACATGGTATACGTAGTTTTATTTCACGCGTAACATTAAAAACTTGAACCTGTATTATTCTTGGGTTTCATATCACAAATCTGAAAAGAAAGATGCTTCTTGAAGTTTTTATCCCTTAACAGAAATAGAGACCACTTGTTCTGGTTCTTAATTAAGATACCTAAAATGATAATGGTGGAAAACTGACGTTCTTAAACCTGAGAATAATCGGCAAGAGTATAGGTAAAACTAGATTTGTATTGGAAATCCTGACCTAGCGGTTATGCAAGAAAAATGGCACTATCTACGCCAATGCATGTTTTTACACGTTCACCCCTTGGGATTAGAACCCAATCTAATGGCTAATGAAACGTTTATATACAATGACATAAATGTGATACTGTGATGCGAGTTGTATACAGCTGTTCCGAAAAATCATTTCGACAAGCTAAGGGAGACTGCTTTGCAGAGCATGTCAGAGTCAAATCGACAATTGTTTTCCTTAGCTTGTCAAAAAATGATTTGTTATGTGAAAAAAGTAACTTCCTGCGACTTTGAATTAGAGATTAAGATTTTATTGTGTTCGGGAACCAATTAAGATTAGAGCCGTAATCATGGTAATGGGTTCACGGAAATCAAAGGGAAACGGTGATGTGAGTCTAACGTAGCTATCAAGGCTATCAGGGTCCCTTGTTTTCTTGCCTATACGGGCCTCCTGCTTTTTTTAACAAGCAGTTCAACAACATCATCATCATCAAACCAAAGGTTTAGCACAAGATTTATTTGTATTTATCAATAATATTCGGAACATAGGAGTGAAATTACAATATTAGATTAATGTAAGGGTCGAAATAGAAAATAAATAATAAATTTAACTGCGGCCCAAAAGTTACAAAAATAAATAAAATATGTGGGCCTAATTAGTTCCTAGGAAAAAATAATGTGAATAACTTATAAAGGGTCTAAAAAGTAAAATAACATTTTTGCATTAGGGACTTATATGTAACATATACAAAAAACTTCTTTTGTATACTTTGATCAAGGTAACTTCAAACCTGATATTTTGCGGTCATACGATTATGTAACTAATTGAAATGAAAACCGAAACTGCTTTCTACAAGTTTATAACAAAGGGTACTGACAATGGTATCGGTAATGACGTCAGTCAAGAGTTTAGGCAGGATAATAGGAAACCGCGTGACCAAACCAACTAATTCTGAAACTCATAACTTGAAACGACCGATAGTTAAACTATCGTGCGCCCAAACAGTATTCTTGTATTCGCTCGGCCGTATAATTCAGCCTGCATGTAGAAATGCAATGAATAAGTTTGAAATGGCTGTTTTTATCATGTAGGATATGTTAATCGCATTTGAAATATTTGATTTCTAATAATTTTCTTGGATTTTCTAGTTTGGCGATTCACCGAGAGATATTTTGAATGGGCAATATTGAACCTTTCAATATTGATGTTTGCTGTATCCATGCTTGAATATCTGGAGCCAAATGGTGTAAAGTAATTTGCAATGTGCTGATAAATGAAATGCCTCAAGAAAGGTAGCTTTCCATATTTGAGCCATTGAATTTTGTGCAAATGAAATCAAATTTACGGATGTTACGTGTCCATTATACATTGGATCACTGTACTTTAAATCAAAGTCATTAAGTCAATACAGCTATGTACATTAAAATACAGCTATGTACATTAATTACATACAGAATATAACATTGCCATTTTCCAAGTAAAGTGCAAGTCATTTATTCACTTATTGTAATGACAGTCTATGATGAATTATAACCAAATTGTTGTCATGATAACAGGGCTTCCTATAATGTATGTTCCTTTATTCGTTGATACATTTAAATATTGATATAATTATGATTTATTTGACAATATCCGCTGATAAAAATACTAAACATGTTAGTACATTTATAAGTCCAAATACTCCCTCCTTGGAGGAGCCACATTGGGGATTATAAAATACCAGTGGCGTAGTTGCCGGAGGGTGGGGGGCAGAGGGAATTTCCCCCGGATATGGCCCTCGCCCCCTGCCAGCGCAATAGTAATTGCCAGTGCATTAGGAACTAGCAATTGCCACTTAAGACAAAGTCATTTAAGGTGGTACTGCACCCCCTGAAAAATGTTGTGACTAATTTTGCATTTTTCTCAAAAAATAACTACACACTGGTAAAAAAAGTTATATATATTATAGGGGCAAGGAATCCAATTACTTCACTGAAATTTCAATGAAGTACATTCTAGCGGTACCATTTTTCTTATCATAAATAACTTACCGCTTGTCTTGAGTCACTGGAATTTCAGTGTAGTAACTGGATTCCTTGCCTCTATAATATACATAACTTTTGTTACCAGTGTGTTATTAGTTTTTGAGAAAAATGCAAATATATTCACAAATTTATCAAGGGGTGTAGTACCACCTTAATGTTTAAATTCCAGCTACATGATGGTGAGACAGGAGTCAAGGAAAGACAGCGCAATATAGCTATTTGGTCAGACTTATAAACGTTTACTTTAATGTCATCTTGGTGACTATAAGCTAGTCGCGACCGTTTTTGACAAAAAATAGTATTGTAGATATGATTCAACAGGTGTTAGACATAACAAAAGATATTTGAAACTGATCAGTGTGAAACTTCCAAACCGGGCTTCCAAACCTTTTTCTTCACTTATGTATATGTATTTGGTGTATTTCTTCAGCCAGATGATCAGATGTTACAACTGGCAAAAAATTGTAAAAGAACTTTACCTATCAATAGATTTTTGAGTAACCATTTTTTTCTTAATTACAAATGTCAAACAATAGCAAGCTGAAAAACGAATATTGAAGCAACTATATACATGTATAGATACACTATGTCCAACTCAGTACTTTATTTCGAATACAACCTGCAAAAATAATCGATATTTCCATTGTGGTATTCCATGTCCTTTTGCATTGAAAGCAAGGATTACTCGACTAGCGAGTTGGTAGCCCAATTGATTGCCCTGGTTAATGGTGTGGGTTGAGATAGAAATTGAGTGAATTATGGACATTGCTCTCGTGATATCCTGCAATTTCAAAATACATGGTTTCCTAATGTCGTCCATTTGGTCCATAAGCAGGGTCCGTGAAGGACGCAAGTTCTGACAACACTAGCTTTTCCACGATCTTCTTACGTAACCCCAGGGATATCGATTCGCAATGCTGCTAGCCTTTTACGCATTGATTTTGAAAAATGTTCAGTGGAAGTGAAAAATAGTGAAATCAAACTGTAAATTCTGACAAAACTATGATATATAGCCTCAATGATGTGCGTTTGAGAGTTGAGAAAAATCCTTCATAAGTGAACTATCATACTTTGAAAAGCTAAAAGGTTGATAAAAAAAGCTAATGGGGTATGTTGAAGCCTTACACTAGAAGCATTGATTTGAAAAAATCTACAGTATCAAGTAATGTAATTTTTTTCTGAGATTTACCGAAGAAATGAAAATTATTGGTTTTCATTTGACCAAGAAAATTAATTATGAAGTGAAATTTGGCTCATTTCAACACCGAATTCGATCGTTTCCAGTGCCTAGTTAAAGCCATATTGTAACATTTCTATAGTGAGAAGAAAACATCAATTGTAACATTATCCATAAAATGTTAGCTTTTACTGTCAGATATGTCCCCTTTTAATTTTGAGCCGTACAAGTAAGGTAAAGCAAAGAAAATTGGAATTTAATACCAGCGCCAATGCGCGTTACTCCTTCGGTTGTGCTACGGTTCGAATCTTTGATGTGTGTGCACAACCGTCCTCACGCCGTGTACGTACTGTGTTATGAACATCGCATACGTGTTCGATTAAAATTTCCATCGTAATAATAAACCGTCTTATTAAAGACGGATTTTGACAAAACAACGGCACCTACAGTCTTGATTTTGCAAGGTATCTTTGTTTACTAAAGTACATTACAATCGGGTTTTTTTTTTATTTTTATAAATGCTAGAGTAAACAATAGCCCATGAGGAGTGACACAAGTCAAGGACCTATATAGGCACCAAAGCACTATAAAAGACAACCACGTGGGCCAATCAGTGGTTCACAGCAGCTTAGGAACAACAAGAGTGAAGGGGTACAGTAACATAAGCATCAGACACATGCAATGATATATCCACTCTGCTCTTCAATGATGATGCGCCGTTGTCAGTTACGTCTCCGACTACTCAATCTGGTAAGATATTCCAACTGCAGTATGGATGAAGGTCCTGCCAGTAGATATGGTTTTAGAAACTGGTACTGTAAGAGCATGGCAAGGCATTGACAAGCTGGAGCGGGTAACTCTTTTGACTACAAATAGCTTTGGTAGCAGTGCCTTCAGATCTGGTAGCCACACGCTGGTGTGCATTTTGTAGAGGACTGTTGCTGCAGCGACTTGACGTCTTTGTGGAGAGATGTGATGTTCAGCTCTGTAAACGCTTTCTTTTCGCTCACACCTATGATTCGAAGGGCCTTCATCTGGATACAGTCTAATAATCCTAGAGTGGCGGCTCTGGCACTCATTCAAGACAGTGAGGCGTATTCCGTCACACTGCGAACTTGGGCCTTTTAAATGGTTACTCTGCCTCTCACATCAAGTTTGTTTACAACTTTCCTTGGAGCGCCCATCATCTGTCTTGCTCTGGATGAGCTCGAGATGTGCTGTGTCAAGGTCAGCTTGCTGTCAACTGTGACTCCCAGGATCTCCAGCTCCTCCTTTTCAGCCAGTTTGGCGGTACCAAACAAACGATCTAGCTTGGTTGGATTACTCTTTCTTGATATTGTCATTGCCTTACATTTAGATGGCTCGACGGGCACCTTCCATCAGTCTGCCCAGATCCTCATTTTCTCCAGGTCTCTGTTTAGGTTAGCAGTAATAGCTTCAGGGTTGTCTCTAGATGTAATCTCACAAAACAAGGTGGAATCATCTGCGTAGAGGTATAACTGGTTTTCACACTCATCACCCAGGTCATCAATGAAGACAGAGAATAAAAGTGGGCCCAATATTAACCCTAAACCAGAATTTAAAAAGATATTGAGGGCGTCATCCTCAGCAAATGTTACAATATGGTTTTAAGTGACTGAGTGGGTGTTGTCTAAACACATGTCTTTTTCTTTCAAATATCATTCCTCTATCCACGCATGCAAATCGTATAGTAATCAATCAGCGTTTCCTGACAAGGATATAAAAACAAGCAGTCTATTATTTACGTTAATCCTTAAGTTTGACTACCTTTATATAAATAGAATGATGAAATTAATCATTGTTGTTTACTTTATTTATGAGGTTAGCTGTCTTTTAGGATTTTATTCCTTTTTAATGAACAGAAAAAGCATTGCCCTTACAGGGTGTCAATGGATATGATGATGATTCAAACGGAACTGTCATCGTAAAGTCAATTGTCAAAATTCAAGAAGTGTATGCAACTGTCTTATTATACAATTGCATTATTATTCAATCTTGTTTGGTTTCGGAATTAAAATACTTTTAAAGTATCATTTCCGACGATACAGTTCTTTCAGAGACATCATGTATTATGGGTGATATAAAAGAATCTATAATTAAAGGCTCATTCAGTGATTTGCTCATTAGGACGATCGCAAAACACAAAAACGATCATTAGAACGATCGCAACATACGATAGCCTTTCAGTAGTTCAGCCTAAAGCCATGTATGAAAGACAAAATAAGACATTTTACATGAATCTGTAATTTATATACTGACAGTATATAAATTAGCTACATGTGTTTCAATTGGGCTACAACTTGCCGATAATGCTGTTTACTTGTTTTTTGTTCGAATTTTCATTTTAGAAATACCTTATGACAATTTTAACAACGTATCCTTCACTTTTAAGGGATTTTTTTACACTTTCGCTGGAATCACGGAATGGGACTTTAACTTGTTGAATAACAAGTACAAACCCATTCCTTTGTCTACTTATATTAAGTTATTAACAAATTTCATAAATTTTGCCCACCAACTAGAATTTAAGCATAACACGTTACCCTTGCTTAGAATTGAGATGGATTACATTTTCTTAACATCTAATCATAAATTTTTCAAAAGATGCCAGTTTCTGGCATAAATCCCCATTATCGCTTGTGTACTGTTGACATGTTTGAGCAATCGAAACCGTATAATCGTAACCAGAGTGCGTTTGAATTACATTCAAGCGAAATCCAAACTTGGTCCTATGTGGATTCTTACGTTTGAAACTAGAACATTACGATGATTTACTTTAGTGCACGTGCAAGGATTTGGTTTTCAAATAAATACTAGTAATCATGGTAATTGGATATTTTATATCTACCAAAAATACGTTACAAACGAAAAAGATACCAACGTTGAAAACTGCAATCGAAAACAGAATTAAAAAGACTAGTTTACGTCTAACGTCACTGTCAATCAAGCTGCCACGACCCTTGATTGGTTTAGTAGGGCATAAAAGGACGGTTGATTAATCTGGTTCCGATCGCAGAAAATGAATCGCAGAAAATGGCGAAAATTTTCGGCATTGTTGACATGGTGCCTTCAGGAATGAAATTTTATATTTCCCGGCCCATATTTCCTATTACTAAGAAATTTCCTATTTCCTATTACTAAGACCTAATCTTTCAGACAGTTTATATATTTGAAGGTGACAAATTAACCATAAGAAATGCTGTTTTATTGTCTCGGTCTCAGCCGGTTTGTGTTCCTGCGTCACTAAACAAACCGTCTGGCGACAACCCCGAAATGACGATTGGTTAATGAATTTTCCAATAAAACTGTTTTCAATTGGCTATATGTCGTGACTTGTGTAAGTGACACAAACATCATAGGCCTCCCATACTGCAGTTACTGTTCATTTTCCTATGTACAATACACAGTACTCTCACCATTGACGCGTGACCTCTACAAACAGTATGTTATAAGTATAGGGCACTGCCTAGTTAACGTCACTGTGTGAAAAATAACCGGCCAATATTTAAAGTACTCTCTGAAATTCTAGAAAATAGAGTTTTGTAACATATCCTAAATTTGTAGCTAATTTTGATGTTTGAAAATATTCGCACTTTGGTGTTTTAGGAAGGAAGGGCACGGCACGGCCTGCATTTTTTCTGTGTAAATCGAATGCATCTTTTACTGACTATCACTCACTTGTGTACCGCTCTCTTGAGAAGGGCATTAAAGCTAAACCTGGGCTAGGCTAAAAACTGGGTAGGCTGGGCATCTGACCTCCCTGATATATGGAAATGACAGATAACACCAAAAAAATGAAGACATAATTTCCAAACCGTGTTAAGTCTACAACCATTATGTTTCTCATTTTCAAGAATGCTGGTTAACAATATGCAGACTATTGTCTCATTTGGGAAACAAAGGCCCACACAGTATTGGTACTTTGCGTTTGCTTTATAATCGTTCACCCAACTGAAACTATAATACCAGCTCATTTCAATATCGCACAGGTAAAACAGAAACATGTGTAGTGTGGATTTGACCAGAGAAGATCCGTTTAACCTAGTTGAGCTGTTTTCAATGAGTGTTATCTTGGTTTAATAGCTTTTAATGGGGTTTAAGTCCTGCAAAGGTCGTGGTGAATTCTACTGTAGACATAACTGCATCATGCCACTATTTATAGATACCACAAACGCAAAATATACGCTCTCTTAGCAGCCACTGAGGCGCCAATCGTCGGATATCGCCTTTCATGTCAGCGACTCGCAGCGCGTACTCACGTACGTTGTGTGGATTTATGTAACCGCATATCTGTCAATCAAACGCTGCATGCGCTGAAGCCCAGCGCTGATTGACAGCCAATTTTTAACTCAGTTTTTTAGTGAGTTGATGTTCAGCCAATCAGAAAAGACTTACTATGAGGTTGTCACCAGACGGTTTGTTTAGTGACGAAGGAGTACAAATCGGCTGGGACCGAGACTAGCTGTTTTACCGCCGCGTTCAGAAACTCATGTTTGATTGTCAGATGACGTGTGAGGCAAACTATTCTGTCTTTGATTATATTATTCTTTGTGTCTTCCTCGTTTTTGGTCCCAAATCTTAAACTCTTAGTTGTATTGAAATACATTATGTTATTCTGTTAATGTTATTTTTTCGCATTGACGGTTTTATTTCTGCTAAAATAATTGTTCATTCTAATTTAATATTGGGTTTAATGGTAATGATTTCCTCATACATCATGTACATTGACACTAAGTATTAGAGTAAACGTGAATGTTTGTTAGTTTTCCAGTATGCTTACTTCATTAACATGATTATTGATTAAGCATTAATAAAATTCATTTGATGTGAATTAGAAGAATTTTTTGACTTCAACACTACTTAAAATTTGATCGCTTACCGGGAGCGCTTTCACAGTACCAACTGCGTCCTCAGCCGGATGTTATGGTTCTGATGGTTTATGGCTTGTTGACAACCTTCTATGACGTCACACTAGAAGAAGATGACGTCAAAGGTGTTGTCCTCGTCCCCCTGGTGGTCTTGGGTATGAGTAGGTTGTCCCAAACTGGATCTAAATCCAGTCCAGTGTCTCTGTTCAAATTGGGTCCTTTTTTCCTGATGTGAATGGCTTCTAGGATCCACTGGATATACTACCAATGCTATGTACATTGGTGAAACAGGTAGAAAGTTGGAAAAACGGCTATCTGAACATAAATCAAAGGCTGCCGGTTCCAAATCTGCTGTACATGAGCATATTTCCAGGAGCAAAAACACCCATCAAATAGACTGGGAAAACGTAAATGTGCTGGAAAAAGAACCCAAAGAATTTTCCAGAAGGGTCCTAAAAGCCATTCACATCAGGAAAAAAGGACCCAATTTGAACAGAGACACTGGACTGGATTTAGATCCAGTTTGGGACAACCTACTCATACCCAAGACCACCAGGGGGACGAGGACAACACCTTTGACGTCATCTTCTTCTAGTGTGACGTCATAGAAGGTTGTCAACAAGCCATAAACCATCAGAGCCATAACATCCGGCTGAGGACGCAGTTGGTACTGTGAAAGCGCTCCCGGTAAGCGATCAAATTTTAAGTAGTGTTGAAGTCAAAAAATTCTTCTAATTTAAATTATACCACTACGTATGAATTTACAATTTTATATCATTTGATGTGCTTTTTTTAAATTGTTGCCTGAAATAATTTATTTGCCTATTGCGGATCATATTTATAATGATTAATTAGCGTGTCCTGACAAGTAGATATAAACAAATAAGAGACATTGCGGTTTTCTAAACGCAGCACGTGGAACGTACGTTTTCGCGTACGTTTTTACGTACGTTAATACGGTATTAAATATTGCTAGTCTCGGTTCCAGACTGGATTGTGCTCATTCGTCACGAAGGAGAACAAGTGAGCTGAAATAAAGACTTTAATATTTGATCTAATCTAACAGCTTCTAACCTAGGTCGATAGAGGGCATAGTGATTGAAAAAATAACAGTCCCGATAACAGTAAGCCGAGTCTATGCCTGATCAAACAGGCCGCTTTTGATTTTGACTAAAATTTAGACCTACATACTGATTAAACTTAATTGATTTTTGTGCTCCCCAAATATTATAGTTGCCCAAAAACGTATATTTTGGTAGATTAAAGATCACTACATCCATACATCATGACTTTACTTTCAAAATGAGATTTTTTCGTCCTGAAAATTGGGCGCGTTGCATGGACTTAGACATGAGGTAAAATCAGCATATTCAACGTAGCATCTGCGTTTTAATCTACGTTGGGAATCCAAAATGGGAAATCGCAATGTCATTTTTTGTACGCAAAGGGTCTTTTTATCTTTTCAGTTTCCGTAAGTCTATTATTCAGATACGAAAACGCAAGGGATTCATTAAGTTCATTCATTAAATTCATTCATTCATCTGACTTCATCACTTCATTGTTAACTCTTATTTCAATAGAGGTGATTGCCTGTGTCAATATTAAAAGGCTGGAGATAAAAGTGTCTGACCGGTGTTTTAATGGTCTAGCGCCCTCTCGTGTTTGACATTGATAAATTGGTTCACATTATTATCATGATTATGACAAATGCCAATCCGAATAAAAAGGTCCACCTTTTTCTGTAAAAACGTTGAAAATCACAAAAGGTCCGCTTATGAGCATGTCGCACCACAATGCACCTGTGCAGGGTCGCAGTGTCGCCCTTCCCTCGTATCAATGTCTATCTCCCTATTTTGCTTCATCCTCCCCCCCTCCGAATGATCAGTCGCCCCACTCTCTCCCCGGTCCCTTCTCTCTCCTCTCAAGTTCTTCTCTTTCTAGTCTTTCCGTCTCTCCATCTCTTCTCTTTCTTCCTCACCCCTGGTTCCGATCGCAGAAATGATCTCACTTGTTCAGTCTCAAGTATCCCTCCTCCCTCCCCTCCCTTGCGAAATTTATCAGTATGATCCATGACTGAAAATAAGCTCTGCAAAAATAAACATTTAAAATAAACCTACACCACATTTCGCCATACTGCATTTTAGAAACGCTTGCTGTTAGAATAAGAACAATTTTAATTGTAATTATTGCACAGGTCACGGCAGTCATGTGACCTTTCCGGAAAAAGCCGAGTGGCAGGTTTTTCAAATAAATATTTTCTGTGTAAAAACTGTACCATCAGATAGGTAATGGAATATATGAATATTAACTGTACATCTATCATAACAATTTTTGATAACAACTTGCGTCACAATTGATCTACTATAGAAGGTAGAGAATTTATTTCAATCTTATATACGCCTTTTTTTTGGAATTAACTGAAAATTAATTCTGTAAAACGGTATTTTTTTATAACATTGACATTAGACCCCACAAAAGATTACCGCTTTGTTGTTATGATAATCTAATCTTTTGATTTCGTAAATAAAATTAGGGGTCTAATGTGGATTCTGGATGCAAACTGGAACAATCCAATGCCTTGTCAAAAGCATTCACTTCGGATGCACTTCGTAATACAACTTCCGCCAAGAGCACGTGGCCGAAATCAAAATCGATTTTATGTATTGTGTATGTATCATAGGACGCTTGTATTAATTGTCTCTATGCCCTTGAGAATTCAACAATATAAATAATGGTAGCTCTATTATAATACACATTAATGTTTTAAGCAGATAAAATTCCAAAGTTTTCTGCCTTTGCTTGTCACGTGGTAGGCCTATGTTGAAGTTGCGATTATATGTTCAAATAAGTTTCAAATGGATAACAACAAGACAAGTGGCCGAGTGGTCTAAGGCGCTAGGCTCATAGAGTACTAAGCGGTGCGCCATGAGTTCGAACCCCGCCTCTGCCAAACTTTAAAAGAAGTAAATTAAAATTTTACTTTTTTTAAATTTCATATTTGGGAAATGTGACTGGGAGAATTTATGTATGGCGTGTGAAATAAACCCGAGTCTTGCATATAGGCCCAACCAATTATCAGATTAGCGTGCCATTGGCACGAATGAATAGAATACATTATATTTGCTCCAATGCAATTCTTTTGTATTGCATTTCAATATAAAACATGATTACCAAATCACCACTTGTACGCGCCTCATTGGGAGATGTTTGACTATTTCAGACGCTAGTTTCATCGCCAATATGAAAGACTTTTGCTTATAACTTGGCAACATGGTTAGTATATATTTCAATGCAAGACTATTTTTACGAGCCACTTACGTCTAGGCGTAAGTGCATATACACCAAACACAAGTCAATTGAAGCCGTACAGTTTACCGCGAATTTAGGACCGTAACATTTAGACTCTTCTTTTGTCTAGATTAGCACCCAACCGCACATCTCAAGGTTTTATGTCAAAATCAATATAACTTACGAAAACTGAAATTCACGAGTTTCAAATTTTCAGTAACTAACAAAAGGCTAGAATAAAAGATTGGTCACACCTGGGAGACTACCACTTCAGAATAACAATGACTTACAAAAACGGATACGGATACGGAAACAGAAACTGAAAAGATAAAACGACGGAAAGTATCACACACATTTCAATGGGCAATCTCTGCGTATGAATATTGCGTTTAAATTTAGTCCATTTTTAACACATCGCTGTACCTTTATTATAATGATTTGTTACAAACAAAAAAGATCATAATAATAATAGGTATGTCACAGTGGCTGCACAATAATTCTGTCATACTGTGCATGCATACATAACAGTGAATCAAAAAGCGCGCGGATCAAAGTTGGCCAATTTTTGAAAACATACATGTCAAAAAACGATTTCCTCGTTATGTTTCATTGATCACAATAATTTGTCTTTTTAATATATGGTAGGTGAAACATTTCTTAAATCACTATCAACTCCGCCGAAATTAAACACTGCATAGTTTAAGAGTTAAGACCTGTTTTATGAATTTTTTAAGATCGTCCATAAATCAATAAATATAGGTCTCTCGAAATAGAGGACCTAGTACCACCGGTCTGAAATACCAGTGTTTGTTATCATGTATTTTTTTTCCTTGGACAATGAGTGAAACACTTCCCTATACCAATTGAAAACTCGGTGCACTTAGGCAATTAACTGCAGTTTCTTTATTCAACATTACAGCAGGTTCATATTTAAAAAATCATGCTGTATGAATAAAACATAAATAAAACATTGAAAAAGGAAAATTACATATGCCTAATTAACATAAGAATGGCATAAATATATAATTAGATGTAATTAGCTAATTTGCATAATTAATGACTTTTTGTGTATTTTTTGTTACCAAATGAAAGAACTTTGGGTACTTATGTGTGCAAAAAACCGCATCCTCATATCATGTACGGTTCTCTGTTGGCATTATTTTTGCATATTAATTAGCTGGACTTAGTCATTTTTAAGCTTTTATTTGTCTGCAGATTGGTCAAAATGGCTAAAATTGTATATTTGGTGGATTTATTACATTTATTTGAGGAGAGATTTTTTAATCTTGTTTTCTTTAACGAAGTCCGGAAAGATATGCAATTAATCTGTGATACTTAAATCAATGCTACCTTTTCAAGTAAGTGTCCGAATAAGCATTACAAATCCCAAAAATTACCATTTTGCCATTTATAGCAAGTTGTGGCAGGTTTTCACCCGATTTCCGGGTATCTTCAAGTTGACGTTACATCACTTTGCATTATCCGATTTCAATTCTGTTTTTTGTTTTTTTAAGCATTCATAACGATGATTCAATTAAAAGCGTCAAATAACATGTTTCTGCTGCGCTTATTTTTGGGGTGATATACCTAATAATAATTAGACTTTCCTTCGTATGTTCATTATCTTTGACTGTCTTTAACATATTGTGAAATGGACAAATTTTGTACATTATCAACGATTTATCTACGTCGATTTCGCACGTGGAATATCTTCAAAAATAGCTAAATACGTGACCTCGCTTCGATACAGGAGATACAGGAGAGTGGTTTTGAATAGATCAACGTACGTCCGATGTCTACGTTTGGAAATCGCAATGTCTCTATAATCTATTGCTTGCTTACTTGCCTATTTCGGGTGGTTAATCTATTATTTAAATAAATTCTTGATGCCTTGATATAAATAATCGCTCAGTATGTTAAAATTCATGTATTTTAAATGCTTTTTCAAAGAATGTGCAAACATATTAAATTTACGTCAATCACAGATACTTGATATCATGGGTCACATCAAGGAAAATATTAATTTCTTCAAAAATAAAGACTATAATCTTCAAATATGCTCAGTGCCGTTTCCGTTGTTTACTCAGATGATTGCATATGGCTAATAGGAAATTAGCGATAACGATAAGTATAATATGAAGTATTATTCTTTGAGCTACTACCAGTCTGCGCCCATGGTACTCTAGGAAGCACAACACTAAATCGCTTTGATTTTGATATAATCATTTAAACAATGATTACATTATAGAAAATATGAATTGATTAATGTTCATAAAATCACAAATGGTGCATTTTTAAGCTGGATAAGACTCTGAATTGAAAAGGAGCGGCCCTATTTACATGGTGTATGTGCTGCTTCTGATAAATGCAAATGATATGGAAATACATTTTAAAAGAATGAATTTTCTACCAATTATTTGCCCTTATGCTTTACGAAAATATAATCAAAGCTGTCAAAATATTGTCATATCGGATAGAAAAGCAAACTTACTTTCATTAATTTTACGTGTGTTTAATGGGAGGACTTATACAGCTTTCTGTAATGAATTATTGTTCTTGCGATGCCTAAGAATCTCCCATTAGGAAATAAATTTGGAGAAAACCTTCTGACAATAAAATACTATGCTGAGCCTCCAGCCTGGGTGGCTCACGCTCCAGTAATTTCAGATGATTGAGCTCAGTAATACATCAAAGAATGTCTTCCAATTCATAAAAACAAATAGATAATCAGCTTATCGGATTAAAAGCTTAGAGGGAAGGTCTTGATGCTCAGCGAGTGTTTATCATGGAAGGTTTTCTGCAAATTCATTATCTAATGCATTCAGCCATTAATCCAAGCCATCGTAACTCCAGTGCGTTTGAGTACATTTACAGTACGTCCTAGATTTAATCGAAATCCAACCATGCACCGTTCATATGGGAATCCTAACACCGAAATGTAATAAGGGCAAGGAGATTTTTGTTTTCAGATAAATATTAATAATCATGTCATCGGATATGTTTTTGTCTCGTAAATAGGTCGAGCTTGAATTTGATATGTACTTCGGTCACATACCGTAAAATGAACTCTGGTATTTATAATTTATATAACAATCCTCAGATCATAACATTCCTGATCTTTGAAGTTTTATTCATGAATATGAAAAATATATAAGAAATATATTTGAACAAACGTAAAAACAAAATACATAATTCCGCTTTTATCTTTTATAAATTAGATAATCATTTCTGAATAGTCTGAAGTGATTTTTAAATTTAAAAATTGTTTTAACAATCTGTATATACTCTTTATGAAAAATGTACAACAATGTACAATTTAATACTTATTGGCAGTTACTTTAACATAAACTTAGTTGTCGATTAAACTTTAAACCGGTTTACGTAATCAATTGAGCAATAATTAACACTGCAAAATGGATTATAAATTTATGTCCGTCCATCTTATGAAAATGTTGACCTTTCGTATTGAAGATATGAATTTTTCCCACTACAATTGATGGTCAGCTTTTCATCCCAGCTACATACACTTAAGGTTAAATACCACTAATAGGCCTGGGCGATACACTGAAATACGACTGCATTAAAATCGCTGAAATGATCAAGTTATATAGCCAAAAAAGTACTTTTTAGAGTTTGATGCCTCAAAATGGTACATTTTCTCTCATTATATGACATTTTTGTTGTAATAATACCAAAATTCATACGCACGGCTTCGGTTTATAGTAAATATTCGCCCTATCATATTGTTACTTTCATCTTCGAGGGCGCACTGTCATTTTAAGGTGTTTACGGTTCAGTGCGTTAAAACAAGAAAAGACTCAGGTCAACCTATGTTGAATTTTTGATAATTTGGCATCTAAATCATATAGTTTCACCTGATATTAGTGGCATTGAACTGTGAGAGTTCTGAATATGAGAAAAATTCCACCCGAAATTAGGCATTTTCCCATTGTATTTAACCTAGTATACATCATTAGATTTATAAAATTTACTTCGAGGACTGTTAAATATCAAAAAATATTTAAAAAATATCAAATATGATAATAATAATAATAATAATAATAATAATAATAATAATTTGCCATAAAATCTATATTATATCTCGAATTATTAATATATTATTTGATATCAGAAGAACATTTCTCGTATTCAGAATGCAATTTGATATGTCTGATGTGCCCTGAGGTCCCATTAAAAAATACTGCGCAAATGTTGCTATCCAATTCCTTAAAAGAATGCTGAAAGCTCACTTTGTTATAATATACAAAGTAATAATTTCCAAACCGACAATTTTAGATCCAAAGCCAATGGGCATTTTTATGCATTTCTGATTTTCCTATAATACCTTTGATTAACATTTTTTATCCATTTATAGCGCAAAAAGTCTTTTGGATTCGTTTTGGTTTGTTGTAGGCATATCATTTCCTTTGATTGGTTAGCCAAGTAATGGCGCAACCGAGAAACATATATCAATGCGTAATACCAAATGCTGAACGAAATATTTAATGACGTTCGAAATAGAAACGAAGGTCCAGGGCATTCAATAAAACACCTGGTATTCACATATTTAAATTTGCTACATAATTTCAATGCGCAAGTACGTCGGAACTTACGTGAATGTTTTCCTTACCATTAACTCCAAAACTACTTTTGTATCCAATATTCAATCAGAGCTCAAGTATATGAGACATTAGAACGTCTAGAAAAAAACGCCTTCTTCCTGCTTGATGTGCAGTCCTTCAGAATTATAGGTTAATAAATGCGTATCACTTGTTGCCGAGCTTGTTGGGAGTTAAATTGTACAAAATAATGCACTTGTACTGAGGTATTGATACGTCTAATGCACGCGCCCCAAACAGAGAGAGAGAAAGAGATAAATAATCATAAAATGTGACGCGATCAAGCAAAATCAGTCGGAACTCGGCAATAAAAATTTTTCACTTTCTTATAGGATAGTAAAAAGCATTTACAAAGCTGGATTTTGCAGAAAACCCCACTGAAATTGAACAACCAGTTCCAAAGATATTAGCAATTAAAGAGTTTCCAAAACAAGAGAAAACAAAAGGAAATATTCTCTTTGCTTGGTTGTATCTCAAAATCAATATTTCCGAGTTCCGACTGATTTTGCTTGATCGCATCACAAATGTGTATTATATCGCGAATTTCAATAAAATCAAAATTATTTGATATCAGAAGGATATTCCTCGTATTCAAAATGCAATTTGATATGTCTGATGTGCTTTCAGGTCCCACAAAAATTAAAAATACGTGAAAACGTCGCTATCTGAGCCCTTAACTTAATCAATCTTCATAATACATAAGGTTGGTCATGTTTTGTTTTTTACTGTTGTTATTTTGATGCGCATCACACTCATTACGCTCACCTAGTGCGTTTAGTGATGTCCACATCTCACATTGTATTACATATTCATGTCATTTGTGTTATTATATTCGTATTGATGCAATGAGATAAAATAAACAATTGAGCTGGTTTTGGTCAAAACGTTGTCAAACACAAGTATTTTATCAACACTTATAACATTATGTTAGAATGTTTTCCAAACTTTTTTAAAAAGTTTTATACCCTTTATATGACCAGACATTTAAATGTTTTCTATAAAAAGTTTTGTGTTTGCTGTCGAATAAGGTATATTACCCAGACGATAGATAAATATACTGCGACATAAAATGATCAATGAGTATTATTAAGTGACATTAAGCAATTTCGTTTAAAAGTCTTATGGCTACTTGTACTACTCAGAGTTAATAGAAACAGCCAATATAAAGTAATTGCTTTTGACAAACATTATTTGTGTAGCTATAGAAAGGGACAAATAATAACTGATGGATTCAATTGATTTTTATGTTCTTGCTTTGAGAGAGATATGACTTGCATAATCGTATCGTCTATTTGTGTTTGAAAATTACTGGGAAGTACTTTCAACCTAGTTCCAATAATTGGAACTCGCGGCTCCGACCGTGAAGAAGTCCCCAAACTTGATGACTTTGACATTTACCACATCAATTTTAGCCAGAAATCCAAGATGGCAGCCGCCGGCGCCATCTTGAAAAAATAAGTTTGGGGCCAGAGCACCTAAAATCATGTACAAAGACACTTTTTTGGGTAAGTCCCCCATGGATTCTGAATCGGACATTAGTTTGACGTTATGACATATTGTTTGCCCAGTAATCCAAGATAGGCCCCATTCGGTAGAGCGAAAATGTAACTTTTGAATGGGAGCCTTATCTGGGGTTTATGTCCCTTATCTGGGGTTTAGACTGCCTTATCAGTGGTTCACGTTCCTTACCTGGGGCTAAGATGCCTTAACCTTAGCATTAGCATAACGCAGTCTGAACCCCAGATAAGCAACTAAACCCCAGATAAGGCGCCGTAACCCAAGATAAGGGACGTAGACCCCAGAAAAAGGCAGTCTAAACCGCAGATAAGGTGCCTTAATCCCAGATAATAGACGTGAACCCCAGATAAGGGATCTAAGCCCCATATAAGGCGCCTTAACCTAAATAAGGGATGTAAACCCTAGATAAGGCAGTCTAAATCCCAGATACATTTTTGAGGCATCCAAACCCAGATAAGGCGCCTTAACCCCAGATAAGGCGCCTTAACCCCAGATACGGGACGTAACCCCCAGATAAGGCAGTCTAATCTCCAGATAAGGCATCTTAACCCCAGATAACGCACGAAAATATAGGATAATGCAGTCTATAAGTTGTCTTAAGGGTGGTCTTAACCCTGGAATTATGGTAACTTTCGGGCTTCATAACTGCTAAATTATTAGTCTAAAGAATATAAAAGTATACATTTTTAGACTGGAAATGACTTGCTGAATTCATCTGTGAGGTCCAATTTGGGCAAAAATGCTCATTTTGGAGAAAATTCCAAAAACGGGGTTTTGGGCCCAAATTTTTTTTCAGCAACGTAACAAAAAAATTGGTTGGCCAAAAATTTTTTTTTATTAATTTTTAAAAACTAGATAAAAATATCTAGGGAGCGTTTTTTTATTTTTTTTGAATTTTGACCAACTTTGAGAAATTTGCACCAAAAATGGTAAAAAATGCAAAATTTTCAAAAAAAACATAAAAAAGCCTGATTTTCGCCCAAATTTCAAATAATTTTGGTGAAGTTGGTCAAAATTCAAAAAAATTAAAAAACGGTCCCTAGATATTTTTATCTAGTTTTTAAAAATTAATAATAAAAAAATTTTGGCCAAACATTTCTTTGTTACGTTGCACGAAAAAATTTAGGCCAAAAAAACCGTTTTTTTGGGATTTTCTCCAAAAATGAGCATTTTGGCCCAAATTGAACCTCACAGATGAATTCATCAAGTCATGCCCTTCCTTTGAAGGCACATTGATACACATGTCCCGAGTTTCAGCGACAAGACGCTGTTGGTGCAGTAATCAAACATATGTTCGCGTTGGAGTAAATTTGAGCAAGAAATCCAATCGATATTTCTGAAGTTGCCGTTCCAGTTGAAGTCAATTTTCAAATTTCACTTCGCAAACTCTCTATTGAATCAATAACCTTTAACGTACGCAATGAAATGGTACATAAAAAGAGGTTTACGTTTATTTTTTATGAGCAAAATGTTCTTTTTCTCTCCTCAAAATGAGTTCATTATGCAATGCACGAAATGTTCTCTAAAACAGATTACATTTTGAGATAATATATATAGAGAGAGAATATGACTCTCAGAGAACAGCTTAAACAGTAGCGAATTGATTTCCCATGTTAATAAAACATAAGAAACCATACTAAAATGTATTGCTTGCACCATTTGATATGGCTTGTATTGTATTCAAGGTAAGTAAAGTACGAAATTCAATGCAATTGAATAAGAGTCTATATAGTCAGCATAGCTTCTTTACCTCAAAAGGGGAGTACGGTTAATCACCATCTAAAATCTCACAATCCTAAATGTCATGTCATATTCTGAATACGTCAACCTCATCAACAACATCGTATAGATTATAGACGATATAACGGTTCTGGGGAGTATTAATCATTCTTAGCATTTGCAAACCTACAGTATATCGATTCATTCACGAACTTTAAACAAGAATATAAGAATTGGCTACGTTCCAAAAATGAAATGGTAACAAATACCTTTTTCTTTGAACAAGGTAACAAATACCATTTTGAAAATCCTGGGCATTTCAAGAGGATCCCCCAATATTATATATTGAAGAAGCATGCATGTCCATAAACACCTAAAACTGGTGGGTACCGATCATTTTGATAGAGTTAGTTGTGTCCCCTAGTTTGTATTTTCCTCTGGTATGATGTCTTCTAGGTTTTGAATAACTCTATCAGATCACCTCTTACTCTTCTGACTTCCAGTGCGTAAAGATTCAATTGAATGTATTTTCATTTTGCTGAGGACATCAAACATACTTGACTAATAAAAAGCATTTGATATATTACTGTTCCCTGCTTTGCCAAAGAAACAGTGATATTTATATAGTGTTACGAGTCGTACTGAATCAAGGCCAAAATCACCTCTTACCCAAATTCACACTAATGCACAACACAAATACACTGTTTGATTAAGCTAACAAAATCTAAGTCTTTAATTGAAAGTTAAATATGATTGGTACATAACAACAATTACATACACAATATAATCACACAATTACAGTTTTAAATTAATCAGTACTTAGCCAACAGTCTTCTTGTTAGTGATCATAAAGTTCTTGCAATGTTCTGGACGGCTGATGTAAATCACTTGTCCTGCGAAATCAGCGAAGTCCTTTGTACATTTTGCATATCCTTGCGTATAAAATCCTCACACAAAAATGGTGCTGCTTTCTCCAAACATTAACTCCTTGCGCCGCTTTCTCTATAACTCCTTGCGCTGCTTTCTCCAAACCTGGTGCTATTTCCACCTTTCACACAATATCTCTAGTAAGCAGGACTGCGATGCAGTTGTCCCCACTTATATTGACAGTTGTGTTGGATCAAAAACCATGGATCATAATATTTAGATAATCTATGCATAAACCAGACTTCAGCAAGTCAACAGAAGAATATATATTCCTTTCTTGGAAGAAGTACGTTCTTTGACGTATTCTAGATCTTCTCCGACAACACTGGCAAGCAGTAGTACTTTGACTACATAAAATATTTCTGGTTCGCAATTCAGTATCGAAGTTACGTAATGTTACTATGTCAACGGGATCACGCGCTAGAGTAATGAACCACGATCGAAATGATCACCACATAAAGTATATGGCACTCGAAGGCATACCAAAGTAGCGTGATCCGGTAACCAAGAGAATTACGTAACCACTTCGATGCTGAATTTCCTTTCTTTGAAGGAATTGGACTGTAAGCATATTAGCTAGCTAGCCCAGATCAACACTATAAACTGTGGAGAATTATGTTTACATTCTCTTAAGTCTTAAGTCTTAATTATAACATTAACCTTTCACATGACATCACTTCCTGAAGGAAGTCTCATACGATGTCATCTTCACTTTACAATCTCAGGGGAATTCCCATATGATCCAAAATTAGAAATGATTCAATTTGTTTTTGATCAAGTTGATGCAAGAAAGGGGAATCCCTAAAATGTCTCATGAAATAGATTTTAATTGTAAACAAAGATAAATCATCAAATTAAATTACTCAGGGCATATCACAAACATCACAATAGCTATATGTATAATCTTCGTTATATACATTATATTTTCTGAGATTGGTTATTATTCAATCACAGTTGGAAAAGTATGGTGAAAATTGAATATTCGTCCAAGTACTATAGCTAATTGTATGATGTTTATTAAATGAAACCTGAATAGTGCCTCAAATCATGCTCAAATCTTGTTTACCAATTGGACTACATCGATTTATCTTATTCGCGCAAACGGCAGACAATGTTTGGTTAATAATGAACGAAATCATCGTATCTCAAAGATAAAGCCGGAAATCTGTTAACCTCAAATTCAACATGTTTTTTCCTCAACCTGACGCATCCGAGACTCTCTACCACTAACATCCTTTGTTAAAAATAAAATTCCAACAAAATTATAAAAAGGCGAAGGGCATAGAGGGTACCTGCTTTAAGTAATAACCTGATCATAAAACTTTAACCTTCCGCTGAGAAATTCTTAATTATATACTAACAGCCTATATAGTGAAAGCTGAACTTGGTTTCAGAAAATAAATAGCTATACATAACCAAAGTCATACTTTTTGGTTTATAATATTCAAAACTGTGAATATATAAGCAAAAAAGATAATACCAATCATATCGTTCTTTTTGGTGGCTCTGAAAAGAGCCGTTCATTCTGCGGTTCGAAAAACCTTTCTGTCTCTTTTATAGACACTTGGTGGCTCTGAAAAAACCTTCAATGTTTTCTTACCCGTTAATAGAGGGTATTCACTGGCACAATTCTATTCAATATTCAATTAGAGCCATGACAACAATTTACCACAGACCGAGTGACAAACTATAATAAGCTGTGACATCATCACCCAATTTACATATCGCCGTTCACAGCCAATACAATTGGAGCACCGTTGGCCTGTTTGCCAAATATTCATGAGAACGGCATATACTCCCTCATTTCAAATATATAGTTTTGGTTTCTCTTTTGTTCAGAAACCAAAAATCAAGGGATTAAAAAGTAGAGCTGATCTGGTCTGCAATCATAACACTATTATGCTGGGAGGACACAGTATAGGGTATGTAACCAGAAGTATACAATAGCCTATTGTGCTAACATAATTATTATCATGATTGATATCGGAAATCTATCCCGCGGACGACAGTTGATGCTCTCTGTCGACGGTAGGTGGCATATTACACTCACGAGTTCTAGGCCTAGAAATCATATAAATGCGCGTATATTGAAGGCTGGGGTGGGGTGGGGGATTTGTTTGTTTGTATGAAACATAAACGATGCATGGAGATGATTTGATTATGAATTAGTTTATTATCCCCGGAAGCACAACCCATACCTCTTTAAGAGGGGCTCCCTCCCTATATAACCACATCTTCCCTAAATTACCCCTTTCCCCTCCTCCTCCCCTACATTCGATATCTTCATCTCGAGCTCTCCTCCCCTTCTCTTTCACTTCCAATGCTCTCTCTCATATGTTTCTCTCTCTCCGGCCCATATCCCCTTGCCCTCCAACCCCTCCCCCCACACCCCCCACACACATCACACAATCTCTTCTCCCCTCTATCTTCTACTTTTTGCAGTAAAAATTGCTTCAGTAAAAGTCATTAGGTTATTAGAGGTCATATAGTGGCCTTCCATCGATTCTGGTACATGGGATTAAAGCGGGCTTCAGACTCCGAGTATTGTACGTACAATATTGTATGTACAATATGTACGTTATTCAATCTATTGCCAGTCTATTTCCAGTAATGTTTAAGTTCTAACGAATGTTTGATGACGAAAAATCGATAATATGTTGCATACAATATCTAGCAGAAATATATTATCGATTTTACGTCATCAAACATTCGTTAAAACTTAAACAGTGCTGGAAATAGAATGGCAATAGATTAAATAACTTACATATTGTACATACAATATTGTACGTACAATAAAAAGTCTGTATACTGCTTTAGGACATGAATCGATTTTGTTTATAGCACCTATACAATTACAATAGGGGCCCCTTTTGTAATGTCGAATGCAAATATTTCGATGGTCTATATATTTTCACAGTGAAATCAGCTTAGGCTATTTCGTAGTCTCAAGTCAATGCTTTCAAACTAAATCAATGCTTTCAAATGTAGACTGCTTTGTTCGACTTCTCTGCTCGTGAATATTGCACTGCGAAATTTAAACATTTCTTTTGCATACTTAGATCAGGTAACTCGAAAATCCTGTAATTTTATTCGTCACACCACTTATAAGAAACTGAAACCAAAACCGAAACTACCTGTCACAAATGTTTAGTTTTAAACAAAAGGTAGAAACAATGAGTTCGATATCTTGTGATTCAAGTGGTTAGGCAGGACAATAGAAAACCACGTGACCAAAACCAAAACCAAAACTAAAACTCAATATTTGAAATGAGGCACTGCCACAAGAGGATGATCATGTAAATGAGAATGTGCACAATGACCTGCGCATGCACGGCTATAAAGGATGTGCACATGACATATCATAACGTAAATGTTGCGGACAACTCAAATGCATTCAACAAAAGCATGATTGCAATCTACCGCGACAGTTCGTCTCACACACATAACAAATGCACTACCATCAAATAGGTTGATGACAACATTTCATTGAATGAACTGTACTGAGCTACTGATTACGGTGAAGGACACCGGTTCAAATCCTTTGTTGAATGTGTACATGCTATGCAATATCGATCAGCCGAGCAGAAGGCAAATTGCGTCAATTGGCCATGAGTCATGCATGATCAATTTGCATAAAGTGGTGGTTTCCGACCAATATTTATGAATATTGCATGGTACATACAGGAAAAATACCCGAATGATGTCAAAATTTGGCTCAAATATCGTGATGGTTCATACTATCGAGTGAGCTTGATATTTTTATGAATGGACTGTAATATTATTGATAGCACACAGCCTTCTGTAAATGTAAGTGATGAACGCATGGTACCATGTATTGTCAATGGCATTTTCGGGTCTTGATTCGCTACGAAAACAGTGAAATTCATGGTTGAAATTACACCAAGTACTGGTGTCGGTTTTTTAAGTTTTTTTAATTTTTTTGCATGTAATATGAAGATAACAAAAATCCCATAATTGTTTGTCTCTCTTTCAACCTGTAAAGTCTTATTTGCATTCCTCCTTTGTTACTTGCCAAGAACTCCACCAGAATCCACCCGGTAGCAAATTATTGAAACTCTCTTAAAGCCATATTATAACATTTGCTGAGGAAGACGCCCTCACTGAATTTTTAAAATTCCTTTTTACACGATTAAATTGTTCTTTATTAAACCAATATACCCTGCAAAAATCAAGACTCTAGGTGCTGTAGATTTGTCAAAATCCGAGATTTTGAATAAAACGCCGGAACCGGCGCTTTATTATTACGATGGAATTATTAGTCGAGCGCATGCACGATGTTTATAACACACAGTACGTACACGGCGTGCGGGACGTTGATATACACAACAAAGGGTCGTACCACAACATGACCGAAGGAGTGGTACGTATTGGCGACATGTGCGCTGGTAGTAAATTCCAGTTTTGTTTGCTTTGCCGTAGTTTTTCGGCTAACATTTTATGGCAAAGAAATGCTAATCTATTTTGTTTGAAAATGTTATAATATGGCTTTAAATACGCGTTATTTGTTTCACTGAATAGAAGATATTTCAATCCGTCGTCGATAATGGATACACCTAATAGATTATTATAATAAATAATAATAATAATGCACAGACTTAGAGAGCGCTTTTTAAATGAAGAAACAAAGCGCTATAGAAAACGTAAAATGCAAGAGGGATGTAACATTAGGTAAATATAAATATAAATATTAATACTGATGATATCATGATAATATACTCGTATTCACAAGATTGAGCAAATGTTCAAATAAAACTGATCTTAAACTAAATAATAAGGTATTTGTACTCAGATAGAGAAATATATTTGCAACATAAACTGGTCAAAGAAGATGATCAAAATGGCATCACGCATTTCAAATTTTAAGAGGATCCAATGAAGAATCACTTGTCAATAAACACCAAATATTGTTATGTGCCAATCCTTTTAATACAGCCTGTGTCCCTTGGTGTCTGCATTGTGTGACTTGGTGAAACCTCCTCTGGTCTAATATCTTCTACACAGATATAAAACGATTCTGAACCTGTTAGGCGGTTTTTGTGTCGCCTGCAAAATTACAACATCTTTTCAAATTTGTCATTTTATACTGTTCCTTGCTTTGCCAAATGAGTAACAGTGAAAATTCACATTGTAGCCTAACTACAATATGTAGCTATAGAGACAAATAATAACTGATCGCTTCAATTCATTTTTATTTTGTGCTTTAAGAGAAATGATAATTTGCATGAATGCCTCCATGCCTCTTATGTCGTTTTTCCATTCCTGTTTGAAAAGTATTGAAGTACTTTTTAACCAACAGATGTAAAAATAAATATAAAAAGCTTTAAAGAGGCTCTGATATTCAGAAAAATCCTGCAGTAATTTAGACCGGTTGGTATTATTTTGGCATTGCAGATATCAAATTACCTTCAATAAATTATATATCCAGCACTAATTACAACAGAATCCATTTAATCACCACTCATTTCAGACAAGTATATTAAATAACACATCAGAAATCCATTAAAATCCAAGTAGTGGAACAGTGCCTGATTTGCATAAACTCAAAATGATGTTTATTTTATCATTTGACCTATGAGGTAAACAACTTAAATTAAGTGTCAGCTGTCACGTGGTGGAAAAGAAAAGATATTGTCGATCGCATCACATACTGTTCCATTCGACGCAACACGTTTTTTGAGAAAATCACGATTGAAAATTCTGCCGTTAGGTTTGGTTTCACACTTACTTATTTCACAATAGAATTTTCTCAACATTTATTTAAAGAAGAGACTTGGAAGTTTCCATTTGGTGAAATTGACATGTCCATCTTTCAAGTGAAATTGTTTAATATGGTGTTAAACTTATAGCTATGTATGTGAAACGATTTTTTAAAACGCTGCATATTATGCTACAGTCTCGCTATGTTTGTCTTTAATACCGTAAAAACTCGATAGTTAGCAAATGTGCTTACTATCGAGCGCTTTTGAAAACATTACATTGTACCAAAGTCCGGCGCTTTACCAACACACTTTTGCAGGTTTGTGTGCTCGTATATAACTATGTGTATCGATGATCTGCTCAATACCCTTTACACTTTTATGGATGCGGCACTTCATGTTTGCATATTTTAAAAACGCTCGATAGTAAGCACATATGATAACTATCGTGTGTTTACGGTATGTAAATATCTTTATGTTATGACTGTATTAGAAAGAATTGAGGTATGTAATTTGGTGGATTTGAAGAGCTCAAAAAATATTGCTACACACCAATTTTCACCAAAAAAGTTCTTGCATAGAGCAGTATGTGATGTGACCGACGATATGTCCTTTACGTCAATAATTTGTGTCAGTCTTTTGATATTGATAATGTTATGATTGTAAATTCAAATGAGACATTTATCATATCTAACCAGGTAACTAATGTTGTTGTTCCAGTACCAGACATGCTTAAGACTAATACGATCGCCATCAGTAATCTACAACCTTACGTCGCGTATACCACCTGCATCTTTTAAACATTAACAAAATATCATGAATATCATCAATCACGTTTGAAAAGTTCCAAATATTAACACTTTGTATACGGCATTTAAAATACAATACACTTGGGTTGGGTTTACATTATTTGATTCATACTAATGTGTACATAATTCTGCATCATTATTAGTACCTTTATTCCTTTAAAGGTCCGGAACCCAATCGACAGCCTCACCCCCCGATTTATCTCATTGTTAATGAGTTTCTAGTATCACACAATAGATCATATTTTTTTCTCATTACCATTCAAAACTTTGGCGCTCCAAATCAATGTATTTCCAAAGAAATCGTGAAAAAACAGTCCATCTGTGGTTACCACTTTTAGCGAAATTTTACAAGCCCGAGAATTGTGGATAGGGAAAAGGAATGAAATCGAGACGGTTCACTCCAATACCAGTACGCCCGGAACAATAGATCAAACTATAGAGGGCGCAATAATGATATACACTTGTAAAGCATGGTACGAGGAACATGAAAACTATAACAGCGTATACGCCCCACTAAAGAATTAGTTAAGAAATGAATAAAGAATATAAATTTTTGTTCATAAAAAAAATCGTAAAATCATAAAATAAAAGAAAAAGGTGTAATGGACATGATAAATACAAGATTAAAAAGATATAATGATGCTAATTGTTTCCTTGTACCTAATTTCTATGCATTATTTGGCATATTTATATGTGAATATATCACACATAATAGCTGTAAAGATGTTAACGTTAAAAAAGTCAGTGGTTGATGATATCCTAAATATGAACTGGTATGTTACACTTGGGTATAAATAAGAATAAGTTTACAGTGTAGTTGTTATCAGCAAAATGTTATTTGTGTTTGTGTTTCAAAATGAACAAATTTATATGCAATGCACGAAATGTTTTGTCAAAGCAGAATACAGTTTGAGATATTATACATAGAATATGACAGACAGAGAACAACATAAACCAGCAGGGAATTGAATTTCCATGTTAATAAAAATATTGGAAAACATGCTAACTTTTGTAAATGCACAAACTGTCAAAATTGGGATTACACTATGTAGCAATCGACAATAAAAAACAAGTGTTATTTGAATGACGTGCCTCGAACAAATTCGAAA
Source organism: Amphiura filiformis (assembly GCF_039555335.1). Taxonomy (NCBI): domain Eukaryota; kingdom Metazoa; phylum Echinodermata; class Ophiuroidea; order Amphilepidida; family Amphiuridae; genus Amphiura; species Amphiura filiformis. Next base: position 74,335,833 of record NC_092630.1, read on the forward strand.
TATGAAATAATAATTTGCATGAATGCCTCTATTTAACTTTTTAACCAACAGATGTAAAAATAAATATAAAAAGCTTTTAAGAGGCTCTGATATTCAGAAAAATCCTGCATTATAATTTAAACTGGTTGTATTATTTTGGCATTGCAGATACCAAGTTACCCTCAATAAATTATATAATTATATATTCACCACTAAAACATTAATTACATTAATTACAACGGAATCCATTTAATCACCACTCATTTCAGCATCAGAAGTCCATTAAAATCCAAAAAGTGGAACAGTGCCTGATTTGCATAAACCCAAAATGATGTTTATTTTATCATTTAAAAGTCCGTAACCCAATCGACAGCCTCATCCCCCGATTTTTCTCATTGTTAATGAGTTTCTAGTATCATATAATAGATCATATTTTTTTCTCATTACCATCCTTAAGTTTGACGCTCCAAATCTATGTATTTCCAAAGAAATCGTGAAAAAATAGTATATCTGTAGTTCCACTTTTAGCGAAATTTTACAAGGCCGAGAATTGTTGATAGGCAAGGATTGAAATCGAGACGGTTCACTCCAATTGTACGCCCGGAACAATAGATCAAACTATAGAGGGCGCTATAATGATATAAACTTGTATACCTCTCTTTGGAACATGAAAAATAAAGAAAAAATGTTCATAAAAAAAATCGTAAAATTATAAAATAAAAGAAAAGGTGTAATGGACATGATATACACAAGATTAAAAAGAATTAAAAGCATGAGCCATGATGTTAAGGTTGGTCAAAAATCAAAAATGAGCCCCCAAAACACGGTCTTTTGGTCCACTTCTGTTTTGTTAAGGGGGTACTACACCTCTCGATAAATTTGTGTCTATTTTTGCATTTTTCTCAAAAAATAATAACACAGTGGTAACAAAAGTTATGTATATTATAGGGGCAAGGAATTCAATTACTACACTGGAATTTCAGTGACCCAAGACAAGCGGTTCGTTATTTATGGTAAGAAATAAGGTACCGCTAGGGTGTACCTCATTTCCTATCATATTTATACTGAACCGCTTGTCTTGAGTCAATGAAATTTCAGTGTAGTAATTGGATTCCTTGTCCCAATAATATACATAACTTTTGTTACTGCTGTGTTATTAGTTTTTGAGAAAAATGCAAAAATAGTCACAAATTTACCCCCTTAAACGTAACAAAATAATTCTTGGCCCAAATATGTTTTTAAATAATTTTTAAAACCTAGACAAAAATATCTATATACCCTGTTTTACATAATGATGCTAGGTGTTTCCTTGTACCTAATTTCTATGCATTATTTTGCATATTTCTATGTGAATATATCACACATAATAGCTGTAAAGATGTTTAAAAAAGTCAGTGGTTGATGATATCCTAAATATCACACGCAATGAACTGGTATGTTACACTTGGGTATAAATAAGAATAGGTTTACAGTGTAGTTGATCAACAAAATGTTATTTGTGTTTGTGTTTCAAAATGAACAAATTTATATGCAATGCACGAAATGTTTTGTCAAAGCAGAATACAGTTTGAGATATTATACATAGAATATGACAGACAGAGAACAACATAAACCAGCAGGGAATTGAATTTCCATGTTAATAAAAACATTGGCAAACATGCTAAATTTTGTAATTACACTATGTAGCAATCGACAATAAAAATAAGTGTTATTTGAATTACGTGCATCGAACAAATTCTATATGGCTTGTACTCAAGATCAATACCATAGAATTCATTTCATTTCAATTCATTTCATTTCATTGCAGACTACAAATTTTCTCCAAGCACCGCAATCCATAAATATTAAGGCAATATCATCTAGTCCCCTTTCCTCCACCCCCCCCCGACAGCATCTGTGTTAGACTTCTCCGTAGTCCACTTGCCCATACTCTGGCTATTACATTTAAGCATAAAACTCTGATTTGTATTAATTTGTGTGCAATTGATAGATTTTCACATCTGATCTTTTCAGTCACCGTACTCCCTCTGTTTGTTAGCTTCCCAAGATTTTTCACTCAGGCTTTCGTGAATAAACTGGTAGATTCCAAAATCAGTATTGTTCAGTATTAAAGTGAGCCAGTATGCAAGATATGTTATACTCAATAACATAAGTATACACTTACTTTTACTGTCACTAATTATATAAACTCTTTATGACCATTTTACTATTAATTATAATACACATCAGTATAATTTTGAGTTCCACCAGAATGCGTTCATCATGATTAATAATAACATATTTTTATTTAAATCAAACATCTACATCTAATCTACATCTGTGTGTACGTAAGTCAAATAGTTTGTCCTTTGTCACCCTGATCTCCTTTTGCCTTGCGATGGAACATAAAGAGCATTATGTTCTGCACGGCTCCTCCACTGACATCCTCAGGATGTGTCAGAGGCTGCATTACTACTACTAGGTTGATGAGAGAGAGAGACTGGTGTCAGTCATATAGATCTAGGCAATGGCCCGCAGCAAGGTGCTTGATAGTGTGTGCATTGTCTTATTTTTCATGTCGGCAGATATTACTTACACAGGTGATGTTGAAAAGCCTGATTTTGGTTGCGAGCCGGGGTTGCGAGTGAAATTCATGTGCTTCTTCCAAAAATGCCTCAAAACTTCCAAAAAGCAGTCCGCCTGGTTATGTTGCGGGTACATGTACTAGAGGCCATTATTGATCCCAGATATGTCCTCAGTTTTTGGTACGATGATAATGAGACCTAGACTGCGCATGTTGTTCCGGTGCCTGTGCTCAAGCAAATCAATGTCGTCAGCAAAATCTAGATCATTTATTCTTGCTGGATATCGACTTTACTGACGTTGGAATAACAGCCTAAATCTGCGGTGGATACTCGAGCCTCGAGGTTTGATTTTGGTGTTACTTTCAGCACACAATCTGATACATACATGTACGAGTATTATCGCTTAAGTAATCCATCGTTTATATTATGTTTCAAACACTATGGATAATGAGAACCAATCAGAGCAAACGTTAGTAAATTACTAGCCGTGCATAAATATTGTGTCAACACATACATCCCGATTGGGATTGTCATGAAATATCGTATGTATGTGCCGTTGGTTGGAGGTGATGTTACAACACTTGTCATACACACATGATACATGTATAGCATATTCCCACATTTGTAGCCCCTATCACATTAGAATGAACGACGGACCTAAAAGTCATCTATTGTTCATAACATTCAGACATAATAAATTTAGTAATATTACGATTTTGCGGCCTCTGAACATTTGAGACATGAGGGTCTATAACCTTATAACATGTGGATATGAGGGGACTGATATCAACACCCTTTCTACAATCAATTCCAAACTAAATAAAACATAAATGCTCCCTTTGAAATGAGAAAGTGCCCTAAACTATATTTGATTTGGTTCGAGCTCAATGCTTTCAATATTTTACAGTCGTTGCGGGAATGCCTCTCGCAATGTAAATGTCATATATAATTCAAACCTTGAAGCAGTACAAAAATACGATTGCATTTTTATATTAAAAGCTGCGATTGGACGCTTGACAAGGCTTTGGTCATTACAGCATGTAGCTTTTGTCACTTCGTGCCCCTGATAGGAGGATGGGAAGGGCATAATATCGTACATGTATTATGCAGACAGTTATTATAACATTATAATTTGCCACTTCTGAATAAATACAGCACTATGATTTGTTATCATTGAAGCTGTCAGCTACAGAAAATATAGAAAGCCTTAAAAGGTTTCTACAACTGATTAAAAGTATTTGTATTATATTTACAGTCCCCTTACCAGCACATTTTCATATATAATTTATTTTCATCTATGTTTTAAATCATGGGTATTCAAGGTGTATACAGTTTGACCATTACCTGACCTTTGACCTCGTAATGGCTTGAAATGTCAAAATTCCTTGAAAAATCATATCTCAATTTGCAACCTTGCATATTGACACCACTTGCATATGTGTATTGTTATAAACAAGCCTTTACTATAATGACGCATAATTGGGGTCAAAGGTCATTTGGGGTCATTACAAACCCCAATAATTTATATAGTCAAGGAACTACTAGCCAGTGATATCGGAGAAGATCTAGAATACGTCAAAGTGCGTACCTCTTCCAAGAAAGGAATATATTCTTCTGTCGACTTGCTGAAGTTTGGTTTATGAAACAACACATCTGTTAATATAGGTGGAAACAGGGGGACAACTGCTGAATGCAGGCCTGTTTTCCATTAGAAATTGTATGGAAGGTGAACATAGCATCATTTTGGAGATAAGTCAACTGTGCAAGGATTTTATGCAAAGGATATGAAAGTCTTCAGTGGACTTCGCTGAACAGTGACTTCGCTGAACAGTGATCTTCGCGGGACAAGTCAAACAGGAAATACATTGAGAAATAGAGACTTTCCAATTAACAACAACAAGAAGGCTACTGGTTAAGTAACATTATCAAACATTCATAATAGATGTAATTGATTGCATGTATCTATATTTATGTCAGATCATTATAAATCACATTTTACTTTTGATTAAAGACTTAGATATTGTTAACTTAATCAAGCAGTGTGTTTTGTTGTGCATTTTGAAGTGAATTTGGGAAAAAGGTGGTTTGGCCTGGAGTCATTAACGACTCGTTACAAAGGTCAGATTTTCAAAATGGTCCGATTGAGCTCAAATTTTGCAGAAATTCCGAGCATAAAAAGTAGGAGGCATCTATGGTGGTTTTGACCCCATTAAAGTTATTTCCTGGCCTGCGGCTTGTACATAGATTCTATTGACTCTAGTTGAAAATATATTTTGTATATAGAACAAATGGAACTAATTGAAGCTAAATTATAGAACATGGTGTCAAGTTTAAGAGCCGTGTTTTTTGTATGTATGTTTTTCTTTCTTTTTTTACATTAGCGTAATCCTTTTCCTGAGAGATTTTTTCAAGTAGGGCAACATAATAAAATACATTATAAAAGGCAGAATGACACTAAGCGACCAGCCAGTAAAATTTGTTTTGACCCTTATAGAATCTTTTTGATTCGTTACAGAAACGTTGAGGGTTCCCATATAATGGACCGATTTTAGAACCCTTTTTCCTGAAGGGTGTTTGGAAAACCGTTTTTTATTGATATTTCCATAACAGCATCATCAAATTATTCGGTGGTGTTTGTTAGTTATAGGTTAGTAAATGCGTATCACTTTTTGGAAATGAAATTGTACTGAGATACTGATGCGTATAATGCACGAGCCCCGAAGGTGGGAGCACATTAGACGCATCAACATCTCAGTACAAGTGCATTATTTTATACACTTTCTCGAGCAACAAGTGATACGCATTTATTAAGTTATTTTATACACGAGAAAAAATACCGTGATTTTTACTATTTATATGACAAATTTGTCACTTAAAATGTTGGTAAATATAAGCAGATATAAATGCATCCAGCCGCAAGACAAATGATCGCGTCCGAAATCACTGCGCGTACTTCGCGGAGTGCACTCCCGTGCATCATACAATATTTTATGCACGGCTACTATTAAACTTACTTACGTCTGCTCTATTTGGTTCTCACTGTCTAGGAGTCTATGAAAGACAACTAAGTCTACTTTCATGTGTAACATCAGTGCGCATAATTGGATAAAATATCAGTTTTTCTGTAGCTGAGCTATACTAGTTCCAGTTTTTAAATACCTTTCTCCAGCGCTATGACGTCATAATGTGAGTGCGGCTTCACAAAACTGTGCAATTCTGGCTATTTAATATAAAACTGGACTAGGCTGGACCGGATTTTTAGCAAACTATAGATAATAAGAAACCTACCCTCGTAAGTTAATAGACAACCCTACAAGGAGGTAGCTAAAAGGAGCGCTAAGGATAGACTCTGTATCTTTCACAAAACATAACTATAGATAATTAGGGCGATAAAACATTTTAATTAATGAGAACAAAAAAGCGTATTTCTTATATTATTAATAATAATGTAAGAAAATGATATAAATTATAATAATAATAGATGGCAATAAGAAAGGATATTCTCACACGACAATCGCTTCAAAATATTTATGCAAAAGACGTAATAGTGACGACATTACGCTTAGTGACGACATTACGCTCAATTATGAATCTAAATAAATAAAAGTATCTTTAAAGTAATTTAACAATTCAATCAAATTATAACTACACGGTAACATCTCATACGGAATCTACTATCACAGACAGAGAACAACATAAACTAGCATGAATGCCTGTGGTCATTTTGAGGTTCTAAGAATCCTCACTCAAAAGTTGCTTTTTCAGGAGAGTGACAGAAAACTACACCATATATGAAATGGCGTTATATTATATGTACAAATCTGTAGAGGTTAAACGAAGCGTCATTTCAGCCAAATTGGTGTTTCTTTCCCCTGCAGCAGGTTTGAGAACAGCGCTTTGGAGAGATCCCTCGTAATCCTTATCAGTAATTCAAATACGACCATGTTTCATTCTCACGTAGTTGATCATCTTGTAAAGTTGGGTCCCATGGGCCTCTGCAATGTATTGACACGGCGCGAGTCTGCATTATAATCCAATTCCGTAAATATTTCCTCCGTGTGTTATAAAAATACCAATATAATAACATTATAAATCCCAAATCAATTTGCCGAATTTGCCGCATATTAATGAAAATGAAACCTTACTTGATGGAAATCATATTCAGGAAAATAAAACAAAAATACAAATTAAGCAATTATAACGTTTATTAGAAGCTTGTCGTTAATTGATCATCAGCAATTTTATTGGACACAAGCTTAATGTGGTAATTTGTCTGTTAGTTATATTTTTATAACTAACAGAAATATTACCACATTAAGCTTGTGACCAATAAAATTGCTGATGTGATCAATGAACGTATGTTAAAACACCTTTTAACATACCAGTTATATACCATTTTTCACCCTTATGTGACAGTGACGTCATGCGAGTTTCGTTGGGCTTAGTTTCAAATATCTAGTGCTCGCTGAAAGCGCTGGCGTACACCCGCACGCGCTTACGAGCAAAACAGCGGCCACTCAGACATGCAGCTTTATTGTTAATAAATACAAGAAGTATTTTCCCACAATATTCTATATAATAGATTATGTTCTCTTAAAGAAACTCTTAAAGATAAAAGTATTCATAAGTTGCACTGAATGCAGCACTTGAGTGCAAATAAGTTGTACCATTCTGTCAGGATGTGATATAAAAACCTTATCAATGCAATATTAAAACAAATTTAGCATGATATCAATATCCCCTTGACATGTAGTAACAACTATGTCAGTGATACTAGCTCATGTAGAAAAATATGCTGATCACGTATAATATCACTTCAAAGTTCCCTTTCAGAAATTATAATTTATTATCTGGTTTAAAGAGCTTCTCAAGATGCATTATCACCCTAAATCAATTTCAGTCGCGTACCATTGACAGAGATTAATAATACCTATTGAGGAAAAATTAATAATGTAGATAAAACTTTTCAGTAAAATCAGTAGCAATTTAGAGTAGTATTCAGTGTATTTGTGTTGTTTTATATTACATCGGCTGTTGGATAATGCGCGGATCCGTTCTCCGTTCTTGTCATGAGAAGTAGACTATTATCAGAGATAAAGTGTCTTTACTTTCCCGAGGATTGTGAGCCCCGACAGGGGTGAATATAATTGGAGACCACTGGAATCTACTATGCCGAAAGCGTTCAATCATTGGACGGTTTTGGACCAGTCCTTTTTATTATGTATCTATAGTGTTAATAAATACAAGATGTATTCTTCTACACTATTCTGGTTTACAGAGCTTCCCAAGATGTATTATCACCATTAATCAATTGCATTGACAGGGATTGTTGATACATATTAAGGAAAAATTGATATAAATCAAATTAAACTTTTTAGGTGAGTCAGTAGCAACTTAGAGCAGTATTCAGTGTATTTGTGTCATTTTGAAGGTATTCTTGCTGATACGTGGATCTGTTCTTGCCGTACTTACTACTACTAGACAAACGAATGAGAAGTAGACCATTATCAGAGATGTAAGAAAGATTGTAATGTACGTCATGCGCGGTACGTGCGTTCATACGGGCATTCATACTTGCGTACATGCCGCTAGACTCTGTTCCAAGCTGGATTGTGCTCATTTATCACGATGGAACCGAGACTAACGCTTGTGCAGAAGACAGATATTACCGGTCTAGGGCTTATATCCGGGTCTTATTTTTATGTCTACTTTAATTCAGCATGCTTTTGATTTTGACCATAAAGAGGGCTAACATGATAATGTTTCTCCATCTTTTATACCTTTACTGTTGCATCCCTTTTGGGGGGAAATCGTAAAACTATTTCCTTACAAGTGATAGAAGAAGCAGGTAGTCCCAGAGGTTTCAAACTAATTAGAAGGAATTTTGAATTTTCCAAGCAACAAAAAGCGATTACCTCGTCCATTGTCATCAAATATAAAATGCTTTAATTCTAATTTCATTACATACGAAGCAAGCCAGCGGCCTCGATGGAGAGATGGTCTGTAGTTAGCATAAAACATTACACGGAGATTTCCAGATAGTAAAGAAGGAATACGCTATTGTCATAATGTAATCAAACACCTTTTTACATGTTTCATTGCTAGCTAAGACATCTTTCCATTGAGACCAGTAAAGCGTAATGGTTTGCTATACATTAGGAAATGAATTTGGAGAAAACCTTCTGATAATAAAATACTATGCTGAGCCACCAGCCTGGGAGGTTCACGCTCCAGTAATTTCAGATGATTGAGTTCAGTAATACACCAAAGAATGTCTTCCAATTCATGAAAACAAATAGATAATCAGCTTATCGGATTAAAAGCTTAGAGGGAAGGTCTTGCTGCTCAGCGAGTGTTTGTAATTATCAGAAGGTTTTCTCCAAATTCATTCTCTAATGAATCATCATATATATAAAGTTGGTAATTTGACATCAAGTTGCACTGATTGTCTCAAAATTGTGTTTCATGAAAGAATTTGATTATCTTTCTCATTAACAAACATTACATGTCATCACATTTATTTGAAGCACCTTTATAGGACAACACCATCCTTTGACAAAGGCAAACAATAATAAACGTGTATAAGGTGCAATGCATTATGACAAAATGGTATCTGACCCCTAGTACTTTTACCTATTTTTAGGTTTTTTAGATTGTTTTGATTGTAATAAGATGAATTTTATTTGACAAACGTTACTCGAGGCTTAGAGTGTGATGTAAGAATGCATAATTATGTAAGGGTGCACAAATATCATAAAGTAGATTTGTAATACAAGCAGCATTACTTCTAAACCTAACAAATGTAAGTATGTTTTTAAAGATTTATTTTGTGATTCTATGATCCCCTTTTTATGATATATATGTTTAAGCAGATATCTAAAACTAGATACAACAAAAGCTTATTAATTTTTTTCTGTTAATAGAACAGGGCCTCATGAAAGAACAGATGATTAATTGTGTTTTCAACTGATTGAGTGTCCCAGGATAAAGAAGAAATAAATCAAAACAAAAGAGCATAAATGCAAATTTTAGGACATTTTTGCCAAGCGAATGAACCTGTAAGATTTTTCTTGCACACAGATATTCTACAGCCAGAGGTTTTCGGTTCCCGGAATAAAAATCTCAACTCTTTTGAGAAAAGTAGGGTATGCGGCTATGGATCAAGAAATGTCCCTTTAAAACTTTTATAAAGTACTTATTTTCAAAATTTTCCAAAACACTTTAAAAAATAAAATGACAGGTTTTACACTAGGTTTTGTATCAAATATTTTAAGCTTTTTATAATGTTGACAAACAGTTTTTGTGAAATATTTGCAAAACCGGCAAACGTTTCAAAGAGTCCATGCTAACGTTTTGTTATTTGAAATTAATTATTAAATGTTATTAAATATTTTTATAACGTTTATAATAATCAGACATTTCAACGGGAATGTTTGGAATGTTTGTATACATTCTTGTGACTGATATATGAGTTGGATACGGTATGCGATCTTGCCTATAAATCTACCAGAAAATTAGTGTAAACATGCTTACCATGATCTAGTGTGAAATCTGGTGTATCAGCTCTTTCCAGAAAAGGAAGTAACGTCTGCGTATAAGTAAAAGCTACTAATATCTCCAATTCTGGATGGTTTTGTAGCGATTCAAAGAGTCTTGAAATATCTTCTTCTTCAATGTTTTCTTGTACCCTTACTTGAAAGGCAATACAAATACCTCGCTTTGCCGCTTCATCGATAAAATCACTAAGTGCAGATCGTCCATAGCTATTGTCTACCGCAACAACTCCTACCCAATCCCAGCCGTAATGAGCAACAATATCCGCAATAACAACAGCTTGAAACCCATCATCAGGAATGCTTCTAAAGAACGTTCTATAACGATCACGTTTGCTTAGTAAGGCGCTAGTAGCAGAGTAACTGATGAGAGGCACACCAAATATTTGTAAGAAATCACTTACAATCATAGCTGGTTCGGATGAATCTGGACCAATTATTAAGGGAGATTGCTTATCAACAATACTTGTACCAAGACCTGGTGAATGTAAAGTATATTCATCGCTGTTCGAAAGACCTAAACAGGCCATAGTTGATTTTAATGCTACGCTGTTACGATTGCATATATCGAGAATCTCATATACAATTGTAGTGTTGCGAAGAAAGAAGCGATTTCCATTGATCTCTTCGATAGCAAATTTCATCACCTGGGCGCGTAAATACGACCTTAGAAGGACACTAGAACAACTCTCTTCAACTGGACCTCGAGTAAGACTAGTATCTGTCGTCACGATACGAAAATGAATGGAGAATAAACCACAAAGTTTGACGACTGGTGAAGAACACTGGTGAGGTGTAATCATTAGAAAAAGCAAGTAATACGCAGACACAAGCAGATGCATCGTTGATGAATAAGATATTATTCGTGAGAAAAACAAGTTTTGAATGTGGTATCTAGATGTTTCCTATACGTTTTCCAGACAATTTCCAACTGGTAGTCGATTCTTCTTTCTCAAGTCACTTATGTGAACAGCACATTCCTGCGTTTGTAGCTATAAAATAAACCGTGACCATTTTTCAAACTAAGTACCTCAACCTATTTCCTATTATTTGTTGTCAACTTGTAGAGAAACGATAGATTTTAGCGACGTAATACTTGATGTTGACAGTTAACAAAACTGTTAAAGTGAGATTCTATACAAAGCAGACGACACGATGGGCTATTCAGTAGCTAACTAAAATACGCATGTGCAGGAGCCTAAGATAGATAAGAGCACGTCACTCAAATGACTATTTGCGGATTCAATTCCTAATAGCTGTTTGTAACATTGACATGGCAAACTCCACGTGAAAGACAGTCATCGACGAGATAAAGTAATAAAATTAACATAGCAGGGCTAGATGAGGTATGATACTAAAAGTACATTCCATTTTAAACACAATTTGGTACATTTCTGTACCCATATAAAAGACAATAGCTCTGTTATTCTATAGTATTCTAGTATTTACAAAAAAATAAATAAAAAATAGACAACTACAACTTAAATTCATTAATATTGTAGACCACGAAACTATCCCTATGCAACAGTTTTGCCTGCTACTAAGTTCCTTATTTTGGGGAGCCATTTATCTTTATGTCCAAGTATCTTAACCTAAAAATCACAAGCTCGTGAATATGATCAGCATATTTTAAACATTGGTATATTTAATTCAGAATAAGTGTAGATTTCAACTCTGTTACCACACTCAGTTCCTGTACCGGCCACATTGATTTGTTAACGATGTTGTTACATTGTTTGATGTTACGGCACTGTTTTAAATTTTATAATTTTAAGTACCATTTATTCAGTTTTTATACTTTTTCAAAATTTTCCGCCCTTTTTTATTTACTAATTCTTTTTGCCGCCCTTCTTCTTCCGCCGCCCTTCGTTTTGGCCGCCCCTATTTTGACCCTGGGGCTCGCGCCATAAAGCCCCCCCCAAAAAAAAATACGCGCATATATATAGTCAGTATTATGCGGTGGCGTGTGAAATTGAGTTGTTTGTTGGTGTCGGGAGGTAGGTGGGGTGTGGAGTGTGTGTGTGTGCCCGAGGGGTGTCTGTAGGGATGGAGTGTGTATGTGAGCGCACATTTGAAAGTTGTGTGCTCCTAGCTACTCGTATGTTGTTATATTATATTCGTTTGGAAAACCGAACCTTTTTGTTGTCCGTTGATAGATAAAACGAAAAGCAAGTATCTGTTATTATATTCATTCATCCCCATGCTCTAAAAAACACACAAATAACAACGCATATAAGTGATACAAAGCGAACAACGCATTTCCGCTTAAGACAAGCTACATTGATAGAGTTTATTTTGTTAAAACTTTCAGTTAAATTATTAATGTGAATACATAAAATATCAATGGCATTGATACTTTATCTAGATGTGTTTGAGTTTATAGAAGTAGGACGGTCGGTCAGAAAAGCATCACGATAATAGCTGGCTGTTATTTGACTCTTCAGTAACACAGGTGAGAGCAATCTGGATTTAATGACGCCACTGTTCTTAAATTTCGATTTAGCGTGTGCTCCAATATCAATAAACGCGACAGACGATAGCGATCGCCATTTTGTTTGAGAGGGAGTATGTCAATTTTATTTCATGTCACAAAATATGTTTGATTGCTCACTATAATATAAAATACACTTAAAATAAAACGAAATTGAAAGGTATGTCCTTGGCCACTTGAACTTGAGCATTTGACGGGATGTGGTCATGACATTTTCCATAATCCATAACTGCAGCACATGTTATATGCTGTTGATCGTCGAAAAGCACTAGCTTCCTGTTGCGCAAAGATTATCTGTTAAGGGTAGACTAGGTATTGTTGGTCGAAGCAGTAAAAAAAAAATCGATTTTCATTTTCAATATATTATTGAAAAATAACACTTTGACGTTTTTCAAAAAATCATTCTACAAATCATATACTTTGAAAACTTGCTTGATTTATTGTTTTTAATGAGTTATGCGCGTCTTACAACAGTGTTGATATTCCAGCCCTCTTTACAACATAACTCAAGAACCACAGGACCTACAAAAGTATATCTGTGATATGTGACCGTACATCACGAATGAGTCGTAAATGTCCGAAATTGTATTCTGAGTTACAGTATAAAATGTTCATGAAGGTCGTATTTATAGGTTATTGCTACATGTATCTCAATTTGATAGCGCTAGTCAAACACCTTTTAAACCAATCAACATACCGTATTGTTTGTAATAAACGCTCCCCTCTAATAAACGCCCTCCAATTTTTCTGTGAAAAATTGACAAACAATACGGTATTTGAATTCTTCTACACGCTCGCTATGAAATAATCAATGCAATTTTTGTCAAAGCTCACTACCATTCGCATGATGCTGTGAACTACCAAATCGAAACAGTTTAAAATAGTTACTAACCTTAAGATATGGCTTATTGACATTGTGTACACGGCACTTAAAGATCAATCAACTACATCCTGAAATGTTCTTGCTCGCCCACTTACATCTTCATTTGATACTTGCTCATGTCTTGAATGGTATGCTCTAAAAAACACCAGGGGGAACTCATCTTCATTAACTTTCCAGAAACGTTTAAAACCCACTTGTTTTGAATTACGATTGTTGTACATGTGTTTTTGCTTCTGTAGTTGGCGTAGACAATAATTGTATTCAAATAATATGATTACGATAGTGAAAATTATAAAAGATAAAAGTCACAAAGCTGGCACAAACCTGACCAAAACCTAGCACAGGAAACACGAAAAATTATTGTCCGATTATAATATATCATCCATGACGTTGTTAAACATTGTATTACAAGTCACGTTCTGAAGGTAATGATTCCCTATAATGCTGTAAGCCCATATAGCATGTATAGTGAAACCAAACATGACACGTACTTGAATAATAAACTAATTATCACTACCATGTCGCTGATTCAAAAACCCGAATAAATGTAACAATATTTAGCAGCTCACATAACTTAAATAGTGACAAGAATATATATTTTGCCACCATGTGTAATATACCTGTAGTGTAGTGTTACTGAAAAAACACATTTCGTTGATGGAACCCCAGGTAGTCTACGAATGAAATAAGTAATTAAGCCAAGTCCCAAACCTAGACGGTAAATGAGATAGTAAATTACTTTCCATCCAGATGCCAATTTGTGTAAAGTGCGCACGGATGCGTGGATAGTTTTTAGTGGCAGTTGCAGCTGAATTACAAGTCCCCGTGGATCGCAGTGATTACATGCATCTAATGTATGGTATTCTTTGAACGATATTAGTGAAAGGTCAATAGACGATGAATTGGGGACTGCAAATGGGATTGTTGCATAAAACATCTCACTTAACATGCACTCTCAATCTCAAGTCAAACTAAAAGCAACTACGGCAAGGGGTACCAAATTATGCTACCTCGCTAGTAAATTTAGAGTAAATTTACTATAATTTGTCTTTACATCTGCCTAGTCTAATCGGTGTATCTACGACCTTGGGATTGCACTACATTCAAGATTTTCGGTGGAGCCCTTGTATCTGAGTATATGTGACCTGCTACCACGAAATGAGCGTAAAGTCGCAAGTTAGTAGTTTCGAGATGCCCTGGCTACTTCGTTGGTGTTCTGTGTTTCACATACACCTGTTCAAGCCAGTAGTATTAGTCTGTATGGCCTTTGTGAATGGGGCAAAATGGGTCATTCACAAAGGACATACTATAATGGCTTGTACAGGTGCCCGGCAAACTAAGATCATCAACTCAGTCAGCCAGAATGTCTCATCAGTGAGGTGACCTGGGAGCCCGACATTGCCCTTATGAACCATCACCCTCCAAGCCATTCACGAAGATCATACCGGACAGATTGCGATGTTCCATACTAGACTGGTTCTATTTTGGAAATATGTGCTTATTTAAGGATCAAGCGGCAAGTTCGCGTAAAAGCTGGCAACCAAATCAATTAGGTTAATTTGGGAAGCTGAATTCAAATATTTTGTCTGCCAAGCTATATTGGAACCCCTTGTCCCTTAAAAAAAGACCCCAAAGCCCTTGGTGGACAAAAATTAAAGATGCCCCAAATTCACTACAACACATTATTTGTCTGGGTCTAAGGTTCACAAAAATGTAACATATTTGCGCGTAGGACATTTAGATACCAAGTTATGAGGCTCAACAGGTCCAAGGTCAATTTGCATGTTATAGTTTTTTATATTTTTACTAGGCGGTTACCCATATCTGGCGGTTCTCGGCTGGGACGCGACTACCTGGCTGATGGTGAGTGTACCAACCAAGTTTCATGCCCATATGACAGTTTTTACTAATTTGTCCTCAGATGACCCGTGGGTGACCTTGGATGACCCCAAAATGACCTTCCAAAATGTTGGCTCTAAATGTTGTCTGTACCCACCAAGTTTCATGCCCATACGACAGTTTTTACTAATTTGACCTCAGATGACCCCTGGGAGGGGGCCCGGGGACAGATGACTTAACGAACATAAACTTCTTCTTGCCAGTACAGAACTACACCCACCCACCGAATTTGGGCCCCGTACGACCTACGACGGCCTCACATTAGCAGTCACAGACAGACAGACAGATCTACAGAGAATAGTGTATTATAATATAGATAGTTAGACTTTCCTTCGTTTTTTCATTATCCCTGGCTCTCTTTAATATATTGTTAAATGGACACATTTTTTACATTTTCAACGTAGTTTCCACGTTCATTTTGTACGTGCAAAATCTTCAAAACTGGCTAAATACGCGACCTCACTTCGATACAGGAGAGTGATTTTCAATAAATCGACGGAAATCGCACACTCTTAGAAAAAAATGTTCCAGAGGGGGTTCTTGAAATGACAAATGGTTCTTGTTGGAACATCACATCTCCAAAGAACCTTTTAAGGTTCTTTATGTTCTTGAAAAGGGTTCTAAATAGCAAAATGTGGGTTCTAATTTAAGGACAACGGGTTCCAGACTGTCAACACACACCTATGTTGCAATAATATACCTACACATGATAAATGAGTTTTAAATTAAATGTTTTTGTATTTTATCCTTTTGAACAATACAGTAACTGTCTATAAAAAGTGAGCTTACTAGTTATTTTCTTTTCCTTAATTTATTTGATATACCTATTTCAATGATATACTGGTGAGAATTTCAATTAATTATTCCTGCTGCGTAACGATATGTAGTGTGCAGTAAAGCGGCAATCTAGCAAGTTCACATGTTGACACCATAGAATATATATTCTGCTTTTTAAACTTTGACCCCATAATTTCCCTCATTCTTCAAAACATGCCTTTATCGGGGGCTAATTTATCGTTTCAGCTTCTTGGATGTATACATATTTCGCGGTTAGTGGTTCTTTGTTGCCCTCCAAAGAAGGTTCTTTCTAGAATCCATTAAAAAAGGTTCCATCTAGAACCTGTAGGGTGCTCCCAGTGGGACAAACTGCAAGAACCATTAATGGTGCTTAATAGAACCTGAATGGGTTCTAGATAGAACCCTGTTTCATGGTTCTTTATAGAACCTCCACAAAAGGGTGCTCCCCACGGGACAAGCTTTAGCACCTTTTATGGTTCTAAATGGAACCTTTTTTTTTCTAAGAGTGCAAGCTTTCTAATGGGATTTATCTAATTACCGCAATGCATGACTACTTTTATAAACACAAACAGATTTCATAAAATCCCTACGCATTTATACAATTTTATTAAAGCTATGTAACTGTGTGAAAAGCGATTCTGATAAATGTGAAAGGTAATTACTATTTTAACTGAACTTTCAAGTTTGAATTCCATATCCCTTAGAGTAATTTCAGAAGAGCAAAATTAAAATCACAGATTTAACTGTCGAAACACATGGTGGGCCTCACCACCACTTCTTCCTTATAATCACTACACTGCAACCAAAAGTCTTTTAGTATGTCGGACAAAACCCCTTAGGGGAGGGGGTTTGGTACATCCAAAAAAAGCTGGCGAAAATTTAGCGAACCTTTGATTGGTTTTTCGAAGAAAGTCAAATAGTTTGAAAAGGGAATTACCTTTGTAATCGAAATTAACACTTGGTATCCCTAAAAAGTGTAAATTAAAGACATATTATAACATTTGCTGAGGAAGACGCCCTCACTTAATTTTTTTAATTCCCTTTTTTATCCCCATTAAATTGTACTTTATTAAACCAATATACCCTGCAAAAATCAAGACTCTAGGTGCTGTAGTTTTGTCAAAATCCGAGATTTTTAATAAAACGCCGGATTCGGTGCTTTATTATTACGATGGAATTATTAGTCGAACGCATACACGATGTTCATAACACACAGTACGTACACGGCGTACACAACAAAGGGTCGTACCACAACACGACCGAAGGAGTGGTACGTATTGGCGACATGTGCGCAGGTAGTAAATTCCAATTATCTTTGCTTTGCCGTAGTTGTTCGGCTCAAAATTAAAAGGGGATATATCTGACAGTAAAAGCTAACATTTTATGGCAAAGAAATGCTAATCTAGTTTGTTTGAAAATGTTATAATATGGCTTTAAGCAGAGTCCAATACAGAGACGATGTAACACTAAACAGCTGCCGTCCTAAACCCGATAACCCCGATGTCATGTCTTGAATATAATTTGAAACACACTCGGTTAATCGGTTGCAAGCACACCAATCCGAAACCTCGATTTGTAAGCAAACAATCCGACTTCGAGCTTCAGACCCGAACATTCCACACTTACCCACTTTGATTGTGTTTCAGAATCTATATTCCAAATTCTATTACCTCCACGACCCATTATTCAAAATCGCGCACTGTGACTTGTTGAAACGCGTCACGTTCTCGCATCACAGCGCACAGCAAAGCGCGATGCAGTATATCAGCGTCGTTACGCATTCTACGCAAAGCATTACGCTTGGTTATGCGTCTGCAATACTCGCTATCACTTACGCTTTCGCTCCACCTTGAGGTAAACAACTTGAAATATTTGGGCAAAAAATGTGATATTTTCTCTTTAAATCGCACTATTTTGTGGTAATAGAATACATTGTAGTAGTAAAAATAGTAAAAACGTTTAAGTAATGGGTTCGGCAGCGCCTCACCCATTATTTACGTTTTTACTGCCTCGGACACATTATTTGCGTGTAAAGAATAATGCATTACCCTTTATTTCTTAAAAATGGAGGAGGGGTTGATATGTTCAATCATGCCATTCTTCGTCAGAAACTAAAATCTTTTGGAATCATGGATCTGGAGCTGGTTTTGTTTTATTTCCTGGGTTACTCATTCTGTTCTTACAAGAGGCCGAGTGATTTATGTCTTCGTGACAGATATCAACCAACCGAGATCGGTAATAAACCTTCATCATTTGTTAGTTGCTGTTCTCTAAGGATCAATATTGTATAAATTTCTATTCACGATGTACATCAACTATCTTCTTTTGATTGTCTCTACTGACATCAAAATCACACATCTCGCCGAAAAATATTGATGGCATCAATGTGCATCTACATTGCTTATATCTATTTATATGCCAAAATGCTGTGGTATCATTTGAATTGAAGCTATATTTATGGATTAGACGCAATGATAACGCCTCAGTATGCATGCATTATCTTGTGCACTTTTGTTACTCCCAACAAGTATAGGGTGTCCCAGAATGATTTATACCGTGTTTGAATAAAATATCAAAACTATATAGTCAACAGTGTGTCCAATTTTAATAAGTTCAATACAATGACACAAATGTCTCCTACTTATTCTGTGACTTTCATGGAAATAGCTTGATTCGTTTTGGCGTGACATCACTATTAATGAAAATGGACGAAAACTGCATGTGTGTAATTATGGATCCTTTATCACCATCGTCCAGCAGCACTGTGCAATATGTTGGAGAAATCCTACATTCTTTTATAGGAAATCCCGGGTAGGAAATACACCAAATCTGGCACAGATGTAGAGCAAACAACGCTGAATAATTCTTAATATGGGATTAAGTGAAACATTTCAATATGACCTCAGATATTTAGGTTGAAAAACGTACTTTTTATGTGATTTTTACCACAATTTTACCCAAAAATGTCATTATTACAGAGAATATAACTTCTTCAAGGATCCTCCGCAGTAAATTTTAAATCTCTCCGTGACGTAGCTATGGGTTTGCAAATATAATGTGGACATAAATACATGTTGTGACACTAAGGACAAACCTTTTCTGTACTTTTATGAAAAATCCATCTCTGCCGGCATTTCAAAAGATGAAACTCACACACTGCAATAATTGTCTTCAAAACTGCCTCCAAAGAAAGACTAGTTTAAGGTCACTCAAGTGTAACAAATCCATACCAGGATTGCTTCATAACATCATAAATAAAGATATCGACATTTAGTAGAAGTAACAGGACACAACTAATATACTGCATAACATTTCAGAAATAACTTTGTGCTGAACGCAATATCATGTGCGTAACTTCTATTAGAAACGTGCAATTTCTATGCAATATGTAAGTTTTAGAATTTAAAACAATACTACCAATAGTAATGCCCGTCACATCTACAAACATACAAATTTTCCGGTATAAATAATTCTGAGACACCTTGTATGTAGTTATTACCCTCTCAGTTACGCCGCTCAGTTTTGTGAATTTGTCTCCCTGAAATCTCATTTTCATTTTAGTCTCGTACAACACGTCTAGTGTATTGCCTCCTTATCGACAGATCACGCAATTTATTACCTATAAACAATGGCTTCAAGTGTCACCATTTGACTTCGCATGGGTCGCCCATCTTTGCACCTTATTACCTGTCAGACATATATTCATATTGAATACGAATGCTTATATTCAGGAAATAAAATGGATGGATATCAACTTCATTTACATCACTATCCTGGTTTTGAGTAAGTGGTAATCCCATGTGCACTGCTGTTTCCAGATAATTAATTACCCATACTAGAAACATTACAGCATGAATAAATGAATAAATTGCAACACAATAAATTGGGCATAGGGGCATCGGACTTGATATGCATTACTCACGGTGTTTTGGCTTAAGTTGGTAAAGAGTTCAACAACCGGTTAACCACTAAAACGTAATATAATTAGAAAAATGAAAAAAGAAAGGCATAAGCCAAGCAAACGAAAAACGCAAAAGTAAATGCAAATGAACTGCTGAACTCTGCGTTACTTAAAATAATCTGCCGTCTCCATAATAAGTTTAAAAGCTTTAAACTTGGCTACTGTTTAATAGATTAAGCAATAGTTGTTTAAACGTGCACTCAAAAACGCGTTATTAACTTTAAACCGCATCTAGTTTTACTTAAAAAGCTTATACATTTATTGTTTTAAACTAGTGAAGATTTATTCCGTAACAGTCTAAACGGTTTAATTCATTATGGATTAAATAAGTACGGGTATATTCTGGCTGCATCTGAATTTTGTGGATGGAAATTTGAAGTAAATATTCCAACACTATGTGATAATTGAGTCAGCTACACCACACACTGAGCGACGCCTTTGACGTTCGCCATTCGTCGTCGCTGTTCCAGCCACTATGGATTAGATTTTAAACCAATCTGCTATGCTCTACGGAGTTGACGTGTTTTAACAATTCATATGGGGGGGGGCATAGCATCTTTCTCGGGTTGTATTTTTATACCTTACCTAGAAAGTCATAATCATAATAATTTGAAACATAATCAGACAGAAAATAACAACGTCAAATCGCCGACCCAATTTATATTGGGCCTTAGCAGGGGCACACTACTAAATAAAACACCCATTGAAATACACGTAAAATATAGGCGTGTAAGGTTAGGCGTATTATCTTAGGCGTATTTAGAGGGTATCCGCCATCCATATATCCGCCATCTATACATAGCATCAAAAGACACCTACAATTATACACCTAACCTTGGACGTCCAATGTTGTATCTTGGACGGCCAAGAATTTCACGGTATACTTAAATCAATGAATCACCGCAGAGCCAGATATCATGATCAGCCAATCGTCATAAACGTATTCAATAACTGAACAATGAAATCTCACAGGCTTTTATTTTAGATTTTAGACGCCCAAGATTTCTCAAGATTGACCATTTACCATGGCTTAATGATGGCAATTAGTATCGAAATTTTCTAACGTATACAACTACACAGTGTCCAATAAACAGTTACGTAAGTTTTCAAATGGAATTTGCTTGGTTAGTATTCATATTTTCTATAGTTCGTTGCTCTCAAAACAATTCCTTATAATTGTCGGACCATTTACATATTGAAAGACTTTGCTGCTGATTATAACACGTCAGTTGTTTATAGATTTCTTACTTATTGCCTTCTTTTAGCCGGGAATCCCTGCAGGGTTATAGGCTACATATCATGTATCTCTGACTATGTCGGTAGCTTTACAAAAACGTGATTTGAAACATTTATTGATTTTTTTTAACCTTTCTCTTTAAACAGTTATGAGTTTCAGTATTGCTTTTGGTTTTGGTCACGTGGTTTCCTATTATCCTGCCTAATCTCTTGACTGACGTCATTATCGATATTTTTGTCTGTACCCTTTGTTACAAAATTATAACTTGTAGCAAGCAGTTTCGGTTTTCATTTCAGTTTGTTACATAATTTTGAACGCAGAATCGCTTCGTTTGAAGTTACCTGATCTAAGTACACAAAAGAAAATTTAACAAAATTCCCGGGACAAAATTGCGTTTTGTCAGCTCAAACACACCCCTTATATCAAAGTACAGGTTTAAAAGGTACGAAAGCTCCGGGAGGAAAACTTGTCAATTTGTCCCACGGCAACCATTTCTAGGCTTCGGGACCGTATAACTCTAGGTGTCGTGCTTTTAATATTAATAATTCAGATTTGATAGACAGCATCAACTATCGCCCGCGCTGATAGATAATAATTATGCTTAGCACAATAGGCTATTATATACTTATGGTAATTTGCCCTACTGTGTCCTCCCAGCACAAAAGTGTTATGATTGCAGACCAGTTCCGCTGCACTTTTTAATCCCCCGATTTTTGGTTTCTGAACAATAGCGAAACTAAAACTCAGAACTTGAAACGAGACAACATTTTAATTTCGAGAATTTGAGTGGTGGGACGGAAATATCAATACAATCAAAAATAGGAGGAAGAGGTATCTACAAAACCAAGATACTGTAATAAAATTGTTGTTATTATAACGCATATTTTGAAAACATATTATGTTAAAGAATTAATTTCCTTTACTTCTGCGACAGTTTATTTAAGAAATAAAGGGTAATGCATTTTCCTTTACACCCAAATAATGTGTCCGAGGCAGTTAAAACGTAAATAATGGGTGAGGCGCAGCCGAACCCATTATTTAAACGTTTTTACTGCTGAGGACACATTATTTGCGTGTAAAGGATAATGCTACACCCTTTATTTCTATTCTATTACCAGAAAATAGTGCGATTTAAAGAGAAAATGTCATTTTTTGGCACAAATATTTGAAGGTGTTTACTTCAAGGTGGAGCGCGTACGCGTAAGTGACAGCGCGTATCGCGGAAATATTGCACGCGTAACCAAGCGTAATGCTGTGCGTAGAATGTGTTACGGCGCTTGACCCATTATTGCAGAATAATGGGCTCTCACGTGACGCGTTTTAACGAATCACAGTGCGCGATTTTGAATAATGGGTCGTGGAGGTAATAGAACTGACAATAATGTTAAGTGTAACAGTATAATAATGTGTAATTGAAATAAAGTCCATCCATTATTTGAGTGCGTTCATTTAAAATGAATAAAGCTTCGTTCAATGTCATGTCCATGGTGATCATGCGCAATTTCTACTTTGGAGAAAACGAGAGACGAAATGCAAATAATTATCATCCATATGGTGTCCATATGGATGCCAGGAAAGAACCAGGCACTCTAAATCATATGTCCAGGTTTTGTGTTTCAGCAACATCACTTTCCTCAATATTATAGTCGTTCCAGTGGTTTTATAATATTATGTTGAAGAAATACATATACGAGGGCGCTATATTGACTACCTGGGGTTTACTTTACAGATATGTTAACAATTTGCGAATCAACAGTATTAATTTTTCTTTACTACTCGGGAACACGTTTTACGTCATTTATATTTGGAGTTACTAAAATATCAAACTGTGCAATTTCAGCACGATCTGGTCGGTCTGATGTCAGTTGCCTTGAGCCGCACCGCATCATCCGCATGTACTTTTATTTCTCTCTTTTTACCTGCTTTGATAAAAAATTGTTATTTATGAAATCCAATAAACGTAAATTTCGTTAAAATATCTGAACACACAGGCAGAGAAAATCATATGACCAAACACCGTATGCCAGCAATGACATGATTACCAACAGCCTTAATTCCGGCCTCCGTTTAAAGACCCATTCAGTGATCACAGCGAAAGTGTAAAAATATTAATATTGTATATTGTGAAATGACAAATTTGGGGAAATATGAAGAAAACAGCAGTATTGTAGAAGTTGAAGCCACATTCAAATACATCTAATTGATATACTGTCAGTATATAACTTACAGATTCATGTCAATTCCTTATTTTGGTCTTAAATATACATCTTTTGGCTGAACCACTAGCAGACTACGGTATGTTAACACATTTAGGACAATGACAAAGGTACCAAAATCTTTATCCACGTGCTGAAATATTTATTAGACCTTGCTATTCTCCAAATATAATAAATCATCTTTATGTGTTGCTTTGATTGTTCAAACCTGAAACAAAGAGTAATTGAACTTGTCATAGTGTAGTTTATTACGTATGTTTGTTTTATATTTTTCAAGTAGTACGTATGTTAATTTTTCTGATTTCTGGGCACCGTGCAATATATATTGTTTCCTGTATTCTATGCAGGGAGGCTTGGGGACTTCTAACCGATATGGGGTGTATATCTCTGTTGATAAATTTATATTTATCCCGAACAAAATCACTGATAGCGTCACCTTATAGTAGCCAGAAAAGCTGATGCATTTTAGCTGCGCTATAACTTGGAGGGCGCAGTGCTGAAGTCAACAAACATCTAGTATGTTCCGGCTCCAATAACAGCTCATGCATAATGTCGAGGGGAGGAGATATTCACCGGAGGGGCATGTATTGATAATAGAGAGTGTGAAATGCAGTTCAAAGCACAAACTATAAATGTCTAGAGGATTGTGTATTCAAAACCACATTAATGTCTCTAGAAGTCGAAGTGAACGCGAAAATCTATAAGTGAGCCGTAAGTTCCAATTATTGGAAACTTAGTTTGGTTTAGGTATAAAACACGCCATATGTTGTTGAAAATTACTGATTGAATTAGGTTAAAATAGTTTTTTGTTCCAAACGTCAAGATTGGAATACACTTTTATTTGTGCTCATGACGTACAAAAATACAGTTTGCAAAATTAAGTTTTTAATAACTTCAACGGCAAGGGGTATGGGCGAACTTAAAATACGGGTACCTGGAGAGGGGAAGCGACGAGTCACCTCAAATCACAGTGGCAGGTAGTGACTGGGCTGCCGAGTGCGAATATGTATTTATTTCGAAAGGTCCATGTTTGTTTTAAGTTTTGGGATGTTTTTCCAAAATTTGATATTTTTGGTGATATTTCAAAGAAGCGACATACCAAAGACAAATCTTTGGGCACATACTTTGTTATTGTTAATACATTTGTTTTTCACATACCTACGTTATCATTCGCTTTGGTGATTTTCTAATGTTATACATTTTGTGACTGCAATTTATCGTTTTCAATGCGTTTTTATAAGCTTACCATGAATAAACGCTGATATCTGAAAATGCTCCCTTTAGAATTTCAGTCTGATCGTCGGCGTTTGCAGGCAACAGAATGGAGATTGGAAACGATGAGTATTATATTCCTCTAAGTGGGTCTCTCTACCATGTCTACGATATGATTACTTTGAATTCATTGTAACAAGATTGTAATTTATCTCTGTATACAGGGTTCGTAGCTGCGTTTGGAAAAGCTGTAGTCTTTGCCACCGTATCAATATCTCAAAAAGGGCACAACTAATATGGATCCGTTGGTTGGCCATTATTACACATGTGCTGTGATTGGCACCTGAGATATATCTTTGTATATCAGCAAGCCGGCCAATGACCTTGTTATTGTCTTGATTGGACACTCTTATTCTGTTATAAAGCATACAGATAAAAGACTGATTGGTTTAGCAGCTGGTCAATACATAATCCGACAGGGTACACAGTAGTTTGACTATAGACGAATCCAATTTCACGCATTCCTATACCTTAATGGCTGCCAAAGTTGGGTCCCCGTCGGCTCAATCTCACCTAAAATGTGAAATAAAGCGGCCTTGGAGGGTATTTTAAACTGTATTTCATCACCCGTGTTACACGTAGACAAAAGAATGATGACAGTTTACAACACAAAAGAATCTAACATCGATTTTTAAGCGTTTTTTGGTGTTGCGGGGACCCAAAGATGGCCGACCAAATCCTGACCATGAGTTGGCTCGTTAGATTCGTCTATACCCATTATTGATTAGGCGCGGATATTAAAACCCAGCTCCTTTGCATGTATAGCAGAAACTAATAAATAATAGAATGTTTGGAATTTTGTAAACTAAAATGCATTCTGCATTATGTATTTATTTATTTGTTTATTTATGCTTATTTATTTATTTGTTTATTTTACTGACTTGTTTATTTATTTAGTAGATTTGTAAGTATTAGTAACTGCTGCAAAAGCACTACTTCCAGCCAAGCTTGGGCCTTTTTAATAGAATTGTATCTTAATACTATTTTTATATTTTTTTTATATATATTTGCTATCTGTACTTTTTGTGTCTTTTATTTCCAGATTTGTATACATTGGATGTATTTTAATATACAATGTCTATTATTTATGTAAATTGTTAACCATTTTGATGTATTTTGTTTGACCCCTGGGCACCCACGGAAAACAGTGGGTTTTCCCAGGCAAAATAAGATATAATAATAATAATGATAACAAATGAGGTACATTCTAGCGGTACCTCTTTTCTTATCATAAATAACGTACCACTTGAATTGAGTCACTGTAATTCCAGTGTAGTAACTGGATTCCTTGCCCTATAATAATACATAACTTTTGTTACCAGTGTGTTATTATTTTTTGAGAAAAATGCAAAAATAGTCACAAATTTATCAACGGGTGTAGTACCCCCTTAACGGCAATATTCATTGATCGGAATCGGAATCAACATAAATTTTAGGAATAAGCTTTTTTTGTAGATATCTACTGAAACATGTCATAAAAATGTTAGGAACACATCCGTGAGGTCCGGGGTTGATTCCCAGCTCCGACTCAATCTGAATGATAACAGTTTATTTCTCTATTTTATGTGAGAGGACAAATACGTATCAACTTCTATGGTTTATTTTGTGCGGAATCCAGTTTTATTCTTGTCTGAATGCTATTTCTGTTACAAACAGAAAAAGAATTCAACGGTGGATGTCTAATCGCGATTAAATATTATGTTAATCCAGATTTCTTGACTGGCTATTCGGCCTCATGATGCATGTCGAGGGAAACGTGATACCATAACCACCAAAAATATTATATAAATTATATGCTCTACATATCGTATCCGTGTGATTGCTCCCTTTCATATCTCGTTGCAAAATTCCAGCTCCCTAGATATTTTAAATTTGCCAATACTGTAATATTGATTAGATACCTTAGGTATGTTAAAATGGATATGAAATTGTAATTAACTTGTAGATTTACTTTGCGCATACTTTATATATTAACTTTTGATATTCTGTTCCACTAACACGCTCAAATTGCTATCATTGTAGCCTATTTACCCTACTTTTCTCAAAATAGTAAGTAGTTTAAACGAATAAAAATGTGCTTTGTTATCTATGAAACATTCATGAATCTTTAATGGCGTTTAGAGCTAGTGGAACATCTTGGGAATTAAGTGTATGCCATAATAAACTTACAATAACGCCAACTTAGGTACAACACATGAATAGGATGATTTCATTAGAACAAAGAAATGAATAGAAAATAAGATTAAACGCAAAGGTGATGTGGAAAACACGATTTTAACGGGATGCAAGAATTGAGAATAATAGATGATGTTAAAAGGTTTCAAGAATATCTGTCACAACGCACTAAACATGTTCGACTGAGTGTTTCATCTACTTGCTATTAGGTAACCCTTTCATTCTAAAGCGAGTTTTGTAAACAATTTCACACACTGCTTTCGATTGTTGGCTTGGATTTTTTCTTCAAAATATAATTTTTGATGTCAATTGCAGCATAGATTTGTTTTTGTCTCACTGTTTTTGCAGCTCACGCACGATGTTAACTATCAATTGAGCATTATTGAGGTGGAGCATGTTGAAGTGACATGACACAGACAGTGAATCGGGTTGAAAGGAACATTGAAATGAAAATTGGAAGCTCGTAGCTGGTAGTCGAGTAGCAAAAGGATATCACCAATTAAGTCATACTTCAATCAAAATAACTATGTATCTGTTGATTTTCCTCGACAACACATGCGAGGAGAAATATTTTATTTTTCTTGTTTCTGTTTGCATTTTGAGTTTGTTTTGACCTAGCCTTGACTCAATATTTTTATTTCAAAAATAGCCTACTGTTACGAGTCGCAAATGACTCAAGGCCAAAACCACATTTTACCCAAATTCATTTTTGAATGCACAGCAAAACACTCTGTTTTGGATTCTGCACATAAAATATAAATGCACACACTTTATGAATCATAGTGGTAATTTAGAGTTTACTTATTCAGCAGGCTTCTTCTTGTGTTAGATTTCAAAGTTTTGTTGCACTCAATGGCGACTGATGTATATCCTGATTCAAACTTGTCCTGCGAAGACCACTGTTCGGCAGCAACCTAGTTGATGCGATCTGATTGTGATGATTCACCATTGCAGCGAAATTACAGCGCTATGAGTCCTCTAAGATCTGGAGAAAGGCGCTTTATAAATCCAAAATTTATTTATTTATTTATTTTATTTACTGTTCAGCGAAGTTCTCCTTTGAGTTATATATCCTTTACGTGTAAATGCTTGCACCGATCTACAACGGTGCTGCTTTCACCAAACACTCTTTTTCTTCAGGAAACAAGCCACGGATGCTCCATTGTTTCCATTTACATTAACAGATGTGATGTATCATAAACCAGACTTTCGTCAGTTAACAGAAGAATATTATTCCATTGGGAATTCGTTATTAATAACACATTATTGGTTATAAAATCTGAAATGACTGGTTCACACGTACCTTTCATTGAAAGCACGTAGACTACCAACACATTATATTGCCTACAACAACTTTCTTGATCCAAATCTGCCACGAAAACCTTTTGCTTTTACCTTTTATACTAAGACTCCCAGCGATTAATATTACCATGCTGAAACATTCATCGTATTATAGCCCAACAGGGATTTTCCATATTTTGCAATTCAATTGAGCCATATGAGGATTTCCAGAAAAATCATTATACACAAACTCTTGCATGACTACTAGAAAGGGGATTCCCATCCCTAATGAAAAAGCTTTATTCGTAAACAAAGTTAAATGATCATATTAAATTACTCAAGGCACATCACACTACTGATTAAAATTTTCTATCCTATACAGGCACGTTCCAATTTCTTAATGGTATCTCATTTAGGTAATGTAATACAAACAAACAGTGGGTGATCAAATCAAATTTGTCTATAACGCCCAATTGAAACACTGAGGCAGGGGAAAGAAAAATGCCAGCTGTTTTGACCTGATAGAGCACGCGCAGTAAATAACGTCAACAAACCATTTATGAGATTTAAATATTGCTGAATTAGATAATGCTCGCTAACCGATGAGACCACCGTCCAAGGAAAAATTTGCATCTGTATCAATTCGGCCTGCATCTATAACCATGACTTTGGTCTTCTTTGTGTTAAAGATCATTCCCCTCTGTTCACTGCCTGACTTTATTGCTTCCAATAGATCCATTATTCCTCTCTGCTACTGCAAACCAAGGTTCTGTCGTCTACATATCTGCGATTTTTGATCCGCTGACGACCTATGGTTACACCTCCTCGGAAGTCTTCCAGAACACCTCGCATGATACCCTTAACATAAATGCTGAAGAGCTGGGGAGACAAAATGCTATCTCAGTATCGAGCCTCTGTCTTATTCTGTTGTTGATGATCATGAGCAGAATCTTGCTGGTGTGGCTAATTAGTCTGATGGTTCGGTGGTTTGAGTACTCTTTTCCAGTCCTTAGGCCATTTCACGTCTCTCCACAGATGTTATCACACATCTTCACACCTTGCTCACTAGATGCCTTCCACAGTTTGCCTGGAATCTCATCACAGCCTGGTGATTTCCCACTTTTAGTCTCTTTCATTGCTGGACGAACTTTATCCAGGTAGTGGTTCTGGGTCAATTTCAACTGAATCATTGATGGTCAATTCCTCTACTTCTTTCTGTTTATAAAGCTCAGTGCAGTATTCTGCCCATCGGATCTTGATGTCTTCGCTTTCAATAAGGGTGGTGTCATTTCTATCATTTATGACATCAGATCTTGCTTAGGTTTTGGGTGGTGTCATTTCTATCATTTATGACATCAGATCTTGCTTAGGTTTTAGCAAACACCTTCTTTGAGTAATTTCCTGCTCTTTACATTTCCTCACATTTTCTCTCAACAAAGTCTCGCTGATCGGCTCCGACTGCCGTTGCTACTTCTCTATGTTGCTTCCTCCATTACGACATGTCTCGTATCTTTCTGGCATCATGTCTCTTGTTATCCAGCTGTAGTGTCTTCTTAGATATCTAGGGCTTCTTCTTCTTCTTCTTCTTCTTTGCGATGATTTCCTGTGCTGGATTTAACACTGCCACCTTCATTTCTTCCCACAATTCGTTTTTACGGTCAATATGAGTTTGATGTAAATAAAACAATGTGATTCGTGCTTGATAATTATTTTTCTAACATATAAGGCATAATGTTATGATTGCCGGAGTCCCCCTTTAAGTAGCTGGTGGTCACTGCCGCAGTCGGCACCTAGTCTGGTCCATACACTTAGCAAGGAATCTATATGGATATAATAAAAGAACCCTGAACCACCGGGACTATAATTCAATTCACATGTACCATATTGGTTTGCTAATTGTGCTAATTAGTCACATTTACGCTGAAAATGTTCTCGTTTTATTACATGGATACATAAAGGGGACGATATTTGACATTGCAAGTTCAAAGACATTCCATATCCTAAACAACAACAACAACAACAACAACGACAACAACGCACTTATATAGCGCCCAACACCAAAATGGCTTCTAGGCGCTTTACAAAGGATAAAGCTTACAGCTACAATTATAAACTACCAATTAAAAACCAGAAAATTATACACAAAAGTAGCAAAAATATTTACAACGGATTGTCAAACAAATATGTCTTTAAAAGTCTCTTGAAGATGGCGAGTCTCGTGAAGATGGCGAGACTGCCCGCTTTCTGGATGCGTGCAGGCAGCTTGTTCCACAAAGTCGGCGTTACCAATAGGGTTGCCCCCCTTTAATGATGTCTGTTCTCAAGCTTAGTAAGCACACTCTTTTTAACAGATATGAATGTCACCGAGAACATTCAACCATAAAACATAAACATTAACGGCAATATCTGTATGAGTGTTTGCAATCGAAACTATTGACATTTTAGGGACATTTGACGTACTTTTAAGTACGTGAAATATATCTTGTTATTTATCGTATATTGGTAAGATCATGATGATGGTGACCAGATATTCTGCATTTCAATTTTGTCATGAGAAGTTCAACATTTCACGAATGTTTACAAAAGCAAAGCTAGTACTGTTAAGGAGCAAAACTTCCAATGGTTTTGTAACTTTATTATATTATAAATTATTGATATAAAACAAAAACAATATAAAAGCCTTGATTTGCCAATATAGCAATAACAAGTAAAGTATCTTATACAGAGAGGTACTGAGAGGTAAAACTGTTAGTGCGTTCGTTCACTCCGTAGAAAACGTTAAATTGAAAATGACTATTGACTATTACGTGTAAATAATCATATAGAGGTGAGGTGAAGGGGTGAATTTATATACTATTAATTAAATCAGATTAGTTTGGGGTCAGCTTGGGGGCCAACGTGTACTTCGATTCTTCATAATAATTATGCACACACGCAGTTAACATAAAATTATTGTCTTATTGTCATGATTGTTGACAATTTTTGATAAATATCTAAAATATTCACTTCGATCGGGGGAACGTCTCCCCCTTGCTCCTACGAAATATATAAATAATAACATAGCCTAAGACTGGATGTAAGTAGGATTGCAAGCTGATTGAAGCTAAGCAAGTACATAAAGCAGTGTCAGGTCTGAGGCCCCATTCCGTAATAATCGCATTCGCCTTCGAAGCAACATGCATATAGAGATGCACGAAATGCGCCGTAGTCAAAGGACTAGGAATACTGGCTCAAATGTAAAAAAAGGGTATACTTTTTCTCATTGAGTCGAAGCAGCTGGCATTCTTCATCCAATTAAGACCATTGGGTGATTGATATATGAAATTTACATTATCCCAGTAAATCAACATACTTAGTAATTTGAAAGTGCAAGAGTGGCGGCAACTCTACAATGCTGAATGTTATCCCTTTGGCAGGTATAGTATAAGCCCACTTCACAAAAGTGAACACACTATAGTGGCGCCACGGGGGCATAGGGGAAATTTGCCCCCAATCAGAACTCTTTCCCCATTTACGAATTACGAACATTTTTACTTTTTGCAGCAATATTGCGCAACATTTGTTGAATTTGCTCCCCCCCTGAAATTCACTTTGCCCCCCCAACCGCCACTATGAACACATGCGATTCACTTTACATGTTGATTTCTCGCTTGTAGATTTCTCGCTTATAATCAGCAAACATAATGTGAAATCTGTCATAATGACTATCCTAGTTCCGCCTACTCGCGTGTAACTTTGGTTCCGCTGGAATTTGACAGCTTCCTTTGCACATTAAAGCCATATTGTAACATTTGCTGAGCAGGACGCCCTCAATAATTTTTTTAACTATGATTGATTTTTACACGATTGTAATGTACTTTAGTAAACAAAGATACCATAAACAATCAAAACTTTAGGTGCCGTAGTTTTGTCAAAATCTGAAATTTTGAATACACCGTTTTAATAAGACGGTTTATTATTACGTAGTCGAACACGTCATGACGTCTAGTCCGAAGGGTCGCTAGACCGAAGGTTCTCTAGTCCAAGGGTCGCTAGTCCGAAAACCAAATTAAGTTCACTAATTCGAAGGTTCTTTAGGCCGAATATAGTGTAGCGGAAATGGATTCAGAAGAGAGATGGCGCCCTTCAGTTATTTCGGGTCACGTGATATCAGGGTATATAAACCGTTGCGCCGATCATTCTTGGCTCTTCCGTACCCTGCGATCGTCGAGGCAGGTTGGTCAAGACATACCTCTCTCTCTGCATCAATAACCACTACTACCGCTCCCAGCCGATCACTTGGATCAGCCCAGAACCCTAATAAATGATGAGAACAATGACATATATCGGACTCTTTCGTCTGACTCATTAGTGTGACTAGTATTCAGAAGACTCTGCGGATTGGCCGCACGCCCACGTCATCACCAAGTTGCCTTAGACGCTCGCTACCAGATAGTTTCCGCCACATTTGTGCCAGCTGTGGGATTCATTTGTCATGATGAACTCGGAAGCTCGATATTCCGGCGCACAGTGGCCGGTTCCGCCACATTGGTGCCAGTGGTGGGATACTAATCCGCCACTATAGAATAAGGGTTAGGGTTAGGGTTTAGGGTTAGGGTTAGGGTTAGGGTTAGGGTTAGGGTTTAGGGTTAGGGTTAGGGTCGGGTTTAGGGTTAGGGTTATGGAGCCTTATTCTATATTCGGACTGCTAGAGAACCTCATGTGGAAAGGTTTCTATACAAAAACGATTCTCTTATAAACCATCTACGCACAGTTTCCACCTCGAGCATACGTTTTCGTCCAAGAGCTCCCGAGCAAGCAGTGAATTGTCTCCACAGTCTTTGATTACGGTTGAGTGCATAGTATCGTAAGAGCTGTGGAGCTTCTAGCTGGAAATTGGTCCTTTGTGATTTGTTTTTGTCGAAACCTCAAGTGTTCCCTTAATCCAATCAAATTTTTTGTATCACAAAAGAAAGCTAACACTTCCCCCTAAACACACTTGTCGTCATTAGGTCAACAGATAACGCAATTCAATGTTATAGTAAGGCGAATGTGGTAAATCTGTTGAAAACTACCTATCCAAGCATATTTTTGACCAAAATATAGGTTTTAAAAGTCAAAACCTCAAGTGTTCCTTACAATATTTTTTCAAATTGTTTGTATTTAAATGAAGCACACTTATAGTGTCCATATACTAGCGTCATTAGAATGGGCAATGTTAAATTCTCTTTAAATTGCAAATCGTGTGCAAAAAGTTACTATTTCGCCTGTTTTATCATACGGTTATAAATTCAATGAACTATGACTTTGCTAAAGAGTGCTTACAAATTGATATGTATTTATTATTCGGACTAGCGAACCCTCGGACTAGACAACCCGATATTCGGACTAGCGGACCTTTTCCAGAATTCGGACAAGGAGCCTTCGGACATCGGACTAGGAAGCCTTCGGACTAGAGAGTTGTCGCCGAGCACGTATGCGATGTTCATAACACAATATGTACAAGGCGTGAAGGACGGTCATATAACACACACACACATATTACGACCTGCTGAGTAATGGGCATTGGCGCTGGTACTGAGTAAATTCCAAAATGAGACATACTGACAGAAAGGATAACATTTTATGGAAAAGAAATACTAATCTATTTTTATAGAAATATTACAATATGGCTTTAATACACATCCCTATAAAAAAAGTATAACGCGGGCACTAAGGCTCCTGCTTTTATGCTACCCACATTCGTGTAAATGTCACGTTTTACCTGCTGCGGCCCAGTTAGAGGCGTATGAATGGCTGCCAGCATCGACAAACACTAACAACCATTCATCTTAAGCGTATAAATTTTAAAGCAATGAAATCTTAAACGCCTAAGATTTTATTGGACGTCCAAAATTGAACATTTACCAAAGGCAGTCAAGGCCTGGGAATACGAATGCCGAGTGCGAATATGTATTTATTTTGGAAGGTTAATGTTTGTTTTAAATTTTGTACGTTTTTCCAAAAGTTAATATTTTTGATGATATTTCAAAAAAGCGAAATTTTTGTCATTTTGTTCCGACCTGTTGAATAGTTTTGAGACGCATAATGGGCCGAGGGACATCCGACTATAAAGGCTATTGACAATAGCCTAGTAACTCACCTCTGTAGATGTCAGTAAGCATGGTATACGCCATGACGTCATCTGCTTTTAGACTGCCTCCATCAGTGGCCTACGCTAAGCTATAGTTCGGCACATATAAAATCAGAATTTTTGTCAGTTTTTGAGCTCAATACGCACGGTTCTTTCTCAATACGCCAGCTAACGACTATCATATTCTTTCAACACATATATTCGAGTGCAAGCATTAAAATCGGCTTCTTTACAATAAAATAATTACGGAGATATTCATCATTTTCTACCCCGGTATCCAAAGATTTATCGTCTGAATTTCAAATCATGCATAGCACATACATGTGTATCGATCCCGGGTATTGATTTTAGTGTCTCTGCTGTACAATGTAATTATTTCCCAAGCGATGTCGCTGTGCAGGGCACACAGTAGTTTGACTATGGAGTGAATTACCCATTATTGATTAGGCGCGGGTATTAAATGCACAGCTACTTTGAGTATAAATCAGTGATGTATCGTTCGAGTCCGGACTCGGACTCGAGTCCACTTTTTGTTGGACTCGGACTTGGCTCGGACTCGGACACAAAAAGACTCGGCTCGGCGCGGACTCGGACACGAGTCCGGTCCGAGTCCAGTCCAATTAAATCCATGTAAAATGTGAAATGATTATCTAATCTCAAATTTGTTGACTTTTATATTTTACTTTATATTTGGCCATTTCCAAATTAATTGGAGGCTGTCAAATCTGTGATCTGTCATATATCCTACATATCCACCTAATAATTTAGATTCATCTGTCACTTAGCAGAATCATATTATTGTTATCATCACTGAAAATGAAATAATTGATAATTTTATTAAATATTTGGACTATTAAAAAAAACATCTAAGAGCTCTTTCATGGAACTTCCCAATCCATTAAAATTAAACTCTTGAAAGAGAGAAACATGCACACTGGACCCTACATCTAAGCTCGCACTCAGTTAATTGGTACTCATCCATAGTGGTTTGTGTGTGCTCACTACTCACTGCACATTTATGTGGGACAATTTTGAAAAGATGTTAAGAATTAAAGGTGAATTTATGTTAGTATTATTATTATAATGACGATGATGATAACGATGATGATAACGATGGTGATGATGATGATGATGATGATGATGATGATGATGATGATGATGATGATGATGATGATGATGATGATGATGATGTTATTTTTCTGTAATGTATTTGAATACACTGCAATTCATTTACATGTATGCTTCTCTAGTCCCTGGGTGCAAGAGCCTTTACATGTAGTGTGCCACACACATATATCCCCACGTGACTAGCTGCTGTCTGATATAGGTGATCTGATACATGTAGAGATTTACCTTCAGGAGTTACATGTGCCTGTTCATGGGTATGGGGATTAAAATATTGTGTGTACGGTTGGTTGGTTGACTTGGGTTGAGGGTGGGGTGGGGTTTGGTAGGGTGGGTGTGTATAGGGAAAGCGGTGTGTGGTGTGGTATAGTGAGTGACCTTTAACCAATGACCTTCTTTTTCTACAATTTTATCATCAAAATGCCATACAATTATGCGGAATCTTTGAAATTTTCTTTTTTTTTTCAGCAAATCTGTCTTGTAAATTTTCAAATTAGAAACAAATGATATCAATTTTGCTCCATTTCTTGGAAATAATGACTCATTTTCAAAATGTTATACCAAATGACCCCCTTCTTTCACAATTTTATACCCAATTACCCTTTTTCATTTTGTTATACCCAATGACCCATTTTTATACAAATAGGCTCCTACTATAAAGGAATGCCAGTAGGCAGACCCCTCCCCCACCTCCGGGCATGGACTCTGACCAAGTCTGGGTCTTACTTTTGTTGGACTCGGTCTTGGCTCGGACTCGGCACCCCCGGACTTGGACTCGAGTCCGGACTCGGACACAAAAGGACTCGGACTTGGCTCGGACTCGGATACAAATGGACTCGCCTCGGCTCGGACTCGGACAAGCTGGACTCTGGTACAAGTCTGGTATAAATTATAGTAGTAATGGTCTCTTGTCACTGCGTGTATTGTATGTGTGTGCTGAAAGGTGTAAGCAGCCGACATGGTCAGACACATAACCCTCAGACCAATGTCAACAATGCGCATGGCTATAGGCTACATGATATGTAGTGCTAATGCCTATAAACCATGCTGGGATTAGGAAATTGGCTTTTAATAGTAGTAGAATCTTAATTACCATATGTTCTAGGTAATCTACAAACAACTGCTATCAGCATTATCCAGTTGGGTTTATGTTCAGCAGCAAAGTATATCAATGTATAAATTGTTCAACAATTATCAGCCTAATATATTTGACTGCAAAGAACTGCAGAAAAATATACCACAGGAAAGCTCTGGCTACATAATGTACAAAAAAATCTGGTAGATTAATTCGTTTTATAGCAAAAATATCGTAAACCTATTGAGTAGTGTAATACACATAATCATGCATAACTCGCAAACGCAAAATCGGAATCAACTGAAAAATGTCATAAAGAGTGTGCTAGGATCACCTTTAAGGTGGTCGGCTTATCGTGATTTCTGGCTCTGTGATTCGTCGATTTAAGTCTTCCGAGAAATTCTCAACGAAGAAAGCTGATATCCAATTTGTTTCGGAGTTATGTTTTATTTATCGGTTGTTATCTTCGATATTCTACGATAAATAAATAATGTATTCTCAGCTGTATCAGTGGGCAATACCCTTGACCGATACTTTTAACAGCTGCAGACAAGTCGATATGGTACAAAGTAATACTGTTACTGAAACGGCTGAACTGTTATGAATCAATAACATATAAATTGAAATATTGCAAACAAAAATCACATAAAGTAATCACTTTGTTGAAATTTGAAAGCGCAGAAACGCTGAAACAATCTTGGCCGCTTAACTGTAGAGTCACTGGGAAATGTATGTCTTAATGAAGATATTAGTTCAAAACTGCTCTATTGCTCTTCAAACACACCAAATTTGGCTGATTAAATTCAGACATGTAGTGAACATTACAAATAAATTACAAAAAAATCTATTTGAAAATGATTGAACAAATTTACGACAACATGTTAGTTATTACTTAAGTGGTTAACTCCTCACCTTCAAGTATTAATAAACTTGGGTATTGCATCCTAAAGCAATAAAAGCATATTATGCTGAATGTGATTCAATAATACATTCATTTTGTCTAAACAAAGAAATTAATCCAACACGACCCGGAAATCGCTACATATATATTACATTGAAAATCAAAACATGCGATATTGCCTTATAATCCTCGCATAAACTTATCTGAGTGATCATTGTCGGCTCAATGTTATCATGCATATCATCCTCAAGTAACTTCATGTTTCGTGACCAGATTGTGATCTGATTGTAACACATCGTGTTTTCTATCTCACATAGGCATAGATTCCGGTGGTGGGGGTAGGATAAATCATCCTAATATTTTGCCAGGAGGATGGTCCATACAATCATCCCCCCAATGTTGACGCCTGCATGTGGGTGTCTGACCGAATTGACCTTGTATTTGGTCATTTGAGCCCCAAAAGTGCAATTTTTGGGCGCTTCGCACGAATGTATTCCACTTTTGCACCATATTCCATTAGTTTAACTTCACCATGGCAAACTTTTTTCACGAGATTCGCGTGCATTTGTACCATAAACTTTATATATATTATGTCGCCAAAAGTTGCTGGATTCACTATACTTCAAGAAATGTTTTCCAACCCCATCCTCCCAATGTCAAAAAGAAATGTGCGCCACTGCTATCTCACATTGAGGCCTAGCAAACAAGCATTCTTATTCCAAGTGGTTTGATTCAACGACCATCGTACCACCTAACAAACAATATTCCATGTCTAAAATTTCACTACTGTTATGAGGAAAATGTGAGTTTCACCTTATCTACATTTTCATGGGGAAAACTGCGGGACGAGGTGATAAATCTAGTCAATCACCTTTAATGAATTACATTGGCAGCTTCAGAAAGCAATATGAAATCTTATCATACTTCCATTATCATAACATACATGAAATAAGATTAGGTTCCATAAAAATCAATGTGTTCAAATTACTTTGGCTAATCTAAAGTCTATCCTTTGCGCTCGTTTTTATAGCGAAAACAAATTGATGCTAGCCACCCTACCCGGGGTAGGTGGTCCATTAAATATCGGCAGAGTGATTGTAGAGGCCCATTTAGATTTAGCTAAGTGATGCTAAGTTATAAATTTAGACTTGAAATTGACATTTTCTTTCAATAGACATCAATAAAGCTAGTGAATGGTAATTGACTATGAAAAAGATCTTGCCACTTAAATTAAGTCATTTTTCAATCAAGTTGTTTCCTTTTCCATACAAAACTTTCGAAAGCTTATATATTGTGTTATTTTGAGGTGTTTTTTTTAATTCTAGACCAAGGTATGTCCAATCATTTTAAAAATAGCTTAGCAGACACGTTCCAATTTCTTAATGGTGTCCCATTAAAGGGGCATTTCGTGATCCACAGCCTCATCCCCCACTTTTCACAAAAAAAAAGTTGAGATTTTTATATCACTGGAAACCTCTAGCTACATAATGTTTATGTACAAAATATTTCTTGCAGATTAATTCGTTTTGCAAAGATATCGTGAAATTTGAATTTCGTTCTGGTGCACCAGAACGAAATTACAACGCATTGTCTATGGAGCAGAGTGTAATACACATAATCATGCATAACTCGCAAACGCAAGTGGACTTACGGTCTTCTTGCGCTCAGGTCTTCATATATGGCAGTATGTGCCATCTACATTGACATAACTACTTTAACCAGAGCTCAGCTTGGTAAAATAAGATCAATATAAATCAGTTGGCGGAACTGGTCACTCTTGCAATACATAATCTTCCTTCGCTCAGTGGCCATAATCAGTGTACTTCGGTTATATTTATAAATGCGCTTTTATAAATGCGCACGTGACCCATGGGCACGACGGACCAAGACCAGCAAGCGTGACCAAATCCTCGTGCATTGGCCACAATACAGAAAGGAAAAGGAACTCTGTAGATAAATATCATCAAATTGAAGTATTAATTGAATTGCAAAATTATTACACATTTTGCAATTCCGAATTGGTAATATGTTATCATAAACAACATTAGGAAAGTATTTGACGACGGAAAAAATATTCAACGACGGAAACGTTTACAATATAATCAGAAAGTTGAACAAAATAGACAATTTTCTGCATAGCAGTCTCGTGTTGTTCCGCCTTTGCATTCAAATTAGGGATGACCATCATAATTTCATGCTGCCCCTTTTGCTACGAAAGATTGTTTTCTGGAAAGAACTCATCAACAGAAGTATTTTGGTGGTTAAATGGTCAAAATCGGTCAAAAACTTTTCGAATTATGAATTTTCAAAGTTTCCCATTCTGACCGGTCATTGAACGAAATAAATTGACAAAGTCTAAATATAGCAATGTGAGGAAAATTGGTATAAGCATATATTTACCTTTTTTATATTTCTTTATTTTAATATATATGCAAACATGAAACAAGCATATTGTGAAAGAATCAAAGGGGTTTCTTATGAAATGGCACTTTACTAGTCAATAGCATTAAGTATTTCTTCAAACCGAGGCACTGAAATCATGCTTTTAGAAAACATTTGCCAAAAATCATCCATAATGGCCAAAGTGGCACAAAATCAAAAGTCCAGGTGAACTTTTTTTCCACAACAATATACACTACACATAAGAAAAATACTAATGTACTACAAGGGATTTTCAACATAGGAATCCAAACAATAAAGTACCAACATGCACAGCTTTGTCCTGATATCACTTCTGGGGTTTTAACAAAATGTGTAACCTCTATTGTGATTGGCAGCAGCATAAGGTATCTCTTTGATAGCTGATAATGCCCAGCCATTCAGCAAGTGGCTAATAACTGACCTTGATAGGCTTGAATGAATACTGTCATGTGCTACAAAACCATCACACTCCAGGGCCCGGTCACTCCATATGCTACAGGGAGCACAGTACTTTAACAATGGAGTGAAAGATTCATTATTGATTAGGCGCGTATTTTAAAAGTACAGCTCCTGTGCGTGTATAGCAGCAAGTCAGTGCAGATGGTATAAATATAAGAAAATGTTTAGGGTTGAGATCAGGTGAATAATACAACAAATGAGCATGAAACTTCACATTTATGTTCAGAAAGGTGTCTATTTAACATGATTCGAAAGGTGTTTGGAAATTCCAAAGGGAAGCTGGTGATCTAATTTTTAACTCGAGATCTACTTGTCCGGTTTTTTTCCTTTTTACAGAGGGTATGATAGAGGTAATAACAACAACTCTGCCAAATTACAGCTCAGTAGGTCAAGGTGTTCACCTGATCTTATTCATCTGAATATTTTGTGCCATTCTGAGCAGTGCTGCACTGGGCCACTGGCAATTAAGCGCACTGTGGCGATGGACCAATTTAGATTCACACTTACAGAAAAACCAAATAAGTTATGATGCTGTAATTTGCAGGATAGTTACAAAACGTAATTGGCATTAACATCTCTAATTTTTACAGAAAAATTATGAAAAATAAAAGAATGAGCTGAATTTAGAAATGTCTGTGCAAGCAGTGCACAGTTGAGCTCCCTGCATGTCTATGGGACTGTTCTAATCAAGTTGATGGTTCATTGGTCATCCCTATTCAAATGTATAGAAGGCCACTCGCTATGTAGAAGGTCACTTCGAGACTTACTGTCTATAGCTGTTATGGCAGCGGGGAGGTGGTCACGTGCACATTTATAAAAGTGCATTTATATATATAACCGAAGTTGCTGATTTTGTCCATTTTCGTTCAATATCAACAACACAGTGGTGTTTTTAAAGAGAGATACCCGAATTTAAAACTTGCAGTTATTTGTATTGATTTGAAGTCAGCGCGGTGATAATGCAGGGTTTTACGTACCACAATGCTTGCCTAATCATGGTAATAACCATTGATCGCTGTAAAC
This sequence comes from Amphiura filiformis, assembly GCF_039555335.1. Classification (NCBI taxonomy): domain Eukaryota; kingdom Metazoa; phylum Echinodermata; class Ophiuroidea; order Amphilepidida; family Amphiuridae; genus Amphiura; species Amphiura filiformis. The sequence continues at coordinate 74,377,258 of NC_092630.1, forward strand.
TGCAACTTTTAAATTCCGGTATTTTTCTTCAAAGGTACTACTGTGTTGTTAATATTGAACGACATTTGACAAATGGGGTATCAAAATGCGCATAAATAAATCATCACTATTTCTATGCAGAAATAGAGTGGAAACAATTATTCGTTTTGAAGCTATAGGCGTATTTATAACAGCTGCGTTACTTTTTGTGCAGACTTGAGTACTCTGACTTAACCTCAAATCTCTAGTGCCAATCGCTCTACTTCGAGAGTATTTATTCAGTGCGTTGTTGTCATTGCAGTTTCCAAAATATAGACATTCTGCTGATTTACAGTTAGTAACACCAGTAATGATTTTACCGGATGTCAAACAAAACTACACAAGAAGAGATTGTATGCATTAAACATATGGGACCGGTAAACCCGGGTCTTTAAAGCGTTTTTGTTTCAATTATTTCATTATCTTCCGACTCATCCTAAAGTGACCTTGGTTCATTTCATTCTGTACTAGCGGTAAGTCGTTTTCCTGAGATGCAAAAAACGTCAGAAAAATCAAAACGCTGCTTGCGACTGTTTTCTATGATACGAGTATAAGATCAGAGGCAAATATACGGACAAAATATTATGTTTCATTGAAAGATTCCCCTATGAAAGTCTAAACCTTCTAAACCAGTTCTATGTTTACCTGAGGTAAAAGCCTGAAACTATAGTCTGCATCCGAAAACTATGATGTACTTTATTACAATGTATATCATTGGTAGTATGAACAAAATTATTTTCCCACATATGTTAGTCAAACTTACAGTGGGCCGCATTTCCTTTTCTTACAGGTTTATTGTCCTCCGTCTATTTCGTGTTACAAGTTTCCTGATTGTGTTCACGATTACACATAATTATATACAAAAGTCGGAATAAATACCTTTCAAAGTCTCTCTTATTATATATTTAGCCAATAAATATGAATATATGAACATTTTAATTAATTATTTTAAACTTACAATCTCAACCAAAAAACCAAAAAAAACACCCCAAAATATGCCTCAAATTTTCGGTCACAACTTTAACCTTCATTATGACCATTGACCTTAATTTGAACACGTAAATTCAAACCTTACTCATACACTCCAACTTCCCGATTTAGTGCTGGCTGGTTGACTCATACGTACATACGTCCCGGGAAACTAGTTTTTTCAAATAAACTTGGTGGTCGAGGCCTAAGATTCAATAGAGAGTTTGCGAAATGAAGTTTGCAAATTTACTTCGACTTCTACGTCAACTTCACATATATCGATTGGTTTTCTTGCGAACGTTACTGCACCAACAGCGTCTTGACGCTAAAACGCTGTACATGAGTATCAATATACGATCAAAAGAAAGCCATGTGTAAGCGACTGCTGCAAAATTTCTCCCTACTGTTCTGTCGAGTGGGTTATTGGTCACACTCAAACACAAAATACTACTTTAGGCAGAATGTAAATGAGAAAGCAACTATTCAAAAGGACACTGAGCCCGGACTTGGGATGAAGCTCCTGAAAAGTTACATTTGATTAAGTTTCATACTGGTATGCCTAACTTGATATAGAATATGCAGTAAACCTAATAATTATATTAATTATATTAAGATTTGATAAACATATTTACATAGGTATTTCGAAGGAGAAAATGGACATGTTTCATACAAACTTTATTTGTCATTATCTTTCAACTAGCTATATAAATTCATCCATTTAGCTGATATTTGGAAATATGGGAAATATGAGTTATTTTTGACAATCTTTAGAATTAGTTTTTATGAAAGGAAAAGTACAAAATGTAAGGTGTTTTCCCATTCCCACGGCCGTGTTCATTTGAAAATACTGATTATAATTGTTATATCTCATAAAATGATATTAGCATTTGTGTATTATTCAATCATATCAAACTGGATTTATTTACAACAAATTACTTTTTCTGAATCAAAAACCGCAGAACTATATTTAATAATGTGCTGCGCTGTAATATATAAAGTATATATAGACCCGGTTGCACTGCTATTTATGGCTTATGTAAAGTTTACGCATTTATTCCTAACATGCAATAAAACACATATGAATATCACAGAGGCCATTCAACTATAAAATATTAATCCTGAGAATAGTAGCTAGTTTTTGATATAACTGCAATATCTGCATGAGTGTTTGCAATCGAAACTATTGACATTTTTAGGGACATTTGACGTACTTTTAAGTACGTCAAGTTTACCTTGTTTAATAAGATCATGGTGATGGGGACCGGACGTGGTTAACCGGTGTTAACCTTGCCAAGCATGTATTTTTCCATTGAAGAAGAAAGCTGACATTTCACATTTGAGCCTCTCTTTACATTTTCATTTCGGCATGACCAGAAGCATTTAATAAGTTTAACATTTTAGTAATGTTTACCGCCGTTTCAACGTAATTCGATACCACAAACTAATGTACTACTTTAGTACTACTAAGGAGGAAGAAAGCCAAACATTAGTACTATTAGTGGTTTTGTCACTTCAAAATGAATGATTGACAAAAATAGAATTTAAAAGCCTTGGTCTCCCACAATATCGATAACAAGTAAAGGATTTTACGGTGCTGTTTAGAATGCGTGCACTTAGTAGAAAACGTTAAATTGAAAATGATAATTACACGTAACTAGTCATTGCGTTGCACCATTATAAAAATATCAGTATTTCACATCATGAAGCAATCATGCAGGACTGTACAGGTGGATGTTTAACGCACAGTGTCATCGCCCCGATATCTTCATGGCAGAAATTGCCTTGGTAGGTTGGATCCACAGCCACGCATGGCCATTTTGTTCTAACCTGTAAAGCTGTTCAGGCCAAAACCACTAATAGTACAAATGTTTGGCTTTCTTCCTCCTTAGTAGTACTAAAGTAGTACATTAGTTTGTGGTATCGAATTGCTTCATTTTGAATGAATATTATCCTACTTAGCTTGTGGCATGTGCTACTAACGATCTTGATCGTCTAAATTTAATAAGAATAGCCTTTTTGAAACACTTGGTAAGTTTCATTCTTTGGGGTACAATTTTTACTTAAAATCTTATTTTTCCAAACTGTGATTTATCTACATAGTCAATACCAATATATCACTGTGATAAATAATCCGACATGTCTTGTCAAAGGTTATATGAATTGTACATGTGTTTAGTTAAATGTGAAATGAGAACATCTTTGGAATTTATTCATTTCAAATACAATAGCTGTGTTGGACAAAAGTCAGAATAAGAAACAAAATATAATATACAAAATTCACTCGGAAGAATTTATGACGGCCCTATGTTAGATATAATTAGACTAAATTTATCAACCATTTGCAGCTTATGAAAAAGAAATAGAAAAGGTAAAACGGGTCACATTTTTGTACCCGTAAAGTATTAATGAGTTACCTAGATGTAAAATACCTCATCTTGGTGTTACGAATATTCATTAAACCACATCTCATCCATCAAAATTTATAGTAATTGATGTAATAGGAAACGCAGCATGATTGGATAGGCTCATACTATTAAATAGACTATGTATACGATGGTTTCAACGCTTTAGTTATCTCTTTACCAAATATATATTGATGAGTTCCTGTCATTTTGTAGACAATAATGATATTGTAAGTTAATATAGTGTATGGAATAAATAAATAATTCCTTGAAATGTATCGCTTTTTGTAAATCTCATTTGGTGTAAGAATATTAAATACAGTTAGAATAGCAAATAGATGAATAATTAATCTGATCAATAAGATTAACAAATAGGCTACAGTTAGAATAGCAAAAAGATATGGCATTTAAAAAACAACTAATAATTTAGTCTGATCAATAAAGCCCTTTTATTTCAGGATAAATAATTATCCCATTTTTTGTACTACCGGCGATCGTCTCTGAATTAGAGGTAAATCAATATTTATACTCGTTCCAATTTGTAATACATAGTAATAGTCTATGTTCCCTTTGGCTAAAATATCCACATTGTAGATTGGTAGACGACAATTTAATTTCCCTTAATACTCGCGTCTTTCAAGATCTATACCAATTGATTCAAAATGCATTTCCCCGTTGGTTAATCAAAAAGATGATTGCTTATCGATATTCATTAATATGGTACAATAATAATGTGTAAAAAATCTGCTGTTGCATATTCCTGAATCAACAATGTTTAGCCGGGAGAGTTTAAAGCTTAACAATATCCACTTAATACAAAAGCAGCACTAAACTTTACAATATACGATCGCCTATTCTCTTAGTAAACTCGAAAAGATGTAAACCATATCACGTATTACATAATTATCAGGTAAGTAGGTTTATAAAATGAAGATTTTGTTAGAATAATACGGGCACCTATATCAATATACTGCTATAGTATTTCTTTCACAGAGGCGCATTATCAAAATCAATATGAAAGTAAAACCCTAAGTAAACAAGTGTTTATCGTGGTAAATTCAATTTTATTTCAAATGTACAGTGCAATTAAATGCGATTAATTTATAAAATGATAGCGTGTATATAGCGTTGATGTTTAAGGGGTACTACACCCCTCGATAAATTTGTGTCTATTTTGCATTTTCTCAAAACTAATAACACAGTGGTAACAAAAGTTCTGTATATATTAGTTGCAAGGAAATCCATTACTACACTGAAATTTCAGTGACCCAAGACAAGCGGTTCGTTATTTATGATAAGAAATAAGGTACCTCTAGGATGTACCTCATTTCCTATCATATATACTGAACCGCTTTTCTTGAGTCACTGAAATTTCAGTGTAGTAATTGGATTCCTTGCCCCAATAATTTACATAACTTTTATTACCAGTGTGTTGTTGTTTTTTGAAAAAAAAAAAAAAATAGTCACAAATTTACCACAGGGGTGTAGTACCCCCTTAAAAGGCCTATCAAATAATCTTATTGTATAGACTAATACGATACAGTTTCAAAGGCTTCTTTTAAAAGTTAGACAGATTTGTTTAATATGGGTGATACTCAGGCACCTACGATAAGCCGAGAAATAGGCATCAGAATCCAAAAATATTATTTAAAAACCAGCGTGTAGCCCATCTTATTAGAGAGATTGCGAAGTGGCGTTCTCTAGTAACGCCATACGGTTTACGTATTACGACATTGTGCGGTGGTCGCATCCAAACTAGTCTCCTATACAGTCATTCCTCGTATGTTCGCGATAGCCGCATACAGACTGGCCCAAGACTACATCCAAACACAACTCATGGTGGCGCTATGCTGAGACAAATATAACTAGACTTAGCTGTGGTCTAACCCACGAACACAGCCGTGTTATAACCCCTTAATGACCTTTGACCCCAAAATATATGAAAACCCCATAGACATTGGATAATGTCAATGTATGTGTGCACGTGGCATCACTTTGCCATGTTATTTGTGGCAGAAGGGGCATTTTGAAGGTTTTTGTCTCAGACCGGAAGTGACCCCTTAATGACCTTTGACCCCAATTTGTGTACACCCCATAGACACTGGGTAATACCAATGCATGTGTGCAAGTGGCATCACTGTCCTACGTAATTTGTGGGAGAAGATGCATTTTAAAGGTATTTCGTTTTATTCCGGAAATGACCCCTTAATGACCTTTGACCCCAAATAAAAAAATACCATATATACATTGGGTAAACGCAATTCATGTGTGAACATACCATCACTCTCCTATTTTTTTCTTAGCTAATGAAATTTATTTCAATTTATACCGGAAGTGACCCCTTAATGACCTTTGACCTCAAATCTGTGTACACCACATTGACACTAGGTAATAACAATGCATGTGTGCAAGTGGCGTTACTGTCCTACGTAATTTGTGGGAGAAGATGCATTTTAAAGGTATTTTGATTTATACCGGAAGTGGCCCCTTAATGACCTTTGACCTCAAATAAAAAAATACCACGTATACATTGAGTAACTGCAACTCATATGTGAACATACCGTTACTGTCCTATGTTTTCCTTAGCTAATAAAAATATTTGAAGGTATTTCGTTTTAAACCGGAAGTGACCCTTAATGACCTTTGACCCCAAATCTGTGTACACCATATAGACACTGGGTAATTACAATGCATGTGTGTAAGTGGCGTCACTGTCCTATGTAATTTGTAGGAGAAGATGCATTTTGAGTTGAAATCACGTTTTTGACCCCTATGACCCCTGCGTGACCTTTGACCCCACGAGTTTCATGTGACATGTTGGGGCACGGTCAATGATCATTTTGACCAAGTTAGGTCAAAATCGATGTAAGCATGTGAGTGCTAGAGCAAATGTAATGGTTGACAGAAAGAAGAAGAAAGAAAGAAGAACCTGTAAGAAAAAAGACACAGCCGTGACTAACGTCACGGCTGTGTAATAAAGATATAGGAAGCACCCATTCAATCGTCTTGGGTGCATTGAACCAGAGAAGATGAGAATAGGTTATCATCTTCCTAACCGAAACCGCTTTCCTTGGTGTTGATATGCAAATACGACTGGCTGTATCTATTGCGCTAAGCATTCAGTCCAGATTAGCGACATTTGAGTTTTGCGGGTTAAAAAAATGAGTAATTGTTCACACGTGTATGCCATTTGTCTTAGTGTTGACCCGTAAAGTTAAAAAGTTCACCATGGTGTATATTATTCGAATTGCAAGAAATAAACATCAATATCATTATAAATAGTACCCTGTTTACTTTTTTCAGCAAAATGAAAATAGATAGTTTAATACGCCTAGTTCGATTACTAGATTACCCAGCAAACACAAATAAACATCTCAAAAAAAGTAACTAACCATTATTCAAAAACGGGTAATTGTATTACAAATCTGTCAAATGCGTTGGAAGCAGAATTTATTTCTGCACATTTTGACACTCATTTGTAGCAATTGACTATATATTGACGTCACAGCGTACATTTGAATCAATGTAGCCCAAGATTTGACAGTCGCAGTAAATTCTATTGATTTTGCATTCAGTGTAATGGAAGGCAATCTGTGTAATGATATCTGAGTGTTTTTGCATTGTACAAATTTGTAAAATAGACTTAAGACATTTCGAATCTTGGTTTAAAACGTTGTAGTAAATTATTATATTTGTTCAATATAAAACCTTTAAAATATAAAACCGTGACTTTTATATAACCCGACATTGATATGTTATCAAAATGTATTAACTAAAACCAAAAACACATGCATTATCATTGATCATGTAATAGCAATGGTGATAAATCACGTTACATGAACTGCTGATGCCCGTCCAAAACTGACAATTCATACCGCATTATGTCTTAAGACGACACGATCTTGCCTAAAACTCATTTTCGTAAGATGTTTTTGGACGGCATTCTCCACACACAATAAAGAGGAAATCTGCCCGTTCGAATTCGCGTCGAAAAATTTCTAAATCTATTCACTTCTTCTCATCTAAACTAGGTTAAATTGCATTTTGTAATAATTATTGCATAAAGAATTATTGGTGGTTCCAGACATGCATTAATGTTTTTGGAATATTTCAAAGATTTTGTAATGCAAAATATTTTAAAACTTCAACATACAGTAAGCCAAAAAATTAAGGTACCAGTTATGTTCACCCCCTGTATATCATAAACAAAGACAAGTATGTCACAGTAGGAATTAGCAGCCAATACTTGCATCTTTTAGCTCGAATTTAAGACCTCATTCGTTGAAATGTTTCAAGAAATAAGGATAAGAAGATCCAAAAACCCAAGCTAGATGCTAATTTAAAAGTTGCAGTTTGTACCATAGCAAGCCCTATTGATTCGTACACAAGCGTTCGCGAACAGGAGAACTAGCGCCGTGGTTCCAGTGATTTTACACGTTACAACAAGCGTCGTGCTTTCATTGATTAGAACACAAAAGTGCAACTTCTGATTTCGTTTCTTTATTAGGTTTTAGATCACCATTTCTTTAATTCTTAACCAATTTCAAGAAATAAGGTCTTAAATCAGAGCTAAAGAGTACAGATATCGACTGCTTGTTTTAATTTTGACATATCTGTCTTTATTTAGGATATACAGGGGTGAACACAACTGGTACCTTAATTTTTTGGCTTACTGTAATGTTACATAGTATCAAATATCACACATAAACATGGTAAAGTTGATCACTTGATCATTGTCATTCTTGGCTCAAATATTTATTAAATAGATAATGATGAATAAATTTAATGAGATACACAAATTTTAAGAAGGGGCGAGCGAGTATGAAAAAAGCGCCTGTTGATCAAACAAACTTGGGCATACTATGTAATTGTTAATTTATGAATCAACCGAATCAAATAAAATTTGCGTATATAATGCACAATAAAATTAGCTACGCGCTACATTTTTTTTTTGATTCTGATGTCTATTTTTCAACTTACGTGCAAATTTATTCACCCGGTAATTTTTTTCTGGGACCCCCTGTATAATAGTTGGGGATGTATAGTAGAGGTGGAAATAGGGATTCTGTGACCAAATAACGGGGTATAAGATTTGAAAGTGGTTTCTTGTACTTTGAAGCATGGGGAATCGTTGAAATACTATGCAACCTTTTTAAATAGCGGGGAACTCCAAATAGAGAGCGCTTTTTAAAATGCTTGCCGACATACCAAAAACAAAAAAAAATGGTCAAAAATGTGTGGTTTAGATATCATTATACTAAAAAGTCCTTTTCTACTACATAATATAATTTCGACATGTTTATAAATCTTCCTGTGTTTAATATGCGTGTTTTATGTATACAAGTTCGGCGTAATATCTGCGTAATTTGTAATTTTTCCGCGCAAAACAATTTGTCCCTGGTCTGGTGCCCGTGCCTGGTGATACTCTCATTTAGATTATGTTACCACACTTTCACAATAGCCTCGTCCACTATAACTTTTTGTAAATTCTTTGTAAGAATATCCGGCGTGTGTTACGACCTTGGTACTTACCTCTCCTTACCTATACCAACTTTTACAAGAAATATATATTTGTTTAGAACACATATTTTTATTCACATATTTTTACTTTGTAACTTAACATAATAAAATAGAGAGGATAGCGAAGGTATGTATATGTACTCATACAGATTATCTACCGACGAAATACTCCCACAGGACACAAATTCAATATCAGAACACATCTCTGTAATGGCTTTATAATATGACGCGTGACAAGATACCTCATATATGTTAAATATTTCATGACAGCTACTGTTCATGACACTTAGCGCAAATTTCTTTACGGTATGCCTATGGGTTCATTACATACTTCAACAGCCGATAGGGAAAGAGGGGAGACGGTGATGAGCAAAAATAAGATTGAAACAACGACAGAAGAGACAGATACATATAAGAAAGATTTTATTTTATATTTGTCATCCTAAGTTTTAAGCAAACAACAATTTCCCTAATTTATGAGCATGTTTTCCTCTCACTTTCCAACATTAGTGATTTATGTTTGCAAATCGTTCATAGACTTGTAGAAGGTATTGAAACAAAAGAGCGATTTAAATATAGGAACAGCTATAATCAGTGGCGTAGCCAGGATTTTTTCAGAGGGAGTGGCAAGGCACCTTTTTCCGAGGGAGTTGCAAGGCAAATTTCCAGGGGACTAACTTTAACATATCTTAAAGTGTCTATGGTAGAATTCAGGCAGAAAGTGCATTGGTTCTAATACCCTGAAGTGAACTGGTTCTCAAATACCCTGAAGCAATCAACTACGAAGCCAGATCGTTGTATGAAGCATGGGATATCTCAATTCGTATCTAAATAAACGGATACAAGTTTGACTAAATTGCTCCATTTTACCAATATGTAAGGGCTGATAATCTGGATGTGAGAGTATGTGTATAGAAATACGATGGGTTGTGCGGGGGTGTGGTGGGGGTGTGTGTGTATAGGGTGAGTCTATGTATGCACATGAGAGAGAGTTTTTATTTGGAGTGTTTGCAGGACCGTGTGCATATAATTGAGTTTTGTGAATTTTAATTTATAATTCAATGTATTAATATGTGTTTGATGTATTCAACTGCTTCAGTAAGTGCAATTAATTAATCTTATTGTGTTTATCAATGTAAATTTTTATGTTTTTTATGTCATTATAATTGTAATATTTCATATAATTTGGTCTCCGGGACACGAATTGAATAAATTTAATCTGAATCTGAATCTGAACAGCTATCTTCAGTGGCATAGCCAGGAGGGAGTGGCAAGGCAAATTTCCAAACTTTGACGAAAATGGTCAAAAATGGGCTAAATATTACAAAAAACATATCTTAAAGGGTCTATGATAGAATTCAGGCAGAAAGTGCATTGGTTCAAATACCCTGAAGTGAACTGATTCTCAAATACACTGAAGCAATCAGCTACGAAGCCAGATCGTTGTATGAAGCATGGGATATCTCAATTCGTATCTAAATAAAAGAATACAATTTCAAAATAAATACAACATCAAGACATGATATGATGTATCATTTATGTTTTTTTCAAGATCAACATGTTTTTATCTACTATACTTTGATCGGTACTAAATGAAGGTAAATAATGAATGTCTAATCTGGAATGGAGAAAAGTGTACTCAAAATCGAAGTAAACAGTATATGTATGTATTGTCATTTCCTTTACTATAGTCTGTATATCTACCTCGAGTCACTGGCACACTGAAGTTTAGTTGCGTTGGCTTAGCGTGGTTTCTTGCGTGTACATATTTGGCACGTTGATCGCGCGCGTAAAAGTATGTACACGCACCAAGTAACGCTGAGCTAACGCAGAACACGCTAAACTTCAAAGCTAGTGCCGGTGACTCGAGGTAGTAGACTATAATATGCTTGTTTGTTTTTTGCATTCAATTCCAATCGTTCATATACTTATGCTGACATATAGGGTATCGAAACAAAACAGTGATTTAATATGTAAGCGCAGAAACATGTAAAGTCGGATGTACGTTCCTGCAGACAGAAAGTTTATTGATCCAATTGCCTGAAGCAATCAGCTATGATACTGCAGGTTGTCCTTGAAAGAACTGCATTGTCGGAAACTGATTTTTTTTCAGTATTTTAACGCATAAACTACCTCATTTTCAGCCCATTGCACGGAGTATAAAATATCTATGTCAACGACAATAGACGCCTCATGCGCAGTATCAAGCGATTTTCGCGCCGCGAAATTTTCCTTTCCCCGCGCAATTTCATTTACTCAGCAAAATTCATGTTTTCCGCGCAATTCACTATGAATTGAAAACCAAAATGGCCTTTTGTTTGTCTGTATTGAAATGTCAGCCTTGTTTGAAGCGTCACAGTAATGTAACCATATATGAATAAACACACGAATGTAACCATTTGCTAATTTGTCTCGTACCAGTGTTGCTTACTTTCGCGTATTGAGGGTACTTCTCTAATTCTGTGTGATGTACGTATTCGTAGTGGTGAAAATAGTGGTTCCGTGACCAAATCACGGGGAATATGTTTTTTTTTACTTTGAAGCATGTCAGAAGTATGAATCTAGTCAAATGGTGGGAAACTCCAGGTAGAGGGCGCTTTTTAAAATGGCCGCCCAAATGCCTTAAATGGTCAAAAAATTGCATATCAATTTGTAAGCGCTCTTTAGCAAAGTCATAGTTCATTGAATTTACAACCGTATGACAAAACAGGCGAAAATAGTAACTTTTTGCACAAGATTTGCAATTTAAAGAGAATTGCTTGGCCATTGCTCATTCTAGTGACGCTAGTATTATGGACAATATAAGGGAGCTTTTTCATTTTAAGACATAAAATTTGAAAATTGTTAGGAACACTTGCGGATTTGACTTTTAAAACCTGCATTTTGGTCAAACAATGTGCTCGGATAGGTAGTTTTCAACAGATTTTCCACATTCACCTTGCTATAACATTAAATTGCGTTATATGTTATCTGTTGACCTAGTGACGAAACGTGTTTTTAGGGGGAAGTGTTAGCTTTTGTTTGATATAAAAGAATTCTGATTGGATGAAGGGAACACTTGAGGTTTCGACAAAACCAATCAAAGAGGCCCATTTTTTAGCTAGAAGCTCCACAGCTGTTACATTGCTATGCACTCAACCGTAGTGTAATCAAAGACTGTGCGGAGACAATTCACTGCTTGCTTGAGAGCACAGGTGAATCGAGGTGGAAACTATGCGCATGAGGGTTTATAAGATAATCGTTTTTGTATAGAAACCTTTCCATGTGCCACAAATTGTGTGATCATGGTGATTTAGATATCATGATGCTAAAAATAAATATAGTACACATGACATGTTTTTTCCCTGTGTTTTATGTATAAAATGAGCGTGTTTTGTAAAATTCTTAAATTTCACGAACGGTGTGGTCAAAAAGTTTGTAATAGCCGATTTATTTCTCAACCACACCAGTTATTTAGTTAAGCTTAAAGCTACTGAAAGACACGCTTTGCAGCGAAATAGTTAATATAAACGAGTAGTTTGATTTTCGTATTTCATCATGCGAATGATGAGATCAGATTTACGCCCCGTATTTACATTGTGATACTATAAATACAACAGTTGAATGTCAGGATGTTAAGTGACGACAAAGTTTCATATCGGAACCTGAATCGATTTGATAATCTGACTTTATCATATAAATGTAATATATATAGAAAATCATACATTCCTCAATGGTGTTGGTGGTGGTAGTAGTGGTGATAGTACTAGTGATGTTGATAGTTGATGATGATGATCTAGTTTTACTCAGAGTAACACAGTTTATTGTTAGCACGCTTATGTAGTTGCTCTATGATATCTTGTTTCCAATTTCTCCAACTCTTCAAAAATGTATCTAAAACTTAAAACATTATCGTTCATAATTAGAGCTCACATAACTGTAATTCTAGGTCATTATAACATCGATAATAAGTGGCTTCACAAAATAAATGCAACCTTTAGCGGATGTTAAAATGTTTGGCATTGCCGATGTTATTTTTTATGCGACTTAATTAAGTTACGAAGCAATAATTATTTAAATCACACATCTGACCTCTTACATGTAGTTACCTGGGGACCCTATAATCTGTTTTCATAATAAGATCAAATCGGTCAAAAGGCGAGTCGCACATTTTAATCCTCCTCATGCAACTTTGACCCACATGTATATAAAAATGTATCAAGTGCAATTGATTTCAGTTTGTCAGTTTACATTCACTACAATCGTGCAAATCATGATAAAGTTGCCATATTTGGCAGGTGAATAGTACTTATAGCGCTAATTAATCTAGGATATGGAGGCATTTTAACAGTACCCTCATTCTAATAGAAAAAGGTCATTGACCTTTGCACAGATGTTCAAATTCAGAAAAAATATACTTTGACCCATCTATGATGCACGGTTATGGAGTTATGGGCAAATTTGCCCCCGCTGGGGGCGAACATAAAATAGCTCTGATTTTGATTAAACTGGTCTCAAAGTATTTGTCTTGTTGCAAGAAATCAGAAAAAGGATAGTTTTGGGTGCTTTCTTATCCAGGTAACACAACAATTTGTCAAGGTCAAATTGATTCAATATAGAACTCAATGCGACTCAATAAGTATTGTTGATTTTGATGTGTTACTGAAGTAACGAAACAATCTACATAGCGCAAACTATTATTTTTCTGATTTATCATGGAAAGGCCAATAATTTGGGACCATTTTCAACACAATCGGATTATTTTTTTCAATTTTGCTCCAAGTGGCGCCAAAATTAGACCTATGACATCACAATGTTACATTTTTGTTCATAATTTTATCCAAGTCCGGACTTGACCTCTGTGTAAAACTTCAATGACCTTTTCCCACCAAATAATGGTGCTGTTGAAATGCCCCCATAGCCTATAAAGATAAGTGCTATAAGTACTGTGTCTCTGCCAAATACGGAAATTTTTACATGATTTGCAGTAATCAAAAACGCGCATGATTTGTATCCTGAGTTACAGTGTAAAATGTGCATGAAGGTCGTATAAGTACCTCAACTTGGTGGGACATGTATCTCATTTTAAACCAATCAATAATCATATTATTGTAGGATAATAAGCTTCGACCTTAGATGTCTATAGAATTCTTAATAGCTCTGGTCTTTGTTTGCTTTAGCTAAATCTTGTTCAAGTGGTGGGTTACTAAGCATTGTATTTTGTCTAGGTATGTAAAACCAACAATTAACAATGAGAGGACATTCCTGAACCTCGTTGACCTGGGATGATTTGAAATGACCACCAATACGTAATGTGGTACAATGCAACATTGGCATCTCATCCCGGCCTCTCATGCAGAGGTCATTTTCTTATGAAGATAGTTATTCTTTCTCTTTATATTTTAAAAACCTAATAGTTTTGTAGTAATAATTTTACCTTGGTACACACACTCCTTCACTATCTATGGTTCACGTTAAATCATGATGATCTTTGAGTATATACCTGTTTACATGCAAGGAGTTATAGTGCCAGGTCAGATAGACTGCCTGAGAGCATCACTGCCTGGACCATGCACTGAGCCCTGATAATTTTAATCTATTTTATTTTTACTTATTTTCACTTCATAAAGTTTCATCATGTGAATATATGAAACTAATTTATGCTGTTGTTTTGCAAGGAAGCAATTTAAAATACCAACAACAAATGATAACCATGATAACAAGAGGCTAGACCATAGTAAAACTTGGAGTGAACATTTCCTTGCTGCGAAAATTGACCCACCACTTAATGTGCAAGACTCTTTTCTTGGTCAATATTAGCCCTTGATATTCTGACGACCACCCTTTCCCATCCACTTTGGGGGAAAATAATTTTAAAGTTGCATTTTACAGCGATCAATGGTATACAAATATTGACTGCTATGAGGGGCATGGTTAAAATTATAGGCCCAAGGTGATCTCAAAACCATGACTATGCCCCGAGGCGTAGCCGAGGGGCATAGTCATGGTTTTGAGATCACCGCGGGCCTATAATTTTAACCATGCCCCGAATAAAAAGCAGTCAATATTTGTTTTATACACCTATCCGACTTCGCCATTACTGCGGTGTCCCCGATGTAAAACTGCGGTGTCCCGAGGTCGGGGGTTCCATCCATTATTTATTTTGTGCTATATAGTATTGTACCTGGGAATTGTACACAACAGTGATATTCAATACACAATCATGAGTATTGAATTACGAATTAAATCTCCCGCTCTGGTACATCTGTGTTGCCGTCAATAGAGGGCCAAATACAGTAAACGCTTCTCGGATCGGTGTATATACCAAATCTTAAGATTCTTGTCATCTGTTTGGTTAAAAGCATCGATTTTGGGAAGAGAAATTAATAGTTTCAATGCGAACGGCACAGATTACAATCTGCGATTTCTGCGTAATTATAGCGCGTGAAAACGTTAACGCGTGCGTAATATCATTTTACGCTGGGAAAACGCGCAGTTTGATCGTGCCGCACGTGACCGGTCCATAGTTCATTTCCATGGACCGGTCCATAGTTCATTTTGCGGGCATAGTTAATTCAATGACTGCACTTTCAACCAATCAGATGACAGGAATCTATATATGAGGTATATAATTATTATTATAATATGTAAAACCCGTCATTATCGTGTTTTTTTCTTTAAAAACACTACTGTGGTTGAATTAAGAGTCTCCAATTAATCTTGTAAAATATGTCATGTCCTAAAGTATATATCAGTCTTCAAGCTCAAAATCTGTTAGTGACTAACATATTGCATTTCGAAAACCATGCATTCAATTCTAATTACAGGTACTTTACTTGTAGTATTGTATCGTATCGTATTTTATCGTATCGAATCGCATGCATTGTTTAGTGCTTACAAGTAGGCTAATAACAATAATCGCAGTGTATCTCACGTGTAAATTTGTGATAAGTGAAGAATGAAAGCTTATAAAGCATTCAAAAATGTAACCGGCCTCGCAAATGGTCCACTCCCAACCTTTTTGCTTTAGTCTAACTTTCAACAAATATAGCAAGTCCTGTTGAGTTGAGAGTACATGATATTGTTATTTCAGAACATTTCAATAAGAACCATGTGTTACAATTTTCACCTTTCCAATGCGTATTTTTAAAATTGTCCAAATATTTCAAAAACTAAAAGACACAAAACAATTGATAAAAAGCGTCACAATTTCATATTTGTTGGAAACACTATTATAATACCGTAGTAGGAGAAATTTCATATTTCTGGTCCAAATAAAGCAATACACGCTGTGGACGTGTAAAAGGCTTACAGACTTTTTTTAACACTATTGTTTCGATCTTCTGTCGACCGTCACAACAACAATAGTGTTGATAAAGAAGTCTGCAAGACGTTGTAACGTCCACAGTTAGTACTGCTCTATTGAACTAGAAATATGAAATTTCTCCTACTATGTTTCAACAACAGTCCTGATGAAATTGTTCAGTATTGTCGGAAGTACTGTGTCTCGCATTCTTGTAAGTAATCCAAGGACTTACAGCTACGGTTTCATCAATCAAACCATAGACATGATAGATGCGTTTGGGAAAATCATACTATATAATAAGCTTATACAATCATTGCCTTGCTTATAGCTTTTCTTCATCCAATATATTTTGATGAGATCCTACAATTATGAAGACGCATTTGAATACATTAAAGGTGATTTTGTGATAATAGAGAGATTGCGATTTCCAAACTTACGTATCGAACGTACGTGGAATCTATTCAAAACCACTCTCCTGTGACTGGATTTTAATAGATTCCACGTAAGTTCGATGCTACGTTTGAAAATCACAATCTCTCTAATATCTAATAGCAAACTAATTTCCTGCGATACTTCACCAGTACTACATCTCATATATCTCATGAATATCAGGAAAACCATCTCCGTTTTTTAATAGCAGAATCGGATGCTGATCAAACAACCACATTTTGCATCTAAAAGAGAAGCGTATTCTGGATTGACCGTAAAAATCCGAATGTCTCAAGAAATTTGATTATCACAGATTACAGAGACAATAATCCTGACAGTGAGATTTATCAGAATCTTTTTCAACAATCTCCCTCGTTGTTAAGAATTGACAAAATCATAAAAGTACACAAAAGCTCAAACGCCCACTCGTCTGCCCAAAGGATGAGGCTAAAGAATTATTTTTCTTGTCGAAGCTGACTTCAATAACGTTTGTTTTGACACGGTTTTATGTTCTATGTGTGTTTCTTTTTGCTGCAGCCTAAAGCTCGTATTAGTCCGGCTCGGAAGCTGAAAACACAAAAGTACAGTCCACACAATATTTTTTGATGTTTTCTGTATCACTGAGAACTACTTTAAGAGAGTAAACGTCTTGGGTTATTTTTTTTCAATCTTTGGCGAATCCACAAACGCTGGTTTCAATACATATCGTTGAGATTTACCATGGACTGATTAATATTATTAACAGCTATTCCAACAGCTAATTCAAAACTCTCGTATCTCAACTAAAATATTGCTCGATACCTTTCATCATCATAGTTATTTGTAGTTACACAATAATATTGGTAAGCCTGCAGCCTTTTTTGAATAAGAACGTTCAGTTTTAATGTTGAGATATACTTTTAATGATACGAAAACCCGATGCTATTTCTCTAACATTTAATGTCTATATTTGCTGATGAAATTTGATGTTGATTTTGTCTTTTCGAGTTTGGAGGGTAGTTTCATGGTAACACTTAACACAGGTTATAAAATAATAATGATTGCACTTTTCAAAACATCATTTTTCTTATCATGCAATGAAATAAAGTAAATTAGTTGGATGATGATGATGCTACTGATGGTGCTGCTGCTGCTGCTGCTGATGATGATGATGATGATGTAATGACGATGATGATGATGATCGATAAAATTTATCGATTAATGATCGATAAAAGTACTCAATACCATGAATACAGGGTGTTCAATCCAGATTTTAAAACGAAATGGCTGTAAATATATATGGGATAAGGGCAAGGTAACTCGTGCTTCATCATAACACCCTATGGATGTAAGACCTTCAAATTTGTAAAACCAATTAACCTGTTTTAAAAGCTCAAAGATCTCAAGAGAGAGAAAAGAATAAGAATGAGAGAAGACGAGAGAATAGCGGTAGCACTGAACTACTCACAGTAATTATAGGATCATGTAAGGGCTCAAAATTCTTCGTTAGTGGATTTTGTTTGTCGTACATATTCACCAAGGGACAGTCATCAGACGGTGGTGGTAAAGTTTTTCTGGGCAGAGCTTTTATTTTTTTAACTTTCTTTTTCAAAAGAGAGCTTTGTCAGCTCACAGGTATAAGTTTCTTACATCACAGGTATAAGTTTCCTACATCAAGTTCAGTTTCCTACATCAAACTCAATTAAATCAATATAGTATAGGATTGTATTTTTCATCAAATGTATTAGTACACTTTTGTAAAGATGCTCTTTGTGTTTTGAGCAAAACGATCAACGTAAAATGGAACAACTTAAGCAATTTCGCTATCCTAGCTCCTCAATCGTGACAAACTATGGTGAAGTAAAACAAATTAACTAATGTACTGTAATTATGATAAAGCACAATGCAGGCAAGTAATTAACTTCTGTCAAGCAGCACAATTATTATTAAATGTGAGTGAAGATATTTATTTACAAAATCACAATTGATAGGGTTTATTGGTAATATTTCTAGACAGCTTTGAGTGTATTAAAATTATTCTTTAAGGCGATATATTTTGCTTTCTTAAGTGTCAAAACTTAAACCATTCAATTTGTATTTTTGGGCTATGTTGTTTCATTGTTCATTCAATCCTTAGGCACCATTTTATCTCATTATTTTAATTATCAGGCATTTTACATGGAAAGGGGCACAACTTGTGCTATCATTTGGTACAACATCTGGCTCTATTAAAAGCAAGATAAATTGGACAATAATAGAAAATATTGAAAGATGATTATATAGACAAATATGATAACGTCTCAATTCACTGCAGATCAGTCTTAAATCATAATAATTAAAAACTACAGGGATATTGACGTCATTTAGTGAGACAGTGGCTTACAGACGTCAGGGCTATGCACACAATTAACCTGAGCGTACAATACTCTCTCTCTTAAACGAATGTTTGTCTTTTCGAAGTAATGTTATTCATCACAGACAGAAGTGTTCTTATTTGACTATTTTAGCTTTCAAATTGCAAATTTTCTGTGAGCAAAATTACTTGATTCACTCTACTTCACATAGATGTTCACCAAGGTCCACCCCAATGTCAAAAAAATCTATGCTACACTGATGGATGGATGTGGGTATGTTTTTTCGTGAGAAATCCTTACACATGACTCGACGTTGAAAAATTTTCCCGGGACAATGTGTGTGATAATCATGATGCCAATGTATCATACAACATGTTTATTGATAAATTTAAAGAGGTATTTGATGAATGTATTCCAAAAAAGGTAGTTAAGAAATCTCATACAAAAAATAGGATGCCTAGGGCACCTTGGATAACATATTCTCTACTAAAATGTATGTCGTAGAAAGAACAAGTTGTTCAAAAACATATCCAAAAACCTACTGATGCGAATGTACATAAATATAAGATGTATCGGAACAAGTTAAACTCCTTATTGAGGAGGGCAAAACAAAATTATTTTAGTTCTCAACTGGACAAAGAAAGGTATAATATGAGAAATACGTGGAAAATTCTGAATTCGGTACTCAGATGTCCAAAAAAGACATCTTCTCACAAGTTTGTAAGTGACAATGAAACTTATAATGATCCATCAAAAGTAGCAAACAAATTCAATGAATTCTTTGCCAGCATTGGACCTACACTAGCTGCCTCTATAAAACACCAAGGTAAAAATTTTGATGAGTATCTAACTAAAAGTTGCAACTCTACTTGTTTTTTCAAACCGACCGACGAAAATGAAATCCTGAAGATTATTAATAACTTAGGTAATAGAAAAAGTCCAGGTTATGATTTAATAAAGTCTGACGTGGTAAAATTGGTTGCCACTGAAATTTTATATCCATTGAAAATCATTTTTAACAAGTCACTAACAGAAGGAATCGTTCCTGATGCTTTGAAAATAGCAAAGGTTGTACCTATATATAAGAAAGACTCCCCACAATCATTTGGTAATTATAGACCAGTATCTGTGTTGCCTTGTTTTTCTAAAATTCTTGAAAGAATTGTTCATGAAAGATGTAGTAACTTTTTATATGCCAAAGAATTACTGTACAATAGGCAATATGGGTTTCGTCATAAACATGCTACGTATATGGCTGTATTAGACTTGATTAAAGATACAAACAAGGCTATTGATGATAATATGTGTACTGCAAGTATCTTCATGGACTTTTCAAAGGCTTTTGATACTATTGATCATGATATCTTATTACAAAAGTTGTACCATTATGGTTTTCGTGGGGTACCGTATAGCCTTGTTTGTATCTTTAATCAAGTCTAATACAGCCATATACGTAGAATGTTTATGACGAAACCCATATTGCCTATTGTACAGTAATTCTTTGGCATTTAAAAAATTACTACATCTTTCATGAACAATTCTTTCAAGAATTTTAGAAAAACAAGGCAACACAGATACTGGTCTATAATTACCAAATGATTGTGGGGAGTCTTTCTTATATATAGGTACAACCTTTGCTATTTTCAAAGCATCAGGAACGATTCCTTCTGTTAGTGACTTGTTAAAATGATTTTCAATGGATATACAATTTCAGTGGCAACCAATTTTACCACGTCAGACTTTATTAAATCATAACCTGGACTTTTTCTATTACCTAAGTTATTAATAATCTTCAGGATTTCATTTTCGTCGGTCGGTTTGAAAAAACAAGTAGAGTTGAACCTATTAGTTAGATACTCATCAAAATTTTTACCTTGGTGTTTTATAGAGGCAGCTAGTGTAGGTCCAATGCTGGCAAAGAATTCATTGAATTTGTTTGCTACTTTTGATGGATCATTATAAGTTTCATTGTCACTTACAAACTTGTGAGAAGATGTCTTTTTGGACATCTGAGTACCGAATTCAGAATTTTCCACGTATTTCTCATATTATACCTTTCTTTGTCCAGTTGAGAACTAAAATAATTTTGTTTTGCCCTCCTCAATAAGGAGTTTAACTTGTTACGATACATCTTATATTTATGTACATTCGCATCAGTAGGTTTTTGGATATGTTTTTTGAACAACTTGTTCTTTCTACGAATACATTTTAGTAGAGAATATGTTATCCAAGGTGCCCTAGGCATCCTATTTTTTGTATGAGATTTCTTAACTACCTTTTTTGGAATACATTCATCAAATACCTCTTTAAATTTATCAATAAACATGTTGTATGATACATTGGCATCATGATTATCACACACATTGTCCCGGAAAATTTTTCAACGTCGAGTCATGTGTAAGGATTTCTCACGAAAAACATACCCACATCCATCCATCAGTGTAGCATAGATTTTTTGACATTGGGGTGGACCTTGGTGAACATCTATGTGAAGTAGAGTGAATCAAGTAATTTTGCTCACAGAAAATTTGCAATTTGAAAGCTAAAATAGTCAAATAAGAACACTTCTGTCTGTGATGTATAACATTACTTCGAAAAGACAAACATTCGTTTAAGAGAGAGAGTATTGTACGCTCAGGTTAATTGTGTGCATAGCCCTGACGTCTGTAAGCCACTGTCTCACTAAATGACGTCAATATCCCTGTAGTTTTTAATTATTATGATTTAAGACTGATCTGCAGTGAATTGAGACGTTATCATATTTGTCTATATAATCATCTTTCAATATTTTCTATTATTGTCCAATTTATCTTGCTTTTAATAGAGCCAGATGTTGTACCAAATGATAGCACAAGTTGTGCCCCTTTCCATGTAAAATGCCTGATAATTAAAATAATGAGATAAAATGGTGCCTAAGGATTGAATGAACAATGAAACAAAATAGCCCAAAAATACAAATTGAATGGTTTAAGTTTTGACACTTAAGAAAGCAAAATATATCGCCTTAAATAATAATTTTAATACACTCAAAGCTGTCTAGAAATATTACCAATAAACCCTATCAATTGTGATTTTGTAAATAAATATCTTCACTCACATTTAATAATAATTGTGCTGCTTGACAGAAGTTAATTACTTGCCTGCATTGTGCTTTATCATAATTACAGTACATTAGTTAATTTGTTTTACTTCACCATAGTTTGTCACGATTGAGGAGCTAGGATAGCGAAATTGCTTAAGTTGTTCCATTTTACGTTGATCGTTTTGCTCAAAACACAAAAAGCATCTTTACAAAAGTGTACTAATACATTTGATGAAAAATACAATCCTATACTATATTGATTTAATTGAGTTTGATGTAGGAAACTGAACTTGATGTAGGAAACTTATACCTGTGATGTAAGAAACTTATACCTGTGAGCTGACAAAGCTCTCTTTTGAAAAAAGAAAGTTAAAAAATAAAACAAGCTCTGCCCAGAAAAACTTTACCACCACCGTCTGATGACTGTCCCTTGGTGAATATGTACGACAAACAAAATCCACTAACGAAGAATTTTGAGCCCTTACATGATCCTATAATTACTGTGAGTAGTTCGGTGCTACCGCTATTCTCTCGTCTTCTCTCTCATTCTTATTCTTTTCTGTCTCTTGAGATCTTTGAACTTTTAAAACAGATTAATTGGTTTTACAAATGTGAAGGTCTTACATCCATATAGTGTTATGATGAAGCACGAGCTACCTTGCCCTTATCCCATATATATTTACAGCCATTTCGTTTTAAAATCTGGATTGAACACCATGTATTCATGGTATTGAGTATCTTTATCGATCATTAAAGCATCATCATCATCGTCATTACATCATCATCATCAGCAGCAGCAGCAGCAGCAGCAACAGCAGCAGCACCATCAGCAGCATCATCGTCATCCAACTAATTTACTTTCTTTCATTACATGATAAAAAAATGATGTTTTGAAAAGTCCAATCATTATTATTCTATAACCTGTATGAAACTACCCTCCAAACTCGAAAAGACAAAAAGAAAACAACATCAAATTTCATCAGCAAATATAGACATTAAAGGTTAAAGATATATCATCGGGTTTTCGTATCATTAAAAGTATATCTCAACATTAAAACTGAACGTTCTTATTCAAGAAAGGCTGCAGGCTTACCAATATTATTGTGTAAGTTGTAACTACAAATAACTATGATGATGAAAGGTATCGAGCAATATGTTAGTTGAGATACGAGCGTTTTGAATTAGCTGTTGGAATAGCTGTTAATAATATTAATCAGTCCATGCTAAATCTGAATCTCAACGATATGTATTGAAACCAGCAGTTGTGGATTCGCCAAAGATTGAAAAAAATAACCCAAGACGTTTACTCTCTTAAAATAGTTCTCAGTGATACAGAAAACATCAGAAAATATTGTGTGGACTGTACTTTTGTGTTTTCAGCTTCCGAGCCGGACTAATACGAGCTTTAGGCTGCAGCAAAAGAAACACACATAGAACTTTAAACCGTGTCAAAACAAACGTTATTGAAGTCAGCTTCGACAAGAAAAATTATTCTTTAGACTCATCCTTGGGCAGACGAGTGGGCGTTTTGTGTACTTTTATGATTTTGCCAATTTTTAACAACGAAGGAGATTGTTGAAAAATATTCTGCTAAATCTCACTGTCAGAATAATAAAGGATTATTGTCTCTGTAATCTGTGATAATCAAATTTCTTGAGCCATTCGGATTTTTACGGTCAATCCAGAATACGCTTCTCTTTTAGATGCAAAATGTGGTTGTTTGATCAGCAACCGATTCTGCTATTAAAAAACGGAGATGGTTTTCCTGATATTCATGAGATATATGAGATGTAGTACTGGTGAAGTATCGCAGGAAATTAGTTTGGTATTAGATATTAGAGATTGTGATTTCCAAACGTACGTATCGAACGTACGTGGAATCTATTCAAAATCCCGTCACAGGAGAGTGGTTTTGAATAGATTCCACGTACGTTCGATACGTAAGTTTGGAAATCGCAATCTCTCTATTATCACAAAATCACCTTTAATGTATTCAAATGCGTCTTCATAATTGTAGAATCTCATCAAAATATATTGGATGAAGAAAAGCTATAAGCAAGGCAATGATTGTATAAGCTTATTATATATATGATTTTCCCAAACGCATCTATCGTGTCTATGGTTTGATTGATGAAACCGTAGCTGTAAGTCCTTGGATTACTTACAAGAATGCGAGACACAGAACTTCCGACAATACTGAACAATTTCATCAGGACTGTTGTTGAAACATAGTAAGAGAAATTTCATATTTCTAGTTCAATAGAGCAGTACTAACTGTGGACGTTACAACGTCTTGCAGACTTCTTTATCAACACTATTGTTGTTGTGACGGTCGACAGAAGATCGACACAATAGTGTTAAAAAAGTCTGTAAGCCTTTTACACGTCCACAGCGTGTATTGCTTTATTTGGACCAGAAATATGAAATTTCTCCTACTACGGTATTATAATAGTGTTTCCAACAAATATGAAATTTTGACGCTTTTTATCAATTGTTTTGTGTCTTTTAGTTTTTGAAATATTTGGACAATTTTAAAAATACGCATTGGCAAGGTGAAAATTGTAACACATGGTTCTTACTCTCAACTCAACAGCACTTGCTATATTTGTTGAAAGTTAGACTAAAAAAAAAGATTGGGAGTTGTTAAAATGCCTCCATATCCTAGATTAATTAGCGCTATAAGTACTATTCAACTGCCAAATATGGCAACTTTATCATGATTTGCACGATTGTAGTGCATGTAAACTAACAAACTGAAATCAATTGCACTTGATACATATAACACATTTTTATATACATGTGGGTCAAAGTTGCATGAGGAGGATTAAAATGTGCGACTCGCCTTTTAACCGATTTGATCTTATTATGAAAACAGATTATAGGGTCCCCAGGTAACTACATGTAAGAGGTCAGATGTGTGATTTAAATAATTATTGCTTCGTAACTTAATTAAGTCGCATAAAAAATAACATCGGCAATGCCAAACATTTTAACATCCGCTAAAGGTTGCATTTATTTTGTGAAGCCACTTGCGTATTGAAACGTGAAATTGTAACGATGTAACATAAAAAACCAATGTAATTAGAATCGTATTATCGATGTTATAATGACCTAGAATTAAAGTTATGTGAGCTCTAATTATGAACGATAATGTTTTAAGTTTTAGATACATTTTTGAAGAGTTGGAGAAATTGGAAACAAGATATCATAGAGCAACTACATAAGCGTGCTAACAATAAACTGTGTTACTCTGAGTAAAACTAGATCATCATCATCAACTATCAACATCACTAGTACTATCACCACTACTACCACCACCAACACCATTGAGGAATGTATGATTTTCTATTACATTTAGGCTATATGATAAAGTCAGATTATCAAATCGATTCAGGATCCGATATGAAACTTTGTCGTCACTTAACATCCTGACATTCAACTGTTGTATTTATAGTATCACAATCTAAATACGGGGCGTAAATCTGATCTCATCATTCGCATGATGAAATACGAAAATCAAACTACTCGTTTATATTAACTATTTCGCTGCAAAGCGTGTCTTTCAGTAGCTTTAAGCTTAACGTAATAACTGGTGTGGTTGAGAAATAAATCGGCTATTACACACTTTTTGAATTTTAACAATTGACCACACCGTTCGTGAAATTTAAGAATTTTACAAAACACGCTCATTTTATACATAAAACACAGGGAAAAAACATGTCATGTGTACTATATTTATTTTTAGCATCATGATATCTAAATCACCATGATCACACAATTTGTGGCACATGGAAAGGTTTCTATACAAAACGATTATCTTATAAACCCTCATGCGCATAGTTTCCACCTCGATTCACCTGTGCTCTCAAGCAATCAGTGAATTGTCTCCGCACAGTCTTTGATTACACTACTCGGTTGAGTGCATAGCAATGTAACAGCTGTGGAGCTTCTAGCTGAAAAATGCGCCTCTTTGATTGGTTTTGTCGAAACCTCAAGTGTTCCCTTCATCCAATCAGAATTCTTTTATATCAAACAAAAGCTAACACTTCCCCCTAAAACACTTTTCGTCACTAGGTCAACAGATAACAGATAACGCAATTTAATGTTATAGCAAGGCGAATGTGGAAAATCTGTTAAAACATTGTTTGACCAAAATGCAGGTTTTAAAAGTCAAAACCGCAAGTGTTCCTAACAATTTTCAAATTTTATGTCATTAAATGAAAAAGCTCCCTTATATTGTCCATAATACTAGCGTCACTAGAATGAGCAATGGCCAAGGAATTCTCTTTAAATTGCAAATCTTGTGCAAAAAGTTTTGTCATACGGTTGTAAATTCAATGAACTATGACTTTGCTAAAGAGCGCTTACAAATTGATATGCAATTTTTGACCATTTTAGGCATTTGGGCGGCCATTTTAAAAAGCGCCCTCTATCTGGAGTTTCCCACCATTTGACTAGATTCATACTTCTGACATGCTTCAAAGTACAAAAAAAAACATATTCCTCGTGATTTGGTCACGGAACCACTATTTTCACCACTACGAATACGTACATCCCACAGAATTAGAGAAGTACCCCCAATACGCGAAAGTAAGCAATACTGGTACGAGACAAATTAGCAAATGGTTACATTCGTGTGTTTATTCATATATGGTTACATTACTGTGCCGCTTCAAACAAGGCTGACATTTCAATACAGACAAACAAAAGGCCATTTTTGTTTTCAATTCATAGTGAAAAACATGAATTTCGCTGAGCAAATGAAATTGTGCGGGGAAAGGAAAATTTCGCGGCGCGAAAATCACTTGATACTGCGCATGAGGCGTCTATTGTCGTTGACATAGATATTTGACTCCGTGCAACGGGCTGAAAATGAGGTAGTTTATGCGTTAAAATACTGAAAAAAATCAGTTTCCGACAATGCAGTTCTTTCAAGGACAACCTTGTAGTATCATAGCTGATTGCTTCAGGCAATTGGATCAATAAACTTTCTTGTATTATGCTCGATAATAATTAGGTAAATGAGTCAATTTGTTTTGCTTCAGCATCATTTTTCACGATTCAGGATAGTGAAATTGCTCAAGCCCTTACATTTTACTTTGATAATTTTAGCACAAAACACAGAGATAACCGTTACAAAAGTATCTACTTTGATGAGGCTTGTGAATCAACGTCTAGGCTTTGTGCCTGTACGTAGCGCACTATAAATCATTGCGCTTTTTGGCGCTAAATGTTTTAATTGAGTTTGATGTATGAAACTGAACTCATACCTATGAGCTGACAAAGCTCTCGTTTGAAAAATAAAAATAAAAGTTAAAAAAAGAAAAGAAAACAAGCTCTGTCCAGACAATTTTTACCACGTATGTCTGATGACTGTCCCCTGACGAAAACAAAATTCACTAATGGGAAATCGTGTACCCTTAACATGATCCTATAATTACTGTGAGTAGTTTGGTGTTTGCTTCAGTAAACGTCAGTTTTGTATCCGTGGTCTCTCTCTCATTCTTATTCTTTTCACTCTCTTTAGACATTTGATATTTTAAAACAAGTTAACTGGTTTGACATTTTTTAAGGTCTTACATCCATAAGGTGTTATGAGAAGGCATGAATCACCTTGCCCGTATCCCATGCCTATTTGCAGCCATTTCGTTTTGAAATCGGGAGTGAACACCCTGTACTGAGTACTTTTGTCGATAAATCATCATCATCATCATCATCATCATCATCATCACCATCATCATCATCATCATCATCATCATCATCATCATCATCATCATGGATTCGCCAAAGTTCGGAAAAAATAACTTCCGTGTATACTCCACCAGAAATTCACCGCCGCAACTTGCATGAATATCAGAGCAACTGTAACCTTTGACCCCTAGGGCCCTGTACATATTGATAATTGACCCTTGATCTAATGCAGCACATAACGTCTTAACCATAGGTTGCATTGAGAAAAAAAACACATTTGGGGCTCACTGGGCCTAGAAAAATTATTATACTTTGAAGTGAAATTTGAATACTTCTAAATTGTGACACAATATTTTGTAAACCCTATGAGGTCAGAAAATATTGTGTGGACTGTACAATGTGTTTTCAGCTTAATAAGAGCTTTAGACTGCAGCAAAAGAAACTTAAGGGAAGGGGTATGAATGTTTGGACAGTTTTTATTGTGGGGCATTAGAGCACATCAGACATATCGAATTGCATTCTGAATACGAAGAATGTCCTTCTGATATCAAATAATTTAGATTTTTTGAAATTTGCAATGTAATACACATTTTATGGCAAATCATTAAAAATTGATATTTTTGATATTTAACAGTACTCGAAGTAAACTTTATAAATCTGATGATTTATACTTAACGTGTATGTAGGTGGGATGAAAAGCCGAGGATCAATTGAAAATTTTGACCTTTCGTATTGAAGATATGGATTTTTTTCCCAAAACACCAAAAAAAAAAAAAAAAAAAGGTCTTTTTGGGAAAAATCCATATCTTCAATATAAAAGGTCAACATTTTCAATTGATCATCGGCTTTTCCTCCCAGCTACATACACTTTAAGAATATATCATTAGATTTATAAAATTTATTTCGAGGACTGTTATATATCAAAAATTAAAAATATCAATTTTAATAATTTGTCATAAAATTTGTATTATATCGTGAATTTCAAAAAATGACAATTATTTGATATCAGAAAGACATGCTTCGTATTCAGAATGCAATTTGATACGTCTGAGGTGCTCTCATGTCCCACAAAAATACTGTCGCAACGCCATAAACGCTCATTCTAGATCCCTTAAAAACGTGTTAAAACATACGTAATTGAAGTCAGCTCCGGCAAGAAAAATAGCTCTTTAGACTCATCCGTGGGCAGACGAGTGGGTGTTTGAACTTTTGTGTGTTTTGTGATCTGTCATTGCTTAACAACGAGATTGTTGAAAAAGATTCTGCTAAATCTCACTGACAGAATTATAAAAGATCATTGTCTCTGTAATCTGTGATAATCAAACTTCTTGAGACATTCGGATTTTTTTTACGGTCAATCCAGAAAAGGCTTTCTCTTTAAGATGCAAAATGCGGTTGTTTGATCATACCCGATTTTGCTATTTATAAATGGTGATGATTTTGCTGTTATTCATGAGATACATGAGATGTAGTACTGGTGAAGCATCGCAGGAAATTGGTTTGGTATTATCACCAAATCACCTTTAATGTTTACAAATGTGTCTTCATAATTGCAATTCTCATCAAAATATATTGGGTAAAGAGAAGCTATAAGCAAAGCAATGATTGTATAATCCTCCAATATATATACTTTCCCCAAACGCATCTGTCATGTCTACGATTTGATTGATGAAACGATGAACAAGTTTTAAGTCATTGGATTGCTTACAACAATGCGAAACACACTGCATCCAATATTACTTAACATTTTCATCAGGACTGTTGTTGAAACAGGGTAGGAGAATTTTCATATTACTAGTCCGTTTATAGTAGTCCAGTATTCACTGTGGACGTTTCGGGCAGGGTCTTAGCTAGAAATTGAGGGTTGCCCGTCATTTGAATAAAACTGCCTGTCCTAATTTGACCTTCAAAACATTTATCAGACATCTATAGCCCACTGGGGGTTCAAATAGTTCAAATATGTGCTGATATGGCTTTCTCCTACAAATTTGGTCTACTTAAAAGGTCAATTAGCTTCTCAAAACATAAAATTTATAATATACCATCTGTCAAAGGCATTAATTTTGCCCGTCCCAGGAACAAACTCCCCGTCTGAAATGACGGCCAGACGGGTGGCTAGCTAAGACCCTGGTTTCGGGTAAAGGTATTTTGCGAGTTGCGAGTTGCGAGTTCGAGTTGCGAGTTGCGAGATGCGAGTTGAAAATCTGCGAGTTGCGAGTTGAAATTTGCGAGTTGTCAAGGGCAGTTGCGAGTTGATTTGCGAGTTGCGAGTTGGTATTTGCGAGTTGCCATTGGTAGTTGCGAGTTGATTTGCGAGTTGCGAGTTGCCATTTGCGAGTTGAAATTTGCGAGTTGCGAGTTGAAATTTGAGAGTTGTGAGTTTACATTTGCGAGTTCTTCCGAGTTGCTAATTTGTCAAATTTTTACAGAAATTGTTTTACCCCCCATTGGAGCTAGACCTTCATTGCCTGTGCTCTAGTTCCATGCACAACGTTGGACATAACATTGAGAGTTGCGAGTTGAAATTTGAGAGTTGTGAGTTTACATTTGCGAGTTCTTCCGAGTTGCTAATTTGTCAAATTTTACAGAAATTGTTTTACCCCCCTATTGGAGCTAGACCTTCATTGCCTGTGCTCTAGTTCCATGCACAACGTTGGACATAACATTGAGAGTTAAAAATACGACCATCATCTATGATTCCCTGTTCAAAGCATACCTCAAGCTCAACCACATTACAGTGTTAGATTATTTTAAATTATAATATATAATGAGATGTAGTGGGTATCAAATTTTCCAGACAAAAGGATAGAAAAGTTTAAACATGTGCTACTGTAAACATTGCTTTAATTGAACTGACTTATGTGATGTCAATTCCAAATAGTGTTCCCTCTCAAAATTAGACAAAATATAATGTTCACCAGTTTTGTTATAAAGGAGAGCAGTATTGAGAGAGTAGTGATCTTTAGAGGAGAAACAATATCAACATGCTCACAAAAATGTGAACTAAAGATTCATTTTGATCATGTTGATAGGTGACCTGACTCTATACAAAATATCGGAGATGGGTTACATTAACAGTTATCACTTCAAATTATTTTTATGAATGGATGTCCTTTTGAATTCCTTATCTATTTAAACAACACCTCTGAACTCGATCCAGCCACCTGAAAATCTAGGTGAAATGTAAACACAGAAAATACATTACAATGTGTCAGTTATAACATGTATGTAGCAGGTAGCACAAAGGTTTCATACTGTACATGTATTTACCATGTAGGATATGGTATGTGTTACGTATACGTGTACACCTGTGCAGACAGGGCCAGATTTACCGATTTAACACATGCACACATTGTGGCTGTGTACACTAAAAATAAAATAAATAATTGTTGGTGATTTAACACGTGCTTCAGCTAGGCATGACCTAATTATCAGCACACTTCAACAATTCCGCTGCCATTAGGATATATCAGAATATTTCCGCTTCACCAAGTCCGCAACTGATGCGCAGGTACTGTCAGCGACTTAGATTGTGATTACCCCCAGCAGCTCCCCATTTTACACCTGGGTGGAGTAAAGCAATTGGCAATTAAGCTATCTTGCTCAAGAATGCAACACACTGGCCTCAGTGGGGCTCGAACCCACAACCTAAGTTCAAGCCAAGTCCGAGTCCTTTTGTATCAGAGTCCGGACTCCAGACCAGGGTGCTAAGTCTGAGCCAAGTCCGAGTCCAGCAAAACTATATGAACTGAGTCAGCTGAAGTCCTGACTCATCTGAGCCCATGTTCAAAATTAAAGTTATGACATTATATCAAAGACTCCAAATAGAGATGAATTTGAACCAATCCTATTTATATGTAGTGTATGGGAAGCACGGTGGCCCAATAGTTCGGGTGCAAGCATCATAATCGATAGGTTGTGGGTTCGAGCCCCACTGAGGCCAGTGTGTTGCATTCTTGAGCAAGATAATAGCTTAATTTGCCAATTGCTTTACTCACTCCAGGTGTAAAATGCAACTCAAATTTCAACTCAAATGGGTGCAACTCGCAAATCAACTCGCAACTACCAATGGCAACTTCGGTAAATACCAACTGCAACTCGCAAATTAACTCTCGCATACTGCAGAAGGACAATTCTGAACTCTCGCAGATTTTCAACTGCATTTTTCGAACTCGCATCGCAACTGCAAAATACCTTTTACCCGAAACGTCACAGTGAATACTGGACTACTATAAACGGACTAGTAATATGAAATTCTCTACCCTGTTTCAACAACAGTCCTGATGAAAATGTTAAGTAATATGGATGCAGTGTGTTTCGCATTTTATTGGCAGCAATCCAATGACTTAAAACTTGTTCATCGTTTCATCAATCAAATCGTAGACATGACAGATGCGTTTGGGGAAAGTATATATATTGGAGGATTATACAATCATTGCTTTGCTTATAGCTTCTTTTACCCAATATATTTTGATGAGAATTGCAATTATGAAAGACACATTTGTAAACATTAAAAGGTGATTTGGTGATAATACCAAACCAATTTCCTGCGATAATAATTTCACCAGTACTACATCTCATGTATCTCATGAATAACAACAAAATCATCACCATTTATAAATAGCAAAATCGGGTATGATCAAACAACCGCATTTGCATCTTAAAGAGAAAGCTTTTCTGGATTGACCGTAAAAAAAATCCGAATGTTCAAGAAGTTTGAACAGCAACAATGATCTTTTATAATTCTGTCAGTCTTTTCAACAATCTCGTTGTTAAGCAATGACAGAGAAACACCCACTCGTCTGCCCAATGGTCTATCTTGCCGATGACCTTCAATTACGTATGTTTTAACACGTTTTTAAGCAAGTTGAGCGGCGGTTTACAGAGTATGCATTCTGAATACGGAAGCATTCTTTTAGAATTGTGATGATGATGATGATGATGATGATGAGACCTTTTTTTTTTTTTTTTTTTTTGGTGTTTTGGGATATTACAGTATTTATGGGACATGATGACGTATCAAGATTGCATTCTGAATTTTCACCCACAAGAATTTTTCTTGCATTTTTTATACATGAGAGCTTCTGATATCAAATAATTGTCATTTTTTGAAATTCACGATATAACACAAATTTTATGACAAATTATTAAAATTTGATATTTTTCAAATTTTTGATATATAACAGTCCTCGAAATAATTTTATAAATCTAATGACATATTCTTAAAGTGTATGTAGCTGGGAGGGAAAAATTGATCAATTGAAAATGTTGACCTTTTTTATGACAAATTATTTTTTTTTTTTTTTGGTTTTGGAAAAAAATCCATTTTCAATACGAAAAAGGTCAAAATTTTCAATTGATATCCCACCTAACAGTTAAGTATAAATCTCAGAAAAAGTTTAAATTTTATAAAAATCTAATGATTTGCCATAAAATTGTATTACTTAAATTTCAAAAAATCTAAATTATTTGATATCAGAAGGACATATTCAGCAATTCGGTCTGATGGAAAAATAAAAACTGCCAAACATTCATCCCTTCCCTTAAGTTTCTTTTACTTGAGTCTAAATTATTAAGTGAAAACACATTGACAGTCCACACAATATTTTCTGACCTCATAGGGTTTACAAAATATTGGTCACAATTTTATTCAAATTTCACTTCAAAAGTATAATAATTTTTCTAGAGTGAGCCCCAAATGTGTTTTTTCTCAATGCAACCTATTTAAGACATGTGCTGCATTAGATCAAGGGTCAATTATCAATATGTACAGGGCCCTAGGGGTCAAAGGTTACCGTTGCTCTGATATTCATGCAAGTTGCGGCGGTGAATTTCTGGTGGAGTATACACGGAAGTTATTTTTTCCGAACTTTGGCGAATCCATGATGATGATGATGATGATGATGATGATGATGATGATGATGATGATCATGATGATGATGATGATGATGATGATCATGATGATGATGATGATGATGATGATGATGATTATCGACAAAAGTACTCAGTACAGGGTGTTCACTCCCGATTTCAAAACGAAATGGCTGCAAATAGGCATGGGATACGGGCAAGGTGATTCATGCCTTATCATAACACCTTATGGATGTAAGACCTTCAAACCAATTAACTTGTTTTAAAATATCAAATGTCTAAAGAGAGTGAAAAGAATAAGAATGAGAGAGAGACCACGGATACAAAACTGACGTTTACTGAAGCAAACACCAAACTACTCACAGTAATTATAGGATCATGTTAAGGGCACACGATTTCCCATTAGTGAATTTTGTTTTCGTCAGGGGACAGTCATCAGACATACGTGGTAAAAATTGTCTGGACAGAGCTTGTTTTCTTTTTCTTTTTTAACTTTTATTTTATTTTTCAAACGAGAGCTTTGTCAGCTCATAGGTATGAGTTCAGTTTCATACATCAAACTCAATTAAAACATTTAGCGCCAAAAAGCGCAATGATTTATAGTGCGCTACGTACAGGCACAACGCCTAGACGTTGATTCACAAGCCTCATCAAAGTAGATACTTTTGTAACGGTTATCTCTGTGTTTTGTGCTAAAATTATCAAAGTAAAATGTAAGGGCTTGAGCAATTTCACTATCCTGAATCGTGAAAAATGATGCTGAAGCAAAACAAATTGACTCATTTACCTAATTATTATCGAGCATAATACAAGAAGTAGTTAACTTCTGTCAAGCAGCACAATTATTATTAACATAGGCGTAGCTCTCCCCCAATATTTAGATTGGGAATGATCCATACAATTTGGCTATTCCAGATGAAATCCATATGGAAGACATTAGAGTCATTCCATGTCAACTCCTGGGATGTGCACCGCAGCACCTCTTCA
Source organism: Amphiura filiformis (assembly GCF_039555335.1). Taxonomy (NCBI): domain Eukaryota; kingdom Metazoa; phylum Echinodermata; class Ophiuroidea; order Amphilepidida; family Amphiuridae; genus Amphiura; species Amphiura filiformis. Next base: position 74,411,845 of record NC_092630.1, read on the forward strand.
ATTTTTTTCTTTTTCTGTGTGGTGGTAGATTGATGAGAAAGTAAAATCCTGAAAATTTGAGCTTCATACGCTATTTCGTTTTCCCGTGGCATCAAGAGTAATGTCCTACCAAAGGGTTCCGACTGGCAAAAATGGACAAAAAATTATTTTTACTTTTGGAGTTCTGACCCCCCGAAGTTGGTCCTGGATGGACAAAGTTGCATTTTGAGGGCCCTATATCTTTTAAAGTAAAGGAGTTACAAGTTTTCTGAAGCCAGATTTGAACTCTACACAATTAAGTACCCCAGGATACATACTTTTCAAAGTTGTAGGGGGTTCCCTTTATACATTTATGGACCTCCAAACATCGTCTTTCGCGTTGCGACACATTTTTTACGCTGACCCCCTAAATTTCAAATTGATGCCACGGGAAAACAAAATAGCGTATGAAGCTCAAATTTTCAGGATTTTACTTTCTCATCAATATCTACCACCACACAGAAGAAGAAAAGTAAAATATTGAAGAGGTGCTGCGGTGCACATCCCAGGAGTTGACATGGAATGACTCATTACCTTTATCTCCCACATAGGGATGTAAATTTCAAATAAATAAATCTAAAAAATAAAATGTTGACATTTATACAGCACTTCTCACGAGTATCAAATCGTGATGGCACCACTGGGGTCGAATTCGCAACCCTCCGATTGCGAGGTAGGCTCACCGTACCTCCTTTTCAAATGGAGTCACCCATCCAGGTAACATCATTTGAAATTAACACTCCCTGTGTGGAAGATTAAGAACATATCTTCCATAGGGGTGTATGGATTTCAACTGGAATAGCCTATTATTGCAAGCTTGTCACTTCATTAACTTGTTTCATCATTTGGTAGAACACCTGGCTCTATTGAAAGCAGGATAAATAGGACACTATAATAGAAAAGATTGAAAGACGATTATATAGACAAAAATGGTACCATCTCAGTTCACTAAAAATCAGTCTATAGTCATAATTATTAAAAAAACTGTAGGGACATTGACGTCATTTAGTGAGACAGTGACTTTCCGATGTCTGGACTATGCACAACTAACCTGATCGTACAATACTCTCTCTTAAACGAATGTTTGTCGTGTCGATGTAATGTTATACATCGCAGACAGAAAGAAGTGTTCTTATTTCTTATAATGACACCTTACTTGGTCTTATACATTTCACAGGGTATTGGCCTTATTGGCGATATACCGTATGTCAGTTGTTTTCTTTTGTGTCGCGTCAGACAGTGAAAATTGTCGAGAATGTTGAAAGATGATTGTCCCAATATCACTCTTTCTTAATAATAGCTAATAATTACCTTTAGTTATTCTTACAAATTGGTAACCATTCGGGGAAACCAAGTTCAGAGTCAACAATATAAAGTATGATCATTATAGCAGTCCCCCAATTTCGACTATTCTGAGTTCATATTATTCTAAAACTGTAGCTTCGGACATATGAAACTTAGTAATTAAGAGACAACCTAAACACACAATGCGTCAACATCAGCTTAAACTACGATTATGTCGATGCACATTTTTGACGGTGCCGAATAAGCGAATCGCTGTTTTGAGTAACCAAGTTTTAAAATGTTGTTACCATTCCAGCCCAGTCAATACTTTTGGTATCATTTTCTAAGAGTTTCCAATTTTGCGTGGGCGTAATAATATATTGATGTAATTTTTGGGCTTACTTATTATGGTATTGCTGTATAGACGAGGAGCCCTTTCGCCATACAGTATAGGATATTTAATATAAGAAATTTAATCACCTCGATATTTTGATGTTTGCCATAGCTTTGATGTATCTAAATGTAGTTTAAGATTTTAATAAGTATTTTAAGATGGTCAGCAAAAAGAATGAACCACTTCTGTCTGGATTCTCTGTTTGTCAAAATCACTGGATATCATAGAAATAAAGGGTCACCTGAAACATAATTCAATTCCATACATTAGATTTCACATCACCAAATACTATTATACGGTCATGCGCCATGAATGCATTAAAATGAACAGAAATTTGCATAACTTTGGCTAAATTTGGATTGGTCATGATTAGTAATATCAAATCCTGCAAGTGTACCACAGATGGGAGAGATCGAGTATTTTTAATGATTTTAAGCAGTCGTTTCTGTACAGAAACACTGGCATGATTTTGGAGGTAAATTAGGTAATTCCCAGACATCATAGACTTCGAGGGCCAGTCGTTAAAAATAATGAGGGTCAACTTATATTTTTTCCCAGTCAGAGGGATCAGGCTAGGGCTAATTTCAACCACCATAGCTGTCGCTAAGAACTGAGTCGCTCTTGCGAAGAAAAAATGACGTTTTCTTGAGCCGAATTTAGTACATATCTCTATGGGGATTTATTTGGTGGTGTGATATCATTAATTAAATTTCCTCACGATGTTAGATTTGTCACTCTGACGAATTCATAATGACATTCATAATGACATGTAATATAAATAGATTACCTGTGATAAGCTAATTAATATCTGTGATGCTCAACAAACAAGGGTAACTAAATACAAGGAAAGTCATGTAAAACTAACTTTATTACAGTATTATGGGGCCTATGTGAGTAAAACGTTGCTCAAAATAAATAATAAAAAAATGGTTCCAATAACAATTATCATCACAAATTCGTGGAGCAAATCTAAAGTACGAAATGTCAAAAATCTCATCTTAACAGTCCGGTCCGACTGCCTGCTCAGGAACCATTACAGTAAATCTGAGACAGAGCCCTAAATTGTTCGTGTGATATTATAAAAGATCGGGGAAAATGTGTCTTTTACACGCATAAAGCTACATTTGAAATTTTTTCAGCTGGCGAAAACAAATTTCACCAGGAGAAAATAATTTAAATTACAAAAACGGTTTTTTGACAATTTAATTCAAATATGCAAATTGTCTTTATTTTAGTTAAAATTTATGAAAAACACCACTGGTTGTACATCCATTGATAATATTATATATTTGAATATTTCAAGAAATTACGGTCTATTAAAGGATTCTCTATTTGAAATAGAATTCCTAGGCAGGCAGTCGGACCGGACTACTTAAAAATAGACCAATGTATCGGTATTGGTGGATCAATTTCATGTCGCATAACTTTTTAAGAATGCAATAGGAAATAAGATATGCCATCATCGTCAGCTTAGCATATTACCCAAACAACGCGTGATACTGCTTTCAAACAAGAAAATGATACTCAAACGCAGCCTTTTGACTAAAAAGGCATTGAAAATATATATTGCATTGTTGAAAACACTAAATAACCCTGGAAATCCTAGAAGTGGATACTGTGTAGGTTTTTTTTTATTTCGAAAACCAATTAGTGAAAAACCAGGGTACTGAACGTTAAGGAAAAACCAGGGCACTGAAGAATAATGAAATACTCTAATGTTCACAACAATCGCAAAATGTCGTTTGGTTGATTGGTTTGTGTTATTGCTACAAACCTTTCACTTATTACTGTCTTCTTACATTTTAGATGGATTTTATCCAATCGAGGATTTTTACGGTGATTTGTGGGACTTTTCTCAGTTCCAAAGTCACTAGCAAAGCTGGGCTGCATTTTAAATAATATATTCTCAATTTGAACGCTCTATTTGTGCCCGTTAAGTGTATTTTTACTAATAAAATACTAAATTTGAAACAATAAGAGTTTTTTTGCGTTGTTTATAGTTTCATAAATATATCACTCATTCGAGCGGATATTGTCATTGGAGCTTATAGCGAGATATCGTACATATAATTTAATAGAATACTTATACTGCATGCATTTTATGCACCAAATAATTTTTTGCATTGCTGACTTTTTAAAGGAAATTTTGTGATTCTGGCATGCTCTTTTTGTGGGCTTTTTCATTAGATATCTACGGCGTTTCTAAGTAATATACGGTAGTTTCCTGAAGAAAGATATTTCCCACATCTGCAAGGCACATTGTGTGGGTCTATTTTGATTTCACCTTTTTCCATTTGCGACTGCCAAAATATCCAACCAGTACTTCATTTCTAATATAAACAGCAGTAATAATCGATATTTCTATTGTGGCTTGCAAAATCATCCATCCATGGGTTCATTCGCGAGTTGATTTTGACAAAATTGGTAGTCGGAATTGCAAAATAGTGCAATCAAAACCGAAATTCAAATTCTGACAAAACGATGACAAATAGCCTAATATGATGTGCCTTAGAAAGTTGGGAAATATCTTTCGTTAGCGAATTATGTTACTTTGAAAAGCAAAAACGTTGACCCCAGAAAAAGCTCGAGGGGCAAAATAAAGCCTGTGAAAAGTTGTAACAAAATTGTGCTTATTTCAACACCAAATTTGATCCTTTTAAGCGCCTAATTAAGTGACTGAGTGGGTCTTGTTTAACAATAGGCATTGACTGACTACCGTTCAGCCTGTATAGGGCATTGGGATAATGTTTGACTATAAGTTCAATTCCACGGACGAGATGTACCTTGACAAACAGGCGTGTGAGCAGAAAATTTATATAATATTATGCTTAAGTCAAGATGAAAGCAGAACAAGAACTGCTTCGCATTCAACAACGAGAATCGTGGGATACTTTGCCGGTATCAACGATATCATGGAGTGGTAGCGTACTATACTGTCTCTTAAATGAATGAGTTGTCGTGTCGAAAGTAAGGTTATACATCACAGACATAAGTGTTCTTGCAATGATACCGTACCTGGTACATTTCACAGGGTATTGACCTTATTAAGGCGAGATGGAGCGTTGTACAGGACTATTGCTTGGCGCCCAGCACTACAATTTCATTCACCGGAACCCGGGAACGGAACGGGAATGGTATACAGAGGCTCTGTATACCATTCCCGTCAGAGGTAGGCCTATACAGTGGTATACAAAGGTATACAGGAATCAACACAATAATGTCTCTATCTTATTATAAACTTACAAAGCAACATTCGCAGTGGCGTAACCAGTGTGGGCATAGGGAAGGGGGAAAGGGGGAAGAAGGAGGGAGAAAAAGAGGGAAGAGAGAAAGAAAAAAAAAGAGGGAAGAAAAAAGGGGAAGAGAAGACGGGGAAAGAAAGAGGGAAGAAGAGAAAGAGGAAGGGGTTAATAGTGTTCACCATGTTTGTTTGAAAATCTAATATCAAGGATAACTGTTGTTCAAATTTTAGTGCAGCTTCGAACAAATCTATACTACTTTCATTATGAAATTTGTACTCTGAAGCACTGATTTTTAGCTATAAATAGGCCTATGTCAAAAATCAGGAACTTCCGGAGCTTCACCCCTCCCCCTTGATATCTAATGGTGCGTCCCTAATGAGGAGATCTTGCTAAGCTCCGAGGACAATGGCCGCTCGAATGAGTGATACAATTATGTACCAATTTTGAAGTTGCTGCTTAATCATGTCCAAAACAATCATATCATATTTAGTATTGATTGCATTATTTGTGAAAACACACTTGCGGACACAAATCGCGTATCCAAAACTGCGAATATATTATTCAAGTTGCGGCTCAGGTCAATGACTTTCAAGAGAGATGGAACCCACATAATTCGCATGTGTACTTTACTAATGTCATTAGTCTCATTACTTTGTTAAATAAGTTATGGGATGTTTATTGTTGACGAATATTGAATATACATGTGACATGTATTTTCCACAGCAAATAATTATGAAGTTCATATTTTGTTTACTTTCAAAGTTATACTTGTTTTAATAATTGGCATTTTAGGTTTTTTTTAAAGGAAAATCACACAAACTGCATTTTAGACCCAAATATCTCAGCTAATTTCACTTTTCAGAAATGCCAGCCAGGTTTAACAAAAAGATGAGACTATAATGGTTAATTCTAACCCGGTTGGCACCTTTGTCTGAAAAATGTTGCACGAAAATCTTACTTAGAGCAGATAGACTGATGTGACCTCTCTACTAATAAAGTAATAACATTATTACATAACAGGAAAATAGGGTCATAATTGATACTGATTTCATCAGAGTTGATTAGCTATCTGGCAGCACTATGTCTCGTCTGCCTCAAATCGCTGTCTCATCAATCAAAATATAATCTAGATGCGATACGATGTAGCTGTAGGGAATAAGTCAATATCATGATTATGACTTTCTCTTTCCCTCCTGGGATTTGTTTTTAAATCTTCCAATTTAAAAGCTACATGTGTAAAGCTATTTTGTGACTATATCTAATATTCATTTCCCGCGAGTCTCCGCCTTACTACATCTCACGTAGGGGCGGCGTAGCCTGGCTCAAAATACTCATTGCTCCTGGTGGACGAGATCTTGTCAATGTCCTCGAAGTAGATTTCCTTTCCTCCTCTTCTCTTTCAGTCCCCTTCTTCCCTCCCTATCTTTTCCCATTTCCTCTCCTTTTCTCTGTTCTCTCTTTTGCTTCACACTTCTCTTTTATTCCCGACTTATTAATCTTGTTTTATTTTCTCTTCAATGTTCTCCCATTTTATTTTATGCTCCGGGCAAGGACGTTGCCAAAGTTGTTTGATGGGATCATTTACTGGTTTTTCAAACAAAACGTCATGTACAACCAAACAAACTTAAACAGCTAAAAGTGATATCATGCTAATGTATGCCGATGCTTTTGAGTCATTCTCAACTTTAATTTCCCCTTTTTTACAAAGTTATTAACTTTTATAGCATTTTTTAAAGCTTAATGACAAAATTGGTGGCGCTATTTAGTAACTGGAAATTACTATTTTAAGCCTTTAATACAAATAATTCCTTTCATTGTTTGATAAAAATATGTTTACAAAATTTCCTTGTTGCTTGTTTCACCTATTCCAGCTGTTCTAATGGCAGTATTAATCACATACCCCTTGCAGATAAATAAGTATGATTTAGAATAAATAGCGCCATCTATAGTTTGCATTTAGTTAATAATGATGCCAATTCTATATACCTGGGAAAGTCTGGTATGGCTACGCCACTGTCATTTTTGTATTCTAATAAAATATTTGAGGGCAAATGCATTATTTTGGTGATTTTGTTCAATTTTGACCACAAAAAAAGAATTTTACATGCTAAATCATGGAAATCTGCTCACGAATAAATAAAACCAAAACAAGACAGTATTTAAAAAGCAAATATCTGATACTGATCAAATACATTTTTCACCCGATAGCGAATACGTTTTCCGGGTTGACTATCAAAACCTCCATGTGCCAAATCCCAATAGACAATGGTCATTCATTATTCAATCAGTGAAATTTAAAAGAATATATTTTTACAATCTCCCCCGATATATACATGGTGTCCCATAAAAAATTACCGGGCGAATAAATTTGGCCGTAAGTCGATAAATATATATCAAAATCCAAAATCTAAACATTAGCGTGTAGCCCATTTTATTCTCCATCTTATACATCAATTTTACTAGAATCGGTTGACTGATTGCAAAGAAATGAGCGATTACATAACGCATACGTCAATTCACTTCATTCCAAGTTTGAAAGAAAGATCATTCAACACAATGCGCACTAGTGGTTAACTGCCAATGGGCTTTATATTTTGTTCTGTGACATCCTTTTCGTTCTTTTTAAACAATCTGTTTCTTGCAAAACATTTTATTAGGTATTGTTCAAGCTTGAAAACCTTCACGATATTGAAATGAAAGCGTGCGTGTAACATGATGCTCGGTACTTGTTAATATCTTTTTTCGTTAATGTTGATATAAATGTTGCATAAAGAATTTTTGCCACACATTAATGTTTTTGGAATATTTCCAAGAAATTGTAATTTAGTAAAGGTCTAAGCAATTGGTCATTGTATATTTGCACAACCTAAAGAATTCAAGTTGGAAAGCTTCCAATTGCCGAAATCAAAGTTTTCTCGGACAAACTGTTTATTCATCTTTAGTGAGAGCATGAATAACATAACACCGTCGGATTGTAATATAGATAACTTGGACTAAATCTAATGAGATACACAAACTTTAGGAAGCGGTGAGCGGGTATGAAAAAAGCCCCTGATCAAACTTGGAATGAACTGCATTGATGCGCGCATTATGTAATCGTTAATTTCTTCGCAACCAGTCAACCGAATCAAATACAATTTTCGTATGTAATGCACAATAAAATAGGCTATGTTTGATTCTGATGTCTATTTCTCGACTTACGTTCAATTTTATTCACTCGGGAATTTTTTTTCTGGGACACCCTGTATATGGCTGATATAAACACAAGGCACGCAGAAGCAGACACATCCCCTTGTCTCACACCACCCTACACCATACACAAATTCGCCTAGCCCCATTTCCCTAAAATGAAATTTTCAAAAAAGAACTCTAGTTTGGCAAAGGTGGCTATCATATGGCTATCGAACTAATGTAGTATCAATGCGCTAGATCAGTAGCCCACCAATTCATACGTAGCCACATTGACATTTACAGCTATATAGCTATAACTTCAACATATCGGGTTAACAATATTATGACAAGCAAAGACAGAAAACGTACCATAATTTGCTGTGCTTCTGCATACAGAGAACACAACAATAGGAGCCTCGCTCTGGATTCTTATACTTTATGCAAAAACTCTACATAGAACCCCAAAGTTAATTACAGAAAATAAAAGGCAAGATTACAATTAACACGAAACAGTAATCTTAATGGATTCAATGTAATTTTTACACAGGTTTTTAACCATCTTTTTAGTCTTCATATCACCAAATTAATAAATAAGGCGTATATAAAATTCAAATAATATTCTGCCTTCTAAAACAGATCAATTGTGCCGCGATTGGGTATATCGTTATAAATGATGTACAGTTAATATTCATATATTGTTTATACATAAATTTAGGATGCTTCGGTTTTTACACAAACATTATTTCATTGAAAACCTTCCCATTCGGCTGTGTCTAAAAGGTTATCAGGCTTCCTCAGCCTTTGCAATAAATTAGCATTAAATATAATGTTATACTAAAAACACTTTTGGCGTATACTGCTGCGCTCTTGTCTGCCCATGGATGAGTCTGCTCGATTATTCTCGGTTATACATCATAGACAGAAGTGTTCTTATCATGGCACCTTGCATGGTCATATACTTATCACAGGGTATCTTAATATGTAGAGCTGCTAATGTCAGTAATTCCAGTTGGGTCTGAAAGTGACAGAATGCTGACACATAAATTGTCCAAATGTCAGACTTTGCGAAATAACAAGTCTACACGGAGAATTACTTAGTACTCGCGGTTAATGGCACGTAATTTATTCGAATTCGAAAGAGTAAATTACCTGCAACAATTCCGAAAGTGGGATAGATCTCAAAAAAAGTGCGAACAAACTCACTTATCACATACTTTTTGTATAATATGTTTGCTTGTGTTTGAGGCATCCCTTTAACTTAGTGGCCCTTGGGCATTGCATGGCTTCGGCCGAATGTTAGAAATAAAGTAAATAATATCAGTACTCAGTATCAATTCTTCCTTTTATCCGAATTTGCATATTTAACGAGGTCAGGTCGATTTCTTCCAAACGGATCTCAGAATACCAGGTTAATGCAGCTAATGTATAATATGAATATGTATAAGTTAACTTTTGAACCACAGATTTATCAAAATGTTTAAAAAGTAAGCGAGGATGTTCCTGAAAAAAAAAAACCCTTTTCAATGAAATCGAATATACACTCAGATCCGCGTGTTGCTTCAAAACCATCCGTGGCCCTGATCTGTTACACTATGAATAACTTGACAGGCAGGTACAAACCTTTTGTGAAACAACATATCTTTGAACATCTCTAGTTCACTAAGTAATAATTACATACAGCGTTAAGCGCCAAACTTGGCTCGCAGATATCCCCGTGGCGATACATGATCCACTAGTAGTCTCATTCCCGGAGATCAAAGGTCATATGAAACGTGTTACTATGTAATACAATAAATAATTAACCTATTTGTTTTGTTCACATTATCATTCCATAAAGATTACCCCAATACCAGGCTCTGCGTTTTAGTGGCATCCTCGTCCAAGTATTTAAACAATCATCTTTTAGCTTATACCTTTAACAGTTTAAATATCTGAACATGTAATATACCTCTACAACATTTCAAATAGCAATGACAGTTGTGTTCATTGTTTTCCTCTCTCTATCCAAAGTCATTACCTGAGATGCGACTTAAATATTATATTTTTCATTTCTCGTTTTGTTGCGTTGTTTTTGACATCGATGAATGAACAGCAATATCAAAATTGCTTCATAAATATATTATCATTATGTTGGCGGTCATTGTCCTCGGAGCTTACAGTAAGAACTCTCAACTAGTACACGTTTGATGCATTTCATGAACCAAATAATATGTTGCATGGCTGACCTTTCAATATTCAGCATTCTGTATGTTAATATTATGTTTATATTTGTTACGTATAAGCTATGCATAAATCGGTGATGGTTTCTATTAGGGTTTCTCAAGTAAGCACCCGTTTTTAATAAAGAATTCATAAAGCTCCACTGTATCTAAACGAGCGAAGCAACCGGTGCACGGTTTCAGGGACCCGCTAAGGGCCCCTGGTGCGGTCAAGGGGCGCGCGCGCCGACATCTGATAATCCCTGGTTCATATAAATGCGTTTGTCGTAATGTTCATGAGAAATATTTAAGATATTAAAGTTAAGAAAAAAGGACATTAAATTTAAGGAAATCTTTAATGTAAACAGTTCAACGTCCTGTTCTTCCAAATCTTACACATTTACATGGTATTTGATGATGTTCTAAAATGTGTTTTACTCCAAGGTCGAGACACATTTGCGTATACAGGTGTACGAGTAGAAAATTGAAGCAAAATTATTATATGCGCACTTTCAGAAGAAAGCCCATGCAACAATCACTGCGTCGTGCTCAGCAACGTGTTTCATGGGACTCATTGCGTGGCTTTATGCCGGGATTAACAATATCGAGATGGGGATATCATGGATATGTATGGGATCAGCAGAAATGAAACATGAATGTTATAAAGGGGAAGCTTGCTAAGGTTGTCACGATCGTTCTTGAATATGCACTTTAACGTTAATTCCTTGCATACCAATGCAAATACAATATATTATATACTTGTCTCTTTGATAAAAACCGAATGTTTTATAACATACATGTAATATCTAAACGAAATAAGGATCTGAATAAAAATGCACTGTCTCTTCTCATTTAAATTAAGTTACAGTAATGGCCCTACTTGCTTGCTTCATAACACATATTATTGTTTATTAGTCACTACATGCAATGATAGAGATGTTTTCAACGTTGTCGCTTCCTCTGTTTTGGAAGTGTGGAAAGACTTTTAAGGAAGTCTCCGCCAATCACAACATTATGCCTTATTATGTAAGTAGAAAAATAATTATCAAGCACGAATCACATAGTTTTATTGCACCAGACAATTTCGATACCAGGAAACTTTTTGAATATCACGTGTTGAGAGACGGCTGTTTTTATTCGTTTTTATGGTGAATATGAACTTGTTTTAAATAAAACCACGTGATTCGTGCTTGATAATTATTTTTCTAACATATAAGGCATAATGTTGTGATTGCCGGAGACTTCATTTAATCTAAGCAGAACCATATTATTGTTAAAGGGCATTATATTCGTCATTTGATGTCCAGAATCTAGGCAGCGAAATCCAGTAAATAAACAGCATCCTATATTCTGATGATACAATCCTTATAGACCAGGTATTCGAAAAGCCAATTTCCACAAAATGAGTTAACGAATGCCTAGAGTAAATCCGGAATGAAAATCAATCATGCAAAATACAATATCATGTCAGAAGACCCACCAGACCCATTAAAAAAACCACAAAGTGGTCGATTTGGCTTTTCATGCAGTGGTGTGCAGTACAAACAGTAGAGGTGGATGTCAACCGGTGCACCTGATTGGCAGACTGTGAAGTCGGAGAACTACAAAGCACTATCTGGTCAAACCGAGACATCTCGAGGTCAATAAAATTTACAGATCCAATGTTCTCCCTATGTCACCTACGAAACCGAATCTTCGGTTTATCCAAAAGGGCACGGAATTAACCTAGCACAGAAATCTTCAAGGATTACACAGCTTTATTCCGTAAGCTGCTTAATTCCTCAATGGAATTGTTGTAATAGTCTAACTCAACAATATCTTACACCAAAGATACACCGAATATTGGACATTGTGTAATCAGACTAAACCAAACTCTCAGCGTAAAAAAATTAATGTCTCGCAACGCGAAAGACGATGTTTGGAGGTCCATGAATGTATAAAGGGAACCCCAACAACTTTGAAAAGTATGTATCCTGGGGTACTTTTATGTGTAGAATTCAAATCTGGCATCAGAAAAAAGCTTATATCTCTCAGAAATGTTGTCCAAGAACATATTTTCAACATACCTGAAGTGGATGGTGGGGCAAAATGTCTGACATTGGTTTTCATGGGGGTCAAAATGTACAAAAAATGTACAATTGGAGTTTTGCATGGGTAATATCTCAGCTAAAAGTATTCTAATTGGCTCAATATGGGATAAGAGTAATGTCCTACCAAAGGGCTCTGACTGGCAAAAAAATGGACAATAAAGTTATTTTTACTTTTGGAGTTCTGACCCCCCGAAGGTGGTCCTGGATGGACGAAGTTGCATGTTGAGGACCCTATATCTTTTAAAGTAAAGGATTTACATGTTTTCTGATGCCATATTTGCATTCTACACAAATTTATACATTTATGGACCTCCAAACTTTCGCATTGCGACATATTTTTTACGCTGACCCCCCTAAATTTCAAATTGATGCCACGGGAAAACGAAATAGAGTATGAAGCTCAAATTTTCAGGATTTTACTTTCTCATCAATATTTACCACCACACAGAAAAAGAAAAAAATTGAAGAGGTGCTGCGGTGCACATCCCTGGAGTTGACATGGATTGGCTCAGAAGTACAGAGCCCTTTTCACAAAATTTGCTCCGTTTAGATCGTGTTTATGCGAAAAGTTCAAAATTTGGCCATTTGGGAGAAAATCACCATATCTCTTTTCCTCCTGAGATTTGTTTTTAAATCTTCCAATTTAAAAGCTACATGTGTAAAGCTATTTTGTGACAATTTCTAATATTCATTTCCCGCGAGTCTCCGCCTTACTACATCTCACGTAGGGGCGGTGTAGCCAGGCTCAAAATACTCATTGCTCCTGGTTGACGAGATCTTGTCAATGTCCTCGATGTCGAGGTTCCTTGCCCTCTTTATTGTTTTTTTCAGTCCCCGTTCTTCCCTCCCTATCTTTTCCCATTTCCTCTCCTTTTTCTCGGTTCTCTCTTTTGCTTCACATTTCCCACTCTTTTATTTCCGACTTTAACTTAATTTTGTTTTATTTTATTTTCAATGTTTTCTACGCCACTGTCATTTTTATATTCTGATGAAATATTTGAGGGGAAATCCATTATTTGAGTGATTTTGTTCAATTTTGACGACAAAAAAGAATTTCACATGCTAAATCATGGAACTCATGGCATGGCTAAGCCACTGTCATCTCACGAATAAAAACAAAACAAGACAATTTATAAATAGCAAAAATCTGATACTGATCAAATAAATTTTTCATCCGATAGCGAATACGTTTTCCGGGTTGACCATCAAAACCTCCATGTGCCAAATCCCAATAGACAATGGTCATTCATTATTCAATCAGTGAGATTTAAAAGAATATATTTTACAATCTCCCCCATGTATATGGCTGATATAAACACAAGGCACGCAGAAGCAGACACATCCCCTTGTCTCAGACCATCCTACACCATACACAAATCTAATAGCCTAGCCCCATGTAATTTTCAAAAAAGAAGTTTGGCAGAGGTGGCTATCATGGCTATGGAACTACACCAGGCACAAAAAGAAACTCGTCAGTTATAGTTATCTTTACGGTTCAACAATCTGATAATTTTGGATTATTCTGAAATATACGTTTTATTAATTGGACTTTGCTTTCTCCTTTGGTACCCTGTTCGTGAAAATCGAACAAGAATTGACCAAGATGTGCGCCTCCAAACCCTCAAACCCCAAAATCAAAAGTTGCAATTTCAACGATTTTCAATGGGAACGCATCGTTGTATTGCACATAAGCACCACAGACCAATCAATAAAGCACACAATGTAACAGGCACAATAATATTGGATTGTTAAAATTGCAACTTTTGACTTTTGATTCTGGGGCTTGGAGATGCATATCTTGGTCAATTCTTGCTTGATTTTTACGAACAGGGTGTCAAATGAGAGAGCAAAGTCCAAGTAACAAAATGTATATTTCAGAATAATGCAAAATTATCAGGTTGTTGAACAGCAAGGATGACTATAACTGACGAGTTTCTTTTTGTGTCTGGTAAATGTCAGTTGTTATAAGTACCATGTACCAATGCGTTAGATCAATCACCCACCGATTCTAACGTAGCCACATTGACATTTGCAGCTATATAAGTTACATAACTTCAACATACTGGGCAATAGGTGGGCCAAAAAACACCTTTTTTCTCAGATCGACTTGGAACTCTCGGAGAATTTTACTGGGGTACATAGTAGTATTGTGCTGAAATATCAGTAATATCGGAGCATGTTTCGCCCAGGCAGTAGATTTTCACAAAATCCTACTTTTTTTGCTATTTCTTACTGTATAACTCTATATAGAGAAATCAGTAGAAACAATCTGGGAAAAGTAGGCATTCAGATGCCATCCTAACCAATATTAAACACTTTGGGTAGTTTGTTTGGACCCTCTAGAACATTACCAAATAGCAAGCCGTCTCCAATTGGTTACCATTATTTTTGCTAATGACACGCATGTAAGTCAAATATTAATGATATTTGAGTTGCTATATTAAGGGGTAGGGGTAGCATTATGGAGAATTTCCCCAGTTCTACTCAGTCAAATTTCCCAAATGCGGTATTGTTGCATAGATATGAACTGCAGCATTGTCAAAAATAAATGCTATATGATTTTCGGTCACACAGCCTTGAAAATTACTACAAATCAGGCGTCACATGACCCTTTAACCCCTGGTCATGTCAGAGCTGCTCTAAATTCATATCTCATGTATTGTTTGTACTTTTGCAGTTCATATCGACCCAACAAGACCAAGATTGTGAAATTTGACTCAGTAGAACTGGGGAAATGCTCCATAATGCTACCCCTACCCCTTAATTTAGCAACTCAAATATCATCAATATTTAACTAAACACAGGTCTATAGCAAAAAATAATGGTAACCAATTGGAGACTGCTTGCTATTTGGTGATATTCTGGAGGGTCTAAACAAACTACCCAAATTGTTTAATATTGGCTACGATATCATCTCAATGCCTACTTTTTCCAGATTTTGTTTCTACTGATTTCTCTATATAGAGTTATACAGTAAGAAATTGCAAATAAGTAGGGATTTTGTGAAAATCTACTGCCTGGGCGAAACATGCTCCGATCTTACTGATATTTTAGCACAATAGTAGTATGTACCCTAGTAAAATTCTCCGAGAGTTCCAAGTCGATCCGAGAAAAAAGGTGTTTTTTGGCCCACCCAATTATTGGGCATGCTGGGTGTAGAATTTATGACATGCAAAGACAGAAAACGTACCATAATTTGGGATTTTATCTACTTACAGTTACAGTCATTAATGTGTATAAGCGCTAGCTACAATTGTTGATTATTTTGTGCTTCTGCATACAGAGAACTCGACAATAGGAGCCTCGCAAAATAAATGCCCCCCAAATGCAAAAAACTCTACATAGAACCACAAAGTTAATTACAGAAAATAAAAAGCAAGATTACAATTAACACGAAACAGTAATCTGAATGGATTCAATGTAATTCTAAAACAGACCAATTTTTTTGTGCCGTGATTGGGTATCACGAATCGTTATAAATGATGTACAGTTAATATTCATATATTTGTTTATTTGTTTATACACAGGATGCTTCGGTTTTACACAAAATTATTTCATTTTAAACCTTCTCATTCGGCTATGTCCATGATGTCTAAAAGGTAATCAGGCTTCATCAGCCTTTGCAATAAATTAGCATTAAATATAATGTTATACAAAAAACACTTTTGGCGTATACTGCTGCGCTCTTGTCTGCCCATGGATGAGTCTGCTCGAATAATTATTCGTCAAGTGTCGTAATAACATAATGTGTTTGTAATAGGTTTTGACACGTTTTCTCCCGCTTTTATTCCGCCTTTCACTTCGCAAAGAAGCAACAA
Source organism: Amphiura filiformis (assembly GCF_039555335.1). Classification (NCBI taxonomy): domain Eukaryota; kingdom Metazoa; phylum Echinodermata; class Ophiuroidea; order Amphilepidida; family Amphiuridae; genus Amphiura; species Amphiura filiformis. The sequence continues at coordinate 74,428,060 of NC_092630.1, forward strand.
ATAATAATAACACTAACAAAAGCCCACAGGCTCCACTAAACGACATTACCCCATACTGTAGTGTATAAAAAGTAGAATTAGTTGGGTAAACTGTTAAGATCTAGCGAGACTGAAGACAAAAGTAGTGGCAAAAGATTATAAATCCTTGTGGCCAAAGAAAAATATATATAGTTAACAAATACAAATATCCCTTCTATGTCATAATTTATGTTCACAACTTGGGTACTTTACATGTACTTTATATGGCATAATGCAACACGAGGTTCATTACTATCGTGCATTTTGGTGAGGAATTTGAATAAGCCAAGCCATAGCATGGCAGACGCAGTGATTTATTCGGATGAACAGAGAATAAACTTTTGGAGAGTCTAAATTCGGTCAGAAATGGTCCATATTCTTCCAGTATAACAAACAAAGTAGCGATTTAAGCTCAACTTTCTACTTACTCTTCGCTTGTTCCTATCGAACGCTCCAGTGAACATGAACCATTATCGAAGACAACAAAGCATGGCTGAGCTCAGTGAACCATTATAGCTATTGTCCCTAATCAATTACAGACATCCCCCAAGTCAATATTCCAGCAAATCTCCACCACCGGGAATTGGACCCGGGACCTCGTGCACTAAAGACAAGTACCCTAGACCCCCGGGCCTAGACCACGATCTCCCTCTCGCATTAGTCAAGGTAAAGACATTCTAGGAGCCGGTCATCGTGACGACTTGAAAATTGTACTCGTTTAGAAATGTTTCCCGGCTCACCGCTGATAAGTTTCGGTAAGTAAGAGCATTTGTATTATACTGTGTGGTAATTTGACGAGTTAATTATTCAGCACTACAATCCCGATTTCAAAATAAATTGCTTTAAGGGAGTGTTCATAAATACTTTGGTAGGGGGGCTGGAAAATATGTAGGGGGGTCATAAAATTTTAGGAGTTCTGAATAGGGGGGGGGTTAAAAAACTTTTGGGTGTATGAACAGGGGGGGGGGGTTAAAAAGTTTTTGGGCACGTAGAGGGGGGGGGGTGTAAAAACCTTAGCAACATTAGTCCTGAAGCAAAAAATATAAAATAGCCTGAAATTTTCCACTAAAACCAGAACAAAAGTTCATTCCAGATAAGGGTATATTTGATCAGGTCCTTTATGTATTTTGACAAGTCATTCAATAGTCAAAGATATATAAGTATGAAGTGTTAAAAATTGTCTTGTTGTCTACAAGTTTGAGGTTTGTGTCAGTTCCTTCTGGTCTGCTCTTTAAATCACTAAAAAGGTGCAATATCTTTGTTCTTCTTTAGTGTTGACAATTTTACAGTAATGTTTCATGCAGTACAGATTATTTATTATCACTAATACAACTAAATCATGTTGCTTTACAATCATAGGCGGAGGAAGCTTGTAGAACCGGGGTACACGTTTCCACCTCCTAATTTTTCCATGGGGGACATCCCCTAAAAATCCTGGTAGGAGAAAAAAAAATTGCCCTATCACTTTTAAGCACATCGAAAAGTAACGTGTTTTGGTCCCAAATAGGGTAAAATTGCAATTTTTTGCACTTCGCGATCACGCGAACTGGCCATCCCATTCGGCAGTAGTGTAGCCAGGGGAATGGGGAAAGTGCCCCATGACAAAGATGAAAGAAAAGTTCCCCTGACAAAAATGAAAGATAAAATCTGGAGGGCAAAGGAAAAGAAAAGGGCAAGGAGCCCTTTTCCACCCAAATTCACACTGATCAAGGGCAAAAATAATGTAAAATACAAAACGTTTGCGTGCATTGTCACAACAAAGGCATTTTCATCCCCATCGCACACATCGTCCCAATAAAGCCTTTTTTAGAAGCTCAAATAAATGAAATGCTCAAATACAGTCTCTCTAAAAAAAAACCCGGTATGTATTTGCAACTGCAATTATTTTGTCAACTGTGCCCCCGAAAATTCCAAGTTCCAATAAAACCAGAACAAAATATACTCGTCCCCTGACCCACTAAATTTCAATGCTTCTGTTGCCACTGATTCCAATCATAAATGGATGGTGTATTAATACGGTACTGGGTTGCATAAACATACTTATGAGCTACTTTACAAAATGAAATTTCCACAATTTCACATATTTTATATCAATGACATGGACGTACAATTTCATTGCACATCAATACAAATTTTAGTATCATTAATATATTTCCTCAGTCCTTTGATGTATAATGGTACATTAAAATAAGGGTGGGGGGTCAAAATAGTTTTGAACCTAATATGAGGGGGGGTCAAAAAAAGTTTTAGGTCCATTAAGAGGGGGGTCAAAAAGTTTTGGGTTCATGAAGAGGGGGTTAAAAAAAAATTTCGACATGAAAAAAATATTTTCCAGCCCCCCCAACCAAAGTATTTATGAACACTCCCTAATACAGGGTATATCAAAATGATTGGTACCGGGCTATGTGACATTTTCAAAAAATATCAAAAATATAAAATTGCTAATTAATATAGTTTTTGTACTATAAATAGAAAGGGGCATATGTTAACTTATTGATCTAATAATATGAAGATGATAGGTTGATGCATCTGGGAGCTATTGTCATTTAAACGAAGATCGACGTAATCATGGTTTTACTTACACAACACAAGATGAATAGGTTCACTGCTTGAATTACTTATTGCATACATGCTCTTCAATATCTCACCTCAGTCTACATAACCAAAAATTGCTTTACACATGCTTTTAGAAAGATAGTTCCTGAAGTCCCTACCTTACGACTCTGGCAGTGTGAGGTGAAGCCCTATCTTGAATGAACTTAACACCTGGGATGAATCCGTTCTGTACCTACCCATGCCAAATAGACTAGTGAACCATTGCAAGTTATAGCATGTTTGCATGAGATACTCCTTGCACTTGGAAAATGTCTTCAAAATCTTCTCTGCACTTCTCCATAGCTTCGTGTCAACCAGCGATTCTTTGCTATGAATGCACGCTGAAGTGTGGAATACTGTGGAATACTTTTACCAGGTCTAACCGAACCTACACTGTCAACAGTCTATAGCCATTCTGTCACACCATCTAGTAATCTCAATACTACAATTTAAATTACCGCACTGGAAGGTGTTGATACACAAACTTATTTCACCCCACCTAAATTATTCAAGTCAATAATATTATTCTCAACCAATAATTTTTGATTAGAAAATTTATATATATTATGAATGAAGAAATAGACAAGGAAAAATTAAACATTTCCATGATTTTCAACATATATTTGTAGGTATTTGTAGTAAAATAGAGCTTTGAAAATGGTGCGCTACTGATCCAGCGTTTCGATGAAAAGTGTAAAAACACCTACTTTCCTTTAGAATCATGCAACTTCTGAACAGTATGTGCTATCTTTATCATCTAAAATTCTTATAATTACTATAATTACAAATATATAAACAATTTACCCGAAAGTGGTACAAAAAATAGTAAAACAAAATCGGTAAAAAATGAGAAGTCGTCGGTACCAATTGACACACCCTGTAGACATAGGATAAAGGAAGTAAGACCAAATAAACAAAACCAATTAAGGAATATTATTATTTTTCATGTTTAACTTATTGCACAAAAGATACATATTAACAAATTAAGTGCTGCACATCAGAATATAAAGCAGTTTTAGAGCTACTTGACTCCTGGTGGTAACAAATACATGTAAAAGTGATCACTTTAGAGGAGCTCGTTTTTTTGGTGAGGACATTTCTGCACGCTGTATTTTTTGTAATTATCATAACCTACTGAAATTAATAACAATCTTTTGCATTTAGGATTAGTTTGGGTTTGCGAGTACCCCTATGAATGGTGACATTTAGGTTTTGGTGACAATACAGCGAGAGGTTCATTACCACCGTGCATGCAGTGGGGCATTAAGTATTTTATTCTGATGAACAGAGAATAAAACTTGTTCAGTTTTATTTCAAGAGTTCAGTCAGAGATTCTTACAGTGGGTACATAGATTATGTCATGAAAAGGACATTTATATTTGTTAACATTAACATATATTTTTTTTTAAATCTATATACACAGTGATACATTTAACCTTTTTTAGACACCTGGCACTAATCACCAAATTACTCACACTAATTGTATGATAATGTCACATTTTTCCATTAGCAAATTTTGTTTGTCGACTTATTCACCCAGGAGGCCAGGAGGCAATCATCAGACCTTGGTGGTAAAGGTTGTCTGGACACAGTTCAATTTATTTTTATCTTCGTACAGATTCCCTGTGTGTTTTGAACTGAAACAATCAACGCAAAGTAGTCTAACTTGAACCGTCTGTACACGACAGGTATGAGTTATGTTTCCTTGATCAAACACCATTAGATATAAATTTAGCTAGATATAGAATCATTTGTAAAGTGGCACTTATCCAGAAATACATCCAATCCAAAGCGCTGTAAAACATGCAAATTGTGGTAGCATACAATATGAAAATAATTGATGTTGTAACACGAGGAACAGAAAGAAGCAGTTTGTCTAAGGATCAGAGATTGCAAGCAGGAGTATATGGAGTGAGAATATCAGGTTTTTTGTCTTTCGATATCCATAGTGTTACTGTCTATGATTTAATAACAAATATAAATGATGGCTGATTTTATGATATAAAATTTTTTTAACACCAAAAAGTACAGAAACAAACGAACACAGAAAACAAAGGACAACAATGAAACAGACAAAAGGACAAGTTTCCCATGTTATTTTCATTAGGTGCAGAATGTGAAAAAAATTAAGAGGAAATGTAAATAAAAATAGGTTCGCAGGCAAACTAGAATTTCTTAAAATTATATTCTGTTTCATTCGCACAAAGTTCATAAAAGCTTGGAAACTGGGAGAAGTCTTTTGAAATTTACACCTATGAATATAAAACTTCAAACATAATACAAGAATGTTGATTACAATTCTGTGCTCAGAGTCATAAACATTAATCCCAAACATTTTTTGGTAGTTAGAAATTGTAATATATTATCACCAGTTTTGATTTCAATAAATTGGATCAGACTGTTCCACAAGCATTTTTATCACAATCACAAAATAAATGGCCCCCCAATTGCACCAAGGGTTCCTCAGAATTATTACAAAAACTACAAAGTGGGGAATCAATTCTACCAATTTTATGAAGGAACTTGTTTGTGCAAATTGCTCTGTGAAACACTTTAAAATAAAAAGTCCTAAGTTGAGTTTCAATACTGCAAGTTATTATTGTGAACTTCATTCCAATCCGTATCCTGATCCATATTTAACGCAGCAATCCAAAAGCTCTCAATTTTGGCAGGTCCGTACGTTAGCAACAAGGTTTTGTATTTATCCTTTCGCGTGCAAATCTTAAAGATCGATAGAAGATAACATCGACAAAACAAAACATATACGACAAGGAGAAAGCATCAGTCTATAGTCATTATTAAAACATACATTAGCATGATTAGTGACTTGTCGATTTCTGAGCCACATATAGTATGTATAACCATAAACCTGAACGTACTATTTGTTGTCGTGTCGAAGGTAAGGTTAGAGGCTACATCACTGACTGAAGTGTTATTACCATGGCACCTTGCAATGCATGGCTTATCACATGGTATCTTTATCCGTAAAGCTGCTAATATCAGTAATTCCAGTTGCGTCTGAAAGTGAGCATTGACAGAATGCTGACACATTAATTGTCCAAATGTCAGACTTTACGAAGTTTTTACAAATAACAAGTCTGCACGGAGTTTTACTTAGTACTCGAGGTTAATGACACGTAATTCATTCAAATTCGAAAGAATAAATTACCTTAACAATTCCGAAAGTGGGATACATGTCCAAAAAGTGTCAAAAACTCACTTATCACTTACTTTTTGTAGATTATGTTTGCTTGTGTTTGAGGCATCCCTTTAACTTAGTGGCCCTTGAGCAACTATTGGGCATTGCATGGCTTCGGCCGAATGTTAGAAATAAAGTAAATAATATCAGTACTCAGTATCAATTCTTCCTTTTATCCGAATTTGCATATTTAACGAGGTCAGGTCGATTTCTTCCAAACGGATCTCAGAATACCATGTTAATGCAGCTAATGTATAATATGAATATGTATAAGTTACCTTTTGAACCACAGATTTATCAAAATGTTTAAAAAGTAAGCGAGGATGTTCCTGAAAAAAAAACCTTTTCAATGAAATCGAATATACACTCAGATCAGCGTATTGCTTCAAAACCACCCGTGGTCCTGATCTGTTACATCATCATCAGGCAGCTGCGAAGCAGGCGACTACAAGCTTTCTCCAACTAATGCGATCTTGGGCAAGCGAAACAATTTTGTTTGGTTGCAGCATCCCTTCGGTATCTCCCAGGAGGTGCTGGACATACTGTAAGTACAGTGTGCGCGGCCGTCCCGGTTTCCTCTTCCCATGTGGTGGAATATAAAGCGCATATTCTTTCACAGGCTCGCCATCTTCAAGACGCTGTATATGGCCGAGAAATTTGAGTTGATGAATCTTGACTCTGGCAACCAGTGGAGTGGTGTTGGCCAGGTTGTAGATGGTTTCGTTTGGAATCCGATCCACACGCTTGATGTTTAACATGACTCTGTAGCAAGATGTTACAAATGCATTGATCTTGTTTTCCATGTCCTTGGTAATTACCCATGACTCGCACCCGTACAGAAAGACAGTAACACACGTTGTCTGAAACAGCTTGATTTTTTGTTTCGATTGGCAGGGACGGGCTTCTCCAAAGGCGTTCCAGTTTCCAGAAAGCTGCCCAGGCTAGTGCTTTTCTTCTTTTTAGGTCTCCAACACTAGAGCCCATCTTGGAACCCAAATACCTGAAGTCTGTGACATGGTTGATGGTACTACCATAGACTTCAAGTGCTGGTTGGGCGTTACAGTTTGCAGTCATATATTCTGTCTTAGGTGCGCTGATTTCAAGGCCTAGATCTGCTGCTGCAGTTGCAGTCCTAGTAAGCTGTGACTGGGCCCGTTCTATGGAAGATTCCAGCAGGGCAATATCATCAGCAAAATCCAGGTCATTCAGCATCTTGGCAATATACCTGCTTGACCGACGTGGGTAGGTAACAATTCCAGCGTCAATTCCAGAAGTTGATTTCATCAGAAGGTAGTCTACCAGGATAATAAACAGGAATGGTGCCAACACATCACCCTGAAGCACTCCAGTTGTTACTTGGAAAGGCTCTGAGATACTGCCATCTACCATAACGGCACTATTGGAGTCTTTGTAGAGCACCTGGATGGCATTGACCACAACCTTTGGTATTCCATAATGCCGCAGCACTGAAAACATGACGGACCTGTTGATGGAGTCGAAGGCTTTTTGAAGTCCACAAAAGTGACTGTTAAGGGAAGTTGGTACTCCTTGAAGCCTTCCATGATCCTCCTCAAAATGTGTATTTGCTGAGCACAGCTGCGACCAGATCTAAAGCCAGCCTGGTTGCTTCTCAGTAAAGGATCAATGTGGGGTCGGATCCTGTTCAGAAGGATCTTGTTGTACACTTTGCGGCAATGGACATAAGCGAAATACCACGGTAGTTTGTCATGAGAGAGAGTCACCTTTCTTTGGTAGAGGAATGATTACATTCGTAACCCATTGACGTGGTGGTGTCAGCGTTGAGAATACTTCCATACAGAATTCGAGAATCATATCAATCATGCTATCCCCTCCTCCCTGAAGTGCTTCTGCAGTTATAGCACAGTCCAATCCTGCTGCCTTGTTGGTCTTCATGGCTGCTATTGCTTTGACTACTTATTCACGAGTTGGGGGCTCAGTGATAATAGGAAGATCTTCAACAGCTGGTGCAGGAAGTTCTGAAGCTGCTGTGCCACTGTCGTTGTTAAGGAGTGAGCTAAAATATTCCTTCCATTCCTCAAGCAGTTCATGGTCACTGGTTGGAGCTGATCCATCTCTCTTTTGACTTTCACCCCTTTCCTTGAGTTCTTCCCAGAAAGCGAGTGTATAATTTTCCAGGTGGTGGTATAATTCCCCATCTCGTCGGCCAGCTTCAGGTCTTCCATCTGCTTATTGAGGGCAGCAAGCTCATCAGATTTATAGGAGTTGTTAAGGCTGGTGTTCAAGTTCCTCCATCTTTCTCTAGATTGACGAGACTTTGAAATGGAGTACCGCTTTTTGGCCTCATCCCTTTCAAGTTTAAGTCTGATGGTTGCATCTGATACCCAACTTGGTAGTCCGCATGGCTCTTGCTTTCCAATAACTTTCTCGGCAACTTCACGGACCGCTGTTTCGAAGGTCTCATACCTGTCAGAGATGGGTGTGGTGTCATCCATGCTCAAGACCTGGAATCTGTTTGATAGCTCCAGCTGAAATTCCTCCTTTGTATCAGGATCTTGCAACTTCTTCCAGTTGAATTTTGGTCTCTTGCAAGGTTTTCCTTTGCTAGTTCGCAGACTGGCAGCTAGACGGATGCTCACAATACGATGATCGGAGTCCACTTCTACTGAGTTGTATGCTCGACAGTTGCGGAGAGAATTTACCCACTTGCTGTTTATTAGTATGTGATCTAGCTGTGCATGGGTTGATCCAGCTGGATGGGTCCAAGTCCAGAGACGGTTCCTGGGTTGCGGGAATCTCATCTGGGCCGGTCTGAGATTGTACTCCTGGCAGGTGTTGACCAGACGCTCACCATTGTCATTTGTTGAATCATGGTAGCAATGTGGACCAATGACCCAAGGATGGGAAAGATGACTGTCTGTTCCTATTCTGGCATTAAATTCGCCGAGGATGAGATGGATGTTGTGTCTTTTCATACCATCCAGGTGGTCAGATAGAGATGAATAGAATTCCTCCTTGTCAGAAGATGTTGCGCACTCAGTGGGTGCATATACAACAGTGATGCTGAGCTGAGGGTTGCCATGGAATGTTACAAAAGTATCCTCTCGGAAACAGCTTCAACACTCTTAAGACATCTGTGAATGTGCTTGGACATGACCAGACCAACTCCTCCGTGCCTTTGCTTGGTAGCAGAACTGAATGATAAAACCCAGTTCCTATCATCTGACCAAAGTTCATCGGTTGGGCTTGGTGTAATGAGACGATGTTCTTGAATTCCGGCAATGTCAATACCTGCATCAGCACAGCCTATGAATAGCTTATGCATTTTCCCTTGTTGATTTACAGTACGGACATTATAAGTAGATATTACAAGAGGTTTGAAGGTAGACAGGCGACAATAATCAGGGCCAACAGTTCGTGATGGTGTGCCGAGTTCCCGCTGGTCCGTCATGAAGTCAACAGTAGACTGCCGCTCATCTACCCTCGGTATTTTCGAAGATTTGCTTGTAGTTTTCGTAATCATGAATTTAGCTGGGAATTATTTTGGTCCATTCCCAGCAGCTTTACGGGTGATCAGCCCTGTTTCAGCTTATTTCTGGACACACAGCAGCCGAGATCTACCAATATGTAGTAGTTCGCCCCTGATCTGGAACATGTTGGCCAGTGTTGGAAGGTTGACCAATGATGACATGTTCAACACCAGCCTAATGACCGTTGAGAAGTAAATCTTCCTCTTCCGCTCTTTGGCCCATGATGAAGATTTAGAGCCATTGGGATAGGCTACTCCAATATGGGCAAATTTTTTGGAGACTCTGAGCTGCCCAGTAATCAGAGTCCCCCTCTTGGTCTCGTTGATGTAGTCCAAAGGAGAGCGAAGCAATACGTTTGGCATCAACTTGGATGCAGGAGCTGCCGGAAGGTGTTGAAGTTCATTCACCAGACCGCCTTAGGGGCTCCACTCCGGATTTGTGTAAGGTTTACTCCCTAGCCTTTGCCTCTCCCGAAGCGCTCACAAGGCAGTGAGGTTCATCCACATTTCTACACAAAACTCTATGATTGGGACAGGAAGAAAGAAAAGATGAAGAGGAAGAGGTAAGAATAGACACAACACAAGCTGGCACCCACACTAGCTTTTACCCGACAAAAGGAAATGGACGATAATGTCCGTCTGTGGACAACCTTTTAGTCCACAGTCCGGATTTAATTGACGGCATCGCCCATTTCCTGATGCCCGTGTGGGGTTACGCTGTCACCTTCACACTGGGGATCTGTGTCCTGTACCGCCAGTGTGAAATGATTTATGTACCCATCAGTACTGATATTTTCAGCGCCTTTACCCTAGTATGTGGAATAAGAACTCCCATCCTCTACGAAACTCAGGACGGAAGCTCCAATCCAAAAACAACACCAGACAATAAAACAAGCTACCAAGCCAACTAATTTGGCTCACCTTTCCTAACCAGCTGTGTTGCGAAAGGAAGTTTCAAGGTAGAGAAGGTAGACAGATAGAAGGATGAAAAGTAGAAAAGGATGAAATATAGAGTAGTGTAGGTAGGAGTATCCAAAAGGGACAAAATATAGTACCCATTTGGAGAAAAACCAGCATAGATGGAGAGAATTGGCAAAAAGTGCCAAAATGCTGGTAAAAGGTAATTTTCAGCTCCTCTACACTGGGATAAGGTGTCTTCCTTCCTGATCTGTTACACTATGAATAACTTGACAGGCAGATACAAACCTTTCGTGAAACAACATATCTTTGAACATCTCTAGTTCACTAAGTAATAATTACATACAGCGTTAAGCGCCAAACTTGGCTCGCAGATATCCCCGTGGCGATACATGATCCACTACTAGTCTCATTCCCGGAGATCAAAGGTCATATGAAACGTGTTACTATGTAATACAATAAATAATTAACCTATTTGTTTTGTTCACATTATCATTCCATAAAGATTACCCCAATACCAGGCTCTGCGTTTTAGTGGCATCCTCGTCCAAGTACTTAAACAATCATCTTTTAGCTTATACCTTTAACAGTTTAAATATCTGAACATGTAATATACCTCTACAACATTTCAAATAGCAATGACAGTTGTGTTCATTGTTTTCCTCTCTCTATCCAAAGTCAATACCTGAGATGCGACTTAAATATTATATTTTTCATTTCTCGTTTTGTTGCGTTGTTTTTGACATCGATGAATGAACAGCAATATCAAAATTGCTTCATAAATATATTACTCATTATGTTAGCGGTCATTGTCCTCGGAGCTTACAGTAAGAACTCTCCACTAGAACACTTTTGATGCATTTCATGAACCAAATAATATGTTGCATGGCTGACCTTTCAATATTCAGCATTCTGTATGTTAATATTATGTTTATATTTGTTACGTATAAGCTATGCATAAATCGGTGATGGTTTCTATCAGGGTTTCTCAAGTAAGCACCAGTTTTTAATAAAGAATTCATAAAGCTCCACTGTATCTAAACGAGCGAAGCAACCGGTGCACGGTTTCAGGGACCCGCTAAGGGCCCCTGGTGCGGTCAAGGGGCGCGCGCCGACATCTGATAATCCCTTGTTCTTATGCTTTCTAAATGCGTTTGTCGTAATGTGCATGAGAAATATTTAAGATATTAAAGTTAAGAAAAAAATATATTAAAGTTAAGGAAATCTTTAATGTAAACAGTTCAACGTCCTGTTCTTCCAAATCTTACACATTTACATGGTATTTGATGATGTTCTAAAATGTGTTTTACTCCAAGGTCGAGACAATTTTCGTATACAGGTGTACGAGTAGAAAATTGAGGCAAAATTATTATATGCGCACTTTCAGAAGAAAGCCCATGCAACAATCATTGCGTCGAGCTCAGCAACGTGTTTCATGGGACTCATTTCGTGGCTTTATGCCGGGATTAACAATATCGAGATGGGGATATCATGGATAGGTATGGGATCAGCAGAAAATGAAACATGAATGTTATAAAGGGGAAGCTTGCTAAGGTTGTCACGATCGTTCTTGAACATGCACTTTAACGTTAATTCCTTGCATAACAATGCAAATACAATATATTATATACTTGTCTCTTTGATAAAAACTGAATGTTTTATAACATACATGTAATATCTAAACGAAATAAGGATCTGAATAAAAATGCACTGTCTCTTCTCATTTAAATTAAGTTGCTTGCTTCACAACACAATTGTTTATTAGTCACTACGTGCAGTGACAGAGATGTTTTTCAACGTTGTCGCTTCCTCTGTTTTGGAAGTGTGGAAAGACTTTTAAGGAAGTCTCCGGCAATCACAACATTATGCCTTATATGTAAGTAGAAATATAATTATCAAGCACGAATCACATAGTTTTATTGCACCAGACAATTTCGATGCCAGGAAATTTTGAATATAACGTGTTGAGAGACGGCTGTTTTTATTCGTTTTTATGGTGAATATGAACTTGTTTTAAATAAAACTACGTGATTCGTGCTTGATAATTATTTTTCTAACATATAAGGCATAATGTTGTGATTGCCGGAGGCTTCCTTTAATATTATCAGAACCATATTGATAAAGGGCAAAATATTCATCATGTGATGTCCAGAATCTAGGCAGCGAAATCCAGTTGGGTGACACGTAAATAAACAGCATCCTCTATTCTGATGATACAATCCTCATGGACTAGGTATTCGAAAATCCAATTTCCACAATTGAATACATGAATACAAAAGCCACCTAAGTCCATGGGAAGTGATTTTGAGAGAAAAACCTGTGTATCATTTTAATTCCTTCAGTTAGATTTACCTGGTCAATATGGTAAGTTTTACGTGCAAATGAGTGGATTAACCTGTATTAGGTATGACGATTAGCATTTCAGGGACTTCGTGGGGCTCATTTTAAATTTTGGACTTTCGCACTTTCTTTTATTAAACCCATTTTTTTCTTCAAAAGTCACTCTCTAGCAATGAATGTGTTACAAGTGGACTTTTATACATACTGGATTTTAATCAATGTGTTACAAGACTCAAATCATGGAATTGGGTGATTCTTTCATACATGCTATTTTTCACATGCTCAATAGACACAGAGGATGAATTTGAGTTGTTCTTTCATACATATGACAGGCCTATGTAAAGCAACCCTTTCCCATGCTTAACTCAATTTGGTTTAAGTATGGACTTAGGTGGCTTTTGTATTCATACAGGGTGTCCCAGAATGATCTATACCGGAAAAGATGGATTTTTTAGGTATGAAGGGCATGTTTATTGGTTATATTGTTTTGCATTTTAAGTTCTACATATATTTAGCTTTCTCAGATTTTTTAGATATTAAAGATTGGACGTTTTTAGTAGAAGTTATAGAAGATTGCGTAAAAATGGTGAATTCTAAGTTTTGACAATGCAACCTATTTTGAAAATCTGTAAAATTACTAACCGTTCAGCACAAAGTTATTTGGAAAAAGTTATGCAGGTATATTTTTAGTTGTGCCCCGTTGATATTTCCACTAAATATCCGATATCCATCTATTATTTATGACGATACGAATCAGTTAAAGTTGTTTGATTGACATTAAATGTACATAAAAAGATCCATGAGTTGATCAAGTGTGTTGTGCCATTTTTCAAGGATATGCGAGTCGTTTGCGCTGAAAATAAAAAGCAGGTTTTTCATCGATTTTACATTATTCCATGCCACGCCAAAACAAATAAAGGTAGCGTGCTGAAATTAACAGAATAAGTAGGAGACATGTCCAACATTATAATACAGGTATCAAAAATAGATACACTGCCCGTCTTCTATTTTTAGTTATTTTTGCAAACACGGTACAAATCATTCTGGGACACCCTGTATATTCAATTCCTAGAGTAAATCCGGAATGAAAATCAATCATGCAAAATACAATATCATGTCAGAAGACCCACCAGACCCATTAAACAAAACACAAAGTGGTCGATTTGGCTTTTCATGCAGTGGTGTGCAGTGCAAACAGTATAGGTATATAGATGTCAATTACCGGTGTACCAGATTGGCAGACTGTGAAGTCGGAGAACTACAAAGCACTATCTGATCAAACATACAGCGTGTGTATAGTGAATATATCGCATTTTTAGTATACCGTATACGATAATCCTTGTATATGTACCGATACCCTTGATGTTTACAGTGGGACACAGTTACCGCACAAATTATATACCAACTAACATTATCGTACATTTGCAATGACCCCGAGGTCACACAGGGAATGTGTAATTATTGTGGCGCGAGCTATAAACAGCCCATTCAACAATATGATCATGGCGGCAAACATGTAGCTTCTGTTTTGATAACTATTGGGGTGAGAATCGTTTCGAATGTCCTGCGCGCATTCTACGCATCATGAAGAAGCTCCTACTTCCGGTAATACCGCACAAAATTTATACTGGTTTGTTTATAGTGCAAATATCTCGCGACAATATCCTAGCTTTGAGAAGGATATCGATGTACCGTACATACATATACTGCTAGTGTTTATAGTGGGCAAGTATCCGGATAATTTCTGACCGGATAGAAATGATACCGCAATGTACCCCACATCTGCTCCCACTATAAACACGCTGCTAGACATCTCGAGGTCAATGACAGTGAGGATTTACAGACCTAATGTCCTCCCTATGTCACCTACGGAACCGAAACTTTGGGCCCACATCTTGGGTTTATCCAAAAGAGCACGGAATTAGCCTAGCACAGAAATCTTCTGTTGAAGGATTATACAGCTTTATTCCGTAAGCTGCTTAATTCCTCAATGGAATCATTGTACTCATCAATATCTTACACGAAAGATACACCGAATATTGGACATTTTGTAATCAGACTAAACCAGACTTTGTATTTGAGTAGGGTTTGTTCAAAGTATCGACTTTGTCACTTTTCATTATTTGCATAAAAAGAATCATTCTAAACACTGACTGTATTAATAACAGGGTAAACAGGATAGATGGTAACATTGACAAAAACGATGACATTTCAGTTCGCAATTTAGAAGAACAATGTACTAGTAGTCTATAGTTATAATAATTTAAAACGCCACATTCAATTGGGGATATGTATACAACAAACTCTGTGCGTATTATGTCCCTTATTTAAATGAATGAGTTGTACCGATAGTAACGGTATACATTACAGACAGATGTGTTCTTATAACGATACCTTACTAGGTCATTATATACTGCGCCCAAAAGAATCAGAACACTTAAAAGAAAAGCCACTTCTTAAGGACTATTACAAAATAAGGTAGTCGATAGAAAGAGAATTTTGTTCTGTATATATTGTTACCTCATTCAGTATGGTACGACTTAATTTTACTAAACTTATAGTAATTTGAATACGGAAGAGCTTTTCAAAAGACTTCTCCCTCGAAGCACGCAGATATTGATGACAGCGGAGTGAGCGTTCATAGATCATCCATTACGCTTTTTTGAACCCGTAAAACTTGAAAAACGACCAATTTTAATCAACGATTTCAGAGGAGGCTTAAAGGCATTCCTACAATGCACTATGATTGGGAAATTTGATCAATATAGCCTAATTTTAAAGGCAAAGTCCCCATTGCCACACACACAAAATGGTCATTTTAAAACTGAATTTCTTACTGGAAAGAGTCATATTGTGCCACTGCATTAATTTTATTCTTAAGTCTCAATGTAGCTCAATGTTTTGAATGTTAAATGAAAGGATGAAAACACCAGATATTTGCACACAATCCCAATGCAAGGTATTGTCAACTGTACCACATGTGTACAAAAGCCAGACGTACCAAGGTCAGAAACCCCATTGGGTTATGGGAATGCCTTTAAACATCCTCTGCAACGATTTCAAGCATATACTGTGCCAAAAAGTATTCTTGTACACTTGGCAAACTAATTTTAAACCTGGACCATATTTGGGTAAATTTATTTTTTTAAGAGATGCACTATCTACATGATCTAATCCTGCACATTATGACACCCCATTGAATCCAATGCGACCTCAAGAAGTAAATTTACAAGCAATTGGTTAAACGAAGGTCCAGTTTTAACACAAGTTTCACGATATTTACGTCAAAACTGACTACATACGGAGTCGTTAACTCAGTTTCTTTGCCGGAAAATCTGTGTCAAATGTTAGATTAACACGTCTGGCCACAGGCCGGCCGGTACAAAAACTGTTAAAGGCGCATATTGGAATGTCATCTTTCCCTGGGTAAGATCTGACACCACACCGGGCCAGCCCATGGCCAGAGGGTAACATGAGTAGGTTTGTTTCACCTTGAAGGCAAGGATAGTCTTGCAAATATGGGCTAACTCTCCCCTAGGCCATCCAATATGCCATATACAGTAGGACTACAACTGGTATCTACTGGTCAGCTTATACTCCTATTTCCACATCTGTTATTTTTATATGCTCCTTTAACAAAATATACTTGACACTATTCGGAATAAACTCTGTGACTCCGCCCAGGCAAACATAATGATGATGAAAACACAATGGTTGTCACCCATTCATCGCCAGCAGGTGAACAGAGAATGAAGTGAATAATGAGGTGAATGGTGAACAGTAAAAAGTAAACATCAAAGCGATAACGGTACAAAAAAGAGAGGTTTATAAACTGACGACAGGAAAGAGGAGAGTAGTAACATCATCGAGACTCTCATGTTGAATCATTTATTTTTGCGCACGAGCTTTTTTCTGCCTCCGCAGGAGGTAGATTTGCTTTGAAATTGACACCTAAAATGCCGCACATTGCGCGGCATGTAGGCCGATTATACAAATTTATATTCTGACAAGTACTCTAATTTCCGCCCAATATCGAGAGCCCAATATATATCCCCCACCTCTCTGCGCCATACATAAATTCGCCTATCGCCATTTCCGAATGTTCAAAAAGGTAATCACGCTTCCTCAGCATGTGCAATAAATTAGCATTAAAATTAATCTTATTCTATAGGGATTCTAGAAACACCTAGCACGTGGCGACAATGGTGTGGGTCTATCAAGTTCATGAATTATGCATTAGAATTTTTTCAAGCTCATATGTTGTATAATTGAAGACCGAATTAAAAAGACTAGCTTGCGTATGCCGTCCTGCAGGACGGCAACCAATCACAGCGCGCCTTTGTCATGACGTCAAACGCAAACTAGTCTTTTTTAATTCGGTCTTTAATTATTAGGTTGTAGCCTCAGCGCTCATCAGCAGCTTTATCGTTGAAGACAAGTCGGAAAACCGTTATGCTGTGACAATGGGAATACACGTCAAACAAGGTTTAATTTCATGATTACATGAAATCTGATTATCAATGGAAAAACTGGCATGCAGGCTAGGCTCGACTAGGCCGCAATCATCGTGCATGCGTGTCTACATCATAATAATAGGTTGACATGATGGGATTGAAAAGACCGGCTAGCTATTTGATTTCTCTGCATACGAGATGTATGTGCTGTGCCGTGTTCAACGTACACACGGCATGTCATGATCATGATGATGTTGCATTTGAACTGCAATGTATGGTATGATACGCCTAGCCGCGCCTATGGCCGGCTTCATTGCTGTTCAAATACATGTACTAAAGTATTTCAATTTTATTGCGTTGATATAATTCGGAATAATTCGTTTTAAAGTATTTGCTTCCCCAATTCCCATGCGTGGTTGGTCATGTTGGTGGTATGTATGTCAGTTTTTTACATTCTACTGAGTACTGTTGCAATATTTTTGCATGCATACCCATACCCAGACTATGACTGAGAAATTTGCTCTTTGTTTGTTAAGATAAAAATAAAAATAAAATGCAAGAATCATCTTTCCCCACACAATACTTCTTACAAACAAGGTGTTGATATTGGCCCTTTCGATGCAAAACAAAGCACAATTAAATGAAGGAAAGAAAACAAAACAATAATGTTTTTGATTTTTTATTCAATTACACATACAAAAAAGTAATGGCCTATGAAAAGACCCCCCTAAATATAATAATATTAATATTATTTTAGTCCTGAATACAAAATATAATAAACAAGCATAAAAGAATCTGATACGAAAATGTGTTACTCTGAAACGTTACAATCGTAATTTTCAGTCAAAAAATCCACAAGAAATGACTCTTGATACAACTTAGGCCTATATTTAAAAAACAGAAACGGCTGCCTGCATCTGGAACTCTTCATATCTGAAAGTTTGAAGGTCTTATTTCATACATCAGAATTATCTGCAAGATTGCAAGATGGCTTTAGGTGACCGTGGCCCTATTGGCTAATGCACAAATTTAGATTTTCTTTCTATTTAAATAATACTATAGTATGTTAAAGCTTATGCCCTGTAGATTACATTCGGTTCTTGAGATATGGCCTGTCAAAATGGCGTGAAACCAAAACAAAAAATTGGCAACAACTTTCTTTTTATTTTCTATATTTGACAAGTCCAGTTGCCAGATGATTTTCTAATTACATGCATGAATTATGCAAAGTAAAGATTTCAGATAATCAGATAGAATTAAAAGAGCTATGTCACTGAGGCATGGTACATGGGTAGAACACACACTATACTACAAAATTACGGTTGCGTTTTGGCAAATTTCAATTTGCATAATTAATTAGGGCCACTTATTAGAAAAGTTGATCAGGGCCCTAATTAATTATGCAAATGGAAATTTGCCAAAAAACATCCATGGGTTTTATATCTTATTTTGTAGCCGATCTGAACATTTTACTTTGTATAATTCTTGCATATATAATTAGAAAATAAGGCCTACCTGACAACATTGCATAACAAAAATAAAAGAAAGTTGTTGCCAACTTCTTGGTTACGTGCCATTTTGACAGGCCATATTTTGGTAACCGAACATCCGATTAAAATAAAATTTCAGTCTTGTAATCAGGAGAGAATGGGCTCACATATTTCAATCAGACAAAAATCTATATCCAATAGTGTTACCTTAAACAGTAGACTTCGGTTGTATATATAAATGCGCATTTATAAATGCGCACGTGACCAGATGGCCAGCGCCATATTTGCATTACATCACTGTCAATCACTGAAATGGCGACCATTGAAGGAGTGGCTACAGTTGTGACCTTGTTTCGTGGCTAGCACTGACAAGGAACATTGGCTGGGGGTTCGATGCTATAAATTTGCAAGGATAAATCATGGATATCAAAGGATCATGATTATTGCACAGCACCCCCCATGTACAAACATAACTAATGTTTATTTATTTATTTTTATTTATTTATTTATTTATTTATTTATTTATTTATTTATTTATTTATTTATTTATTTATTTATTTATTTATTTATTTATTTATTTATTTATTTATGCGACGAAAAACGAAAACCCTGTTCTATTTTGAACAAATTGGGAAACAAATTTTTCCTGTACAAATGAATGCCGACCCCAAATTTCGGAAATTTCAGGACAATTTTTTTTTGTATTTTCTCAAATTGAAATTTATTTACAGATTTTTGTGATTTTTTGGGTTATTTAAAAAAAAATTTAAAATACCAGCCGACCGACCGACCCTACTTGAAAGGTCCGTTCAGCCGTAAAACAGGGTTTCTCTCTTTCTCGCCTTACTTATAATTTTATAAATATTATTTGTCCCCCCCTTCCCCAAAACCACCCCTCCCCTTTTACACTCATAAATTAATTGTTTTTTGCTAACTTTCCCCTTCCGTGTAAAGTAAAACTTTATAAGCCGGTTGAATCAAACTGAACAAAATGGACGTATACAATTACCATATACCATGATAATAATGTGTATGACGAGATCTAACTTACTAGCTGAATAAACCTCAAACCATGCATTACATACGTGATTGTACGTCATATTGTCATATAACGTATGAGCGTGATGTATAGTATACGAGTCTTGCTCAACATCTTCCAGCCGGGATGATTAGATCATGTATAGTCATCTACGTGTTTATACTCTAAATTGTACGTCAAAGGGTGACAAAGGGTGTACAGATTACCGATTTAGCATGGGGACACAAAAGGTGCTTAAAACACATTTTGAATTTGTTTTTGTCCATTTGCGAGCGAATGAGTAAGTTAGAATTGAGGAGGTCGGGCGGGGACATCTAGCCTATTTAGTTTGAGAGGGTCATTATACCGAAAAGGGCTAAAGTTATAGTTTCTTCAATTTACGTTATAATTAGAGTTAAAATTAGGGTCAGAGTTATGTTCATTGGCGGCGCTACGGGGGGATACTTATCTTGACTCCCAAATAAATAAATCCATGACCCCTTCCTTCCGAAGAAAAAATGACAGCCCCTAAGTTCCCTACGTGCAAACATTATCAAATAACATCATCGGCAGCTACCCAGTTCTGACCTTAATGCCAGTAAGAATCACATTTCGTCATCAATATGGCCAATTGCCACGCCCATTTAGCACGGAAATAATGAAATATAACTTTTAAATCAGCTATATCTAGCTTTTCCGTCATAATTTTTTTTTTCCGTAATGGAAAATCCAAAGAAAGAGTTTATGTTTCGGGTCAAATTATTTTGCCCTTTGCAATCAATGCCACTATTTTGCAAAACTAATTTTCCTTGTAACCTGGCATTTTTGCCTATACTTTTGCGTGTGGAATTTGTGCACATCCGGGTACCTTACATCGTTGAACACGGTATGGCGACTTGTAGATGTCACGTGCGCATTTATATATGCGCATTTATATATATACCCGAAGTCCACTGTTAAAGCTAGCATTATAAGTGTCTCCTTAACTAATAACAAAAGGTGCCCACTGGTATCTTGGAGGCATTGTCTTTTTTAAAGACATTTCTTGTTTCT